>NW_025335761.1:58679711-59066320 GCF_004798865.1 Varanus komodoensis
ACCTCACAGGGTTGTTGTTGTGGGGATAAGTGTGGAGAATGCCAGTGTGGTGTAGTGGTTAAGAGCGTGGGACTGGGACTCAGACGACCTGGGTTCTAGTCCCCGCTCAGCCATGGAGCCAGCTGGGTGACTTTGGGCCAGTCACAGACTCCCAGCCCAACCTACCTCACAGGGTTGTTGTTGTGGGGATAAGTGTGGAGAATGCCAGTGTGGTGTAGTGGTTAAGAGCGTGGGACTGGGACTCAGACGATCTGGGTTCTAGTCCCCGCTCAGCCATGGAGCCAGCTGGGTGACTTTGGGCCAGTCACAGACTCCCAGCCCAACCTACCTCACAGGGTTGTTGTTGTGGGGATAAGATGGAGGAGGAGATGTAAGCTGCCTTGAGCCCTTTGTAGGAAAAAGGCAGGATATAAATTGAAAAATGAAATGAAAAATGAATGAATGCAGCTGGGAGGGTAGAGGGAAGGTTAAGCCTCACCCCATTGCATGCAGTGGTCCTGATCCAGGTCTTGCACTTACTTGTAAGAAAGCAGAGGGGACGCAGCGTCCTAAAAAGTGAACCTCGGGTGACCTTTAGCCCTCAGAGGGTTTCAAAGGGGGAGCTGTTCTTTCAGTGGTTGTTAGACACCGGCAAGCTTTGCTTCCTCATACCTGGGCAGCCGTGCCAGAATGGAACCTTGATGTTGCCAAGGTGCGAACAAGAGGAGATGGGGCTTGTTGTGCTGTCAGGGCCGGGCCCTTCCATGCAGGATCAGGCTGGTCAACAGGAGAAGCAGGACCCCAGACTAAAATCAACCATGAACGGCCTCTCTCAGCCCAAGGGCCAAATTCAATTTGAGAGAAGCCCCTGGGGCTGCACTGGGGAGAACAGCAGAGGGCTGGATTGGGACCAGGGGTTAGCCAGATTCGGCTTGCAGGCCTGTGCAGATAGTCTAACATAGCAAGGCTTTTTCTTGCTCTCTCAAATCCCTGGAGGGTTCTGTCGTGCAGAAGTCATTTCCATATCCTCATATTTACTTATATTCTGCCTCTTCCATTCCTGAGACTCCATCAGCTGACAACATTAAGAACTTATCCCCTTAAAATGTAAATAGGATATACAACAGTCAAAAATATAATCACTTTATATTTAATATAGCCCTAGGATTTCCTGTGGTTGCACTGAATGGGCAATGTGCCACTGGCTTTGGCTAGCTAGCCGAGGTGGAACCAGATGCTGTGGACTGGCCTGGAAGGCAGCTTGGTAACCACTGAGCCACACTGCCTTGGCATTGCCATTTCAACAGCACTCTGAAGCGACTGCAAGAATAGCTGCAGAAATACCCTTCCCTGAGGCTGTCCAGATTACGCAGTTATGATCCAAGCGGGAATTCTGGATCTTTTCCTTTTCTGCAGGGCCAGTTTCTCATACAAGCAAACATTCCCAGCAATGCACGGAAATAAATTAGCCCAGAAACCTCATTGGAGGGAACTTCCCAGCGATCAAATGGCAGATTTGTTAAGGGCTCGGCGCTGCTGGCTTCCCATTCCAGTTTGAATACTGAAACTTGTCTGTATTATTTTCAGGCGTGCTAGAAGCAAAGCCATTAGTATCGGGTTGCTGCCAGCAATTCTCGTGCTGAGCAATTTCTCTTTATACTATTACAATTTTAGACCTGATTGACTCGCACTACCCCTTTCCCAGGACAGGATCTGGTCTGTCCTTGATGGACAAGGAAATGCATACTTCCATGGTTTGTCAGTTTTTTAAAATAACAGCATTTTCTTGATGTGCTAGTTACCTATGGGCCAGAGGTTAATTAAATCTATATCCTGTCTTTTTTTCTTCCAAGAAACGCAAGATAGCTTACATCATTCTCCGCCTCCTCTCAATCTTATCCTTACAACAACACCCCTGCGAGGTAGGTCAGGCTGAGAGTCTGTGACTGACCCAAAGTGACCCAATTGGCTTCATGGCTGAGCGGGGACTAGAACCCAGATCCCCTGAGACCCAATCCCACACTCTTAACTGCTTCACCACCTCTGGCTCTCTTATTTTCATGAAGAAGCATCTGAACATACAGTGCATTCCACTGTAGTTGAAAAGGAGAAACTACACATTGTGATTTTAACAGACCAACTGTTCAAGTTTAACTATCCGGTGAAGAATACCTCAAGCGGTACAGCCTAGAGATTACATTTTTATTCTGCTTCCAAGGCACTTAAGGAAACATGTGTGGCTCCCCCTCCACTTATTTTGTCCTCACAACACCCCTGCAAGGTAGGCCAGGCTGCGCATAACTCGCTCTAGTGAACTTTATGGATGTGTAGGGATTTGAACTTGTGTCTTCCTAGATGTTCAGCATATTGGCTGGCTAACCAGGCATTCTTTTTCAGTGATGAGCATGTCCAACTTTACTCAAGGAAACAAACAACCAAAAGTGAGCCCTAGAGACCAACACTTTAAAAAAAAAACCCTCTCCTAATTATTTAGCCTTCACTCCATTAAAAATAAGAAACCATGGTGGTGACCTTTTTAACAAAAGAAAAACCACTGGGGAAAGGCAAGTTGTGTTTCTGGCATAATAAATTTAACGGGAAGATTAACCGAGTCTGTTATGTGAGAAGACATATTGATTTATAAAGCAAACATAAAAAGAGCAAGATTCTGTTGATTCCAAAAAGTGAGTGAGCCTTGGTATCCCCTTATGTTTGGCTTGGAATCCTGCCTGATTTATAAATAGACCTGCTGCTGGAAACCTCATGGGGGGAAAAGAAAACGCACAGGCTTTTCTGGTATGGAGAGCAAAATGCCAGACAATCCCTGAGCAGAAACTCTTTGCTTCGTCCAATAACGGGATCTGCATCATCCGTCGTATTGTGCCACGGAGTCCATCTGCTACCTCTGGGAATTTTACTTCACCTTTCTCCTGACAGGGCTGAACTAACTGGGTCGGATGATCTGGCTGCCCTAACGGAGCTTTTCCTCCCCAGCTGATTTCCCAGTGAAGTGAAAAACGGACTAGGCCTCCTATGGGAAAAGTAAATCCATGCGCTTGGGAGCATTTGTGGCACAGGTGTGGCCTGCTCATAACCCCGAAGCTGGGTGGCCTGGCCTTCACTAAACAGGCTCGCACAGGATGTGCTCTGTGTTTTTATCCTACTGCCCAAATAATCAGAGCTGCCCGTTAAGTCTGTTAAAACTTTTAGCAGTTCCTCTAAGCCAGCTTTCTCCGACAGGTTCTCTCCAGATGTTGTTGGACTGCATGGCTGTGAAGGCTCCTGCTAAGGGGAGTTATAAGACCAAAACTTCTAGAGGGACCCACTCTGGGGGAGATTGAATTCTAAGTGATTAAGTGATTAAACACAATAGCCCCAATATGTGGAGTGGAATAGATACCAGAATGCAATACACCGCACTGTTCCCAGGAGTTTTCAGCATAACATATCCCATAAAGGCAGGCCTTTTGGCAGTCATGCAGCGAACAGATATGTTTATAATAATACAGTTGAAAACAAAGCAACTGCAGGTTGCTTTGCAAATCCCATGCAAGTTTAGACAGGAAAAAAGTTTTACAGCCCGTAGCGATCCCCAGCTAGCTGGGTCGGGAATCAGAGTGTTTTTTTCTGCCTAAGCATGCATGGGATTGCAATCCAACCCACCTATAAATATTAAGATCTATTTAAAAAGATGAAAGCGGGGAGAAAACATGGTCGAGAAAGAACTGTGCAGTCTGTTGGGGTTTTCAATCAATACTGCCTATAAATCCTCTTATTCAAGTCAGTTAAAATAAAGCCAAAGAAGGAAAAACAGCTGCAGGGAATGTCCAATCGTCTGTCTTCTCCCACCATCATGACAGCCTTTCAGTTACAAGATTCCTCATATTCCTACACACAAACATGCACTTCTTGGAAATCAGGGTTAATTACCAAGAAGGGAAAGGGAGAAAGCCGGCAGTTAGAATGATGTTAACTTGGCAGGATGACAAGTTAGGATAAACAAAGAAATCCAGCCCATCTTGAAGAAACGTGCCCGCCGTCGTTTCACTGAGCAGACCTCACTGCTCGACTCTGGGCTGACCGTTTGGTGAAACAACGGTTTCCTCTTCTCAAAAACACAAGGGAGAAAATGAAAGTGCAGCATGCATTTTATCTTTCTCTTTATTGTTCTGTATTAAAGGTTTTTATAGACCGATCTCTGAGCACTTGCTCTCAAAACGGGTTACAAATAGTTATAAGAATAAAACAGCAGTATAGGAATAACACTTTTCTTGTCCAGTTGCTGGAACAGGGTGGGTGGGGACCAAAGTATTTGAATAAAGAAAAACACTGGGGCAGGGAATGGGGTGCTACTTTGACTGGGGAACCTTCGCAGGGGGAAATACATGCTGTTAAGGTGTGTGTGCTTCAGGATGAAGGACCCATGTACTTTTGTGCCCATTTCAAGGGTTAGCAAAGCTGAGTCTCTAAGCAAGTTATTGAAGGCTCTTTTGGTGATGCCCCTTCTAAAGGATGCTCACCTGAAGCTCACCTGAAGCTCACCTGGTGCCCTTAGCCTGGCACCAGGCCAAGGTGCTCCAATTTCCCAGGCTTCTACACGCCCAAGGGGACTGGTGGTCAATAGACAAGGAGCGCCTGATCTCAGAGCTTCTGCCTAGCCAAAGCTCCACCAACAAATTCCAGGCAGGGTGGGAGAAGGACAGAGGCTTTTATGGCCACTCTGGCCTCTTTTAACCATTTTCAGTGGATGGGAACAGAAATGGAGGCTCTAGCAATGTGTGATCCTTCCTCCTCCTCCTCCCACATCCCGTGCGCCAAACAACCTACTTTTCCCCTCTTTGACCTCTTCCAAGGACACTGTTGCATCCTAGACAGATAAGTCTGAAGCAGCTGCGAGGGAGTGAGGCACAGGAGACGCCCCAAGGTTGTCGATTTCTCTCTCTTATGAGGCTACTCAACTCGTTTTAAACTTTTTAGTAACTCTGGTCCTGGCAATGTGTTTTTTCCTCGTATACCTGATATTGTGTGTTGATGGTAGTTTTTTATTATTGATTTCATTGCAATCTAATTTATTACTTTTATGTTTTAAATGGCAAAATGCCTGGAGAATTTTATTTTAGGGATACAGTCAATCAATAATTAATATATCCCTCCCCTTGTATGTTCCACATGCACCTTTCCTGCACCCCCCTCTACTGCCCCCACAAGGTAAATTTTAGACTGTAAGCTCCTTCAGGCAGGGACCTCTTCTCTTACCTCCTGCCATGTACTGTTGCTGTAACAGGAATAACCACGATTATAATACACAGAGCCTGATGATCTCAGACGAGCAAGATGTGCAGGTGGAAATTATTTTCCAGGTTCGCTCAGTTGATTTCCTGAGCTGGGGAGGGTCTGTCTCCCAGGGAAGAGGTCAAGGGTTTACCGCTAACCTGACTCCCATAACCTGATGTGCTGAAAGGTTACAAAGCAGGGCAACCAAAGTGCAGAAAATAGCAACTGAAATGATCAAGGCTCAAGAAAGGTTACAGCAGGTGAGACTGTTTCTGCTAGAAAAAGTTAAGAAGGGGGCAAGGTTAGGTGCACAAATTTATGCACGGGGTGGAGAAAGTGGAGAGGGAGAAAAAGCCTCTCCCACAATACTCGAAGTCAAAGGGTTCATCCCATGAAGTGAATGGGTGAGAGATTCAGTACAGATAAAAGGAAGCATTTCAAGCTGCATGAATGGAAAGGTAACTTCCAAAGCACGTGAAGGACTAGTCTCCTGTACTCAGCACTGTTTGGGCTTCATCTGGAGTACTGCATCCGGTTCTGGGCACCATAATTTAAGAAAGACACAGCCAAGCTGGAAAATGTTCAGAGCAGAGCAACGAAGATGATCAGGGGACTGGAAACAGGACCCTAAAAGGAAAGAACTGAGTATGCTTAGCTTAGAGATGACTGAGTGGAGACATGATAGCACTCTTGGAGCACTTGAAAGGTTGTCACACCAAGGAGGGCTGGGATCTCTTCTTGATCATCCCATGGAATAAAGGGCTCAAGTTCCAGGAAGCCAGGATGTGGCTGAACATCAGGAAGGACTTCCTGACCATTAGAGAAGTACGGCAATGGAACCGCCTAGAACCCAGGAGGTTGTGGCTCTCCCAGATTAAAGGCATCCAAGATGCAGCTGGACAGCCATCTGAGTGGGATGCTTCAACTCAGAAGTCCTACAGTAAGCAGGGGGTTGGACTTGATGGCCTTCTTGGCCCCTTCCAGCTCTACTATTCTGTGATTCTGAGATCTTCCCGCAGCTCATACTCCAACTACAGAATTCCCTGCCACAGGAATTAGTGATGGCCACCCATTTGGATGGCTTTCGAAGGGGACTGGAAAAAATCATGGAGGAGACCAATGCCAGAGAACATGGGCAGGAGGGGCTGTGGCACTCAAAACCTGCTTGGGGGATCCTGTGAGCACCCCTGGTCTCACCCAACAAGGCTCCAATGTTCTTATGAATAAGAAATATTTGCGAGAACTTATGTGGTCTTCCAGCCTGTTCCAGCAGAGAATAATGCAGCTGCTGTCTCGGCCCCAGCAGTGACTGAATGACCCAATCCCATGTGCCACAGTGACTCATGAATGACTGGCTCATGGAGGCATCCGCCCATTGTATCTCTGCATGAATGGGAATCAGGCATGGGAACAGAGACTCATACAAAGGCACAATGGGCAGCTCCTTTGGGGTCCCTGCAGCCTGTGATTATAAGAAATAAATGAATTTCCTATGGCACACGAGGATGATGCTGGTGATGGTGGTGGGGATACCTTGTCCCACTTTTTTACTCTTGTGAGCAACCCAAAATGGTTTATACAGTCCCCCTGCCTGTTTCCTCCTCACAACAACCCTGTGAGGTAGGTTAGGCTGAGCATCAGTGACTGCCCCAAGTCACTCAGTGGGATGCACGGCTGAGAGGGGGACTCAAACCCAGACCTCTTCTTGTGCCTTTCAAAAGCTGTTCCATCTGCAGAAATCTGTGGGCAAACCGGCACAGCAATGCAGACCATGGGCAGAGCCAACTGACCCCAAAACCCAACCTGGCCTGCTGCAGCCTGTACCTTCAGGCAGCAGTCTGATCTAGGGAACCAGCAATTGAGGCAGCGGGTGCAGTTCAGTGGGGACTGGGAATCAGGAGATCAGGGTTCGAGTCCCCGCTCAGCCATGGAGCCGGCTGGGTGGCTTTGGGCCAGTCCCAGACTCTCAGCCCAACCTACCCCACAGGGTTGTTGTTGTGAGGACAAAGTGGAGAGGAGGAAAACCTTGCAAGCCACCTTGGGATCCTTGGAAGGGGGAGAAAGGCAGGTATAAGTGCGATGTTGATGATGATGATGAAGCAGCAAGCAGCCTCTTTCTCAGCCTCTTTCCTTTTGCCACAAACCCAGATGCCTGGGGAACAGAAGAACCCCAGGACCTCCATGGGAATGGCTCCATGGGATATTTTTACACCCATCCCCAAAATAGGCTCCAAGCAAAGGAACAAAAAAAGGGTCGATGCAGATCATGTTGGTCTTTTTTTTTAAAGGTAAGATTGTTAGCTAAAACTTCTGACTAATAGGATGAATATTAATCAAGGGAAAGCTTTGTAATGATTTGTTAAAGTTAGTAGGCCAAGTTATTGGCCAAGCTACAACTGTTATGCAGATAAAAAGTCAATGAACCAAGTAGTGTTGTGCTGATATTGTCATTTTGCATAACCTTGGAAAGAATTAAACCTTAAATTCCCTTTATAGGCCAAGAAATGCAGGCCATTCATATGCCGACTGGAACTTCCTGCCAAAAATGTTCAGTCAGAATAAAGGCCCTTCATATGCAGTGTATTTCTTGCCTGTGGCACTTTTGTCTGGGGTCATAAATTACCCCAAACGGGATTATTGCAGGTTTTTAATTAAATCAGGTTATAAAAGACACAGCTAAAAGGCAGAGCTGCACTGGGTTGTTGTCCATCTGCTGGCTCCCATTTCTGTAGCTACAAGTGCTTTATTACCATGCCAGGAAAATGCTAGTCTGAAAAGCATCTGCATGTTGGGCTGTCATGAAAAAGCACAGAAGCAGAAACACTACAAATGTTGGCAACCCTTGCAAAGCAGCAAGGAGAGAGCCAGTGTGATGTATTAGTTAAGAGTGTGGGACTGGGATTCAGGAGATCCTGGTTCTAGTCCCTGCTCAGCCATGGAGCTCACTGGGTGCCTTTTGACCAGCCCGTCAGTCCAGTCTACCTCACAGGGTTGTTGTTGCGGGGATAAGATTGAGAACTGGAAGCTGCTTTGAGTTCTTTGAAAGAAAAAAGATGGGATAAATATCGAATAAATAAAGTATGCATAACAAAATTGGATATGCCTGTGAATTTTAGGAATATCTCTATAAGGCATTATTCAACTTTGTTGCACTTTAATGCTGTTCAGAATGATCCGGAGGGGTTTTTCTTGTTTTTCCTATTTAATCCTGACATGGAAGAAGGGATGAACAGTCTGCTGATCAAATTTCCAGATGATACTAAAACTGGGGCAGTGGCCACAACTGAGGAGCAGGTACTCCAGATCCAAAAGGATCTGGACAGACTGTGGAAGTGGGCAGGAGACAACAGGATGGCGTTCAATGTGGATAAGTGCAAGGTCTTGCACTTGGGGCATAGGAATAGCTGTCATAAGTACAGGTTAGGTGACAAGTGGCTGGAGAGCAGCACTTGTGAAAGGGACCTCGGGGTGCTGGTTGACTGCAGGCTAAACATGAGTTAGCCGTGCGATGCGGTGGTCAAGAGGGCAAACGCCACCCTTGGTTGCATAGCCAGAAGTGTGGCTTCTAGATCAAGAGAGGTGTTACTGCCACTCTACACGACTCTGGTGCGCCCGCAACTGGAGTATTGTGTACAGTTTTGGGCCCCTCATTACAGGAAGGATATAGCCAGGTTAGAGTCAGTGCAGCGTAGGGCCACAAGGTTGGTGGCCGGTTTGCAGGGGATGCCGTATGAGGCGAGACTGAGGGAACTGGGTCTCTTCAGCCTGGAGAAGAGGAGACTCAGAGGGGATCTGTTGGTGACATACAGGTATGTGAGGGGATGTCACACGGAGATGGGTGGAGACCTGTTCTCCCCCACAGAAGAAGGCAGGACGTGCTCCAACGGAGCAAAGCTCGGGGAACCAAGGCTCAATTTGGATGCCAGGAAGTACTTCCTGACAGTTAGGACCCCCAAGGGTGTGGAATGGGCTTCCACGGAAGGTGGTGGAGGCCCCATCAGTAAGGTTGTTAGAAGATAGGCTAGACATGCACATGGCGGGCATGTCATGAGTGGAGCCGGCTGGAGCCGGGGGTCAGACTAGATGGCCCGGCAAACCCCTTCTGACTGGCTGTTTCTATGTTTCTTCTGGTTTCGCCTCTTCATTTGGTTCAAGAAAGGGAAGCAACCTTGCTCATTCAGGGCTACCAGTGGAATTCTTCATGAAGGTGGGGTTTTTTAATGATTCCTACAAATGTCTAACTAATTTAAACATGAATCAGGGGTCAGCACATGTGTATCACTAGATACAACAACACAACATACATAAAAAGGCACAAAGTCTGGGTGATGAATAGCAAGGGTGAAACATTTAACAAATGCCACTAACTACTTTTTAAAAACACTCAGAACACATGCTAACAGCGAGAGGCAGAAATCGTTCCTCCTCAGCTGGCCAAATTGCAGGCTTTTGGATATTGTGGCCTACAACTTCCATCATACTACATCACTGGAAATGTTAGCTAGGGCTGATGGGAATTGTAGGCCAAAGTGTCCGGAGGGTCATGCTATCTGCTACTACTCCAAATCCTGGTCAAAAATTGGAAAGTGCTAAAGATTTGGGGAGCGGGTCTGCCTCCCCCACACTTTCCTTCCCTCAGCCATGCAAATGTTCTACATCTTCCACGGTTTGTCGTAACAGCAGCCTCATGCCTCGGAGCCTTCCAGATGTTTTAGACTACAAATTCCACCAGCCCTAGTCAGCATGACCAACAGCCGTGGATTATGGGAGCTGTAGTCCAAATCATCAGGAGGGGACCAGAAGCTGAAGAAGGCTCATTTAATGCCACATCCACTTCAAGGCTGCCTGCCATCAGAGTTAGCCCGGGCTGCCCGAAGCTCTAGTCTGCACACTCTCTTCACAGTGCTGGTAGAACCTGTCCCCCCACGTGTCCAAATCTTATCTTTTTCTTTCATTGTTAAAGGGAAAGAAGAGCCTGGTGCTCTTCAGAGGAACTTGCAAGATCATCACTTGGCCTCCCACAGAGAACCTTCTCCCCCTTTGCTCTCCTGCACAGGTGCATGAGAGCTAGAGGAGACGGAAGGGGGTCGATGCACAGGGTTCTGCTCCGATGTTCCGACCCTCTCCTCCTGTCTGATCTCGTTCTGCCCCAAGTCACTGGGATGTGGCTTCAGGAGTGGTTATAATTCAGATAATATGTTCCAATTCAAGAAACAGCCCCCAAGCTATCAACCTTCCCTGCTTCCCCCCACTTTCACAACACCTTTCCCCCCATGCAAGGAGCTACGGCCTTCAAGGCCCCTGAAAGCACCTGTCTCCAAACAGAAACACCTGTGTCTGGGGCCAAACACTGTCTTGGGAACAGAACAATCAGCTCAGCATGTTGAGGGTTGGGGTTAGTGCTCGAAGAGGGAGCCAGTAGCTCTCCAGGAACATTGGCCTACAAGCCCCAGCGGCCACGACCAGCCCACCTTACATCCTTTGGGGACGGCACGCTCATGGTGGGCGTGGCCAGTGCCAACAGTGGGTGGGGCCAGAACCAAATACCGGAGGGGCCACCCCCTTCCTTTCCCCTCCCTCTTCTGTCCTGCCCAGCAAGCTGCACGTGGAAGGACAGCCTGCCTCACCCTGAAGTCTGCCTGAGCTGAGCATCTGCAGAGGGCTTTTGAACCCAGAAACGTCCCCATGTTTGCCTTCACAACAACCCTGTGAGGTAGGGTTAGGCTGTGAGAGCTCCATGGAGGAGTATGGATTTGAAGGTGGGTCTCCTCTAGCCATTGCACCACACTGCCGCTCAACCTTGCAGAAGTGCATTCAAAACCCTCCCTACACACGGAGGCATGAGGGTCCCCCAAAGCAGCAGAAAACGCAGGGACTGAATGTAGCAAGGGCAGGTCCAGGGTGCCAATCCCACAAGATGTACGCAGTGTCTGTCTTCACGCTCAGGCTTAAACCCAAAGTGGGTCAGTGGCAACAGGGCTTCCCTGTCCTCCCCTCCCCACAACCCTCTGGAGTGGGTTTGGGCATGTACAGAGTGCTCTGGGACGGCGGAAAATCTGTTCTCTCAGCACTGAACATCAAAGTGCCTCAGAAAACAACAGGCTGGATCCGGACATAGTCATCCTTAGTAGACACTGGTCCATTAATGCCAATTAAGTCAGTCACTGGCCACTAGTCTCCATCCATCTAGTTTATGTATGACTCTGCCTGGGTTCAGAAACCCCGCTAACCCACACTTGAGGGCAATCACTGAAGCGTGGATTATTCTTGAAACCCAGGCTGTTGTGTTGTCTGAACCCTGCACATCACAGTGATCAACCCACAGCTGACAAACCGTGGGTTCCCTTGGTAGGTTGTTCATAGTAAGCCATGGCTTGTTAGTACAGCTAGGTTCAAACAAGAGAATGACCTGCATTTCAGTAACAACTGTGCAACAACGGTGCAGCAACAACCCACAGAGAACCCACACTCAGCCTGAGGGCAGGTTTTCATGTTGTCTCAACTCTCGCTGTGCCTGCAACCAGTCAATTATCCCATTAATTCTTACAAGAGCTGTGTAAGGCACAATAGAATCCACAGGACCATGCAAGGAAGATTATCTCCCCAGGACTGATAGGAATATGAGGTTGAATAAGCTGACTTTAGGTAACTCATTTATTTAAATAAGCTACATCATTATTTCAATGAATTTAAATGTATTCAAATAAGCTAAATAGCACTGGGTTCCTGGTGAGACTCATGTTGGGTGGGACTTCCTGGTTGCAGCCACTAAATCCAGGAACATGGGAGCACCGCTTGATGAATTCCACCTTCCAAATAGCCCACAAAGAACAGACTGCCCACACAACGTATTCGTGTTTTGAGCAAGCTGGTATTTACGATCGATGTACCCATCCTGCATCTTCCCATGGGGAGAACCAGATCCGAAAGAGAAACTGTAGGACGGGGGAAAGATGCCTTCACAGTGCACGACCGTTCTGCCTCTCAGCACTAGTTTGATCATGCAGAGGGCTGAAATTCCGCGAATTATTCTATACTCTTGCCAAGACCGCGGTTTTATTCGCTAACCCTTTTGCATGTCTAGAGGCCCAGTCCTATGCGTGTTTAGGCGGAAGAAAGGTTTCCAGTCCCGGCATGACCCAGTCCTCACGCATGGCAGCAACACAGGTGGCGTGCAGACCTTCGATAATCTTATGCACAGGATACTGCCAGCCTTAGCTATTTCAGAAGCAGTCTGACTGCTCTGGGATGCTTTTCCCCAAGAAGTACACAGGGCAACATCTGTATCTGCCTTTGAGCAATCTTTAAAACTTTCCTGTTTCCTGCAGGTTTTGATTGATGTCTTCGGTGCAGCGGTTGTTAGCTCCTCCTGTTGGGTTTGAATTTGGTTTTTGGTTTTCTAAATTGCCTTGGGAGAGGGGATTTTGTTTTGCTTTGGCCCTGAAAAGCAGGGTTTAGATGCATGAAATTACTCAAAGATATAAACATCCACATTTCCATAAGGATGTTATCATCATTATTGCTAACCCAGCTATTTCTTTGTTGTTAATATGCAACTTATTTACTAAAAGACAACGCCTAACCACTTGAAACAATAACTTGTTGCTGGCTTCACAATTCTCAAAACAAACACTTTCTTCCTTCCTCCTCCCACTCCCCAAAAAAGGAATCTACCCTCTGACACCTTCCTATTTCATATCTGACTGGAGCTAACAGCTGTATTTAAACAATGCTGTCTTTCTGAGTCACGCCCACACGGAGACCCCATGCAGAACGCTGCCGGCTGTGCCAGTTTTGGGAAGGCTGCTCTCACAGGACGGCCAGGTGTCCTCTTCTACCAAGGACTGTCCTCTCTGGGAAGATCTGCCCAGTCCAATCCTAATTTACAAATACAGACGCATAAGGACTACTGCCCACCCACAGCTAGCAGCTGTACAACAGACTGAACAGGTAGGCACATGGGACATCCGGGCAGACTTTCAGGGCAGGGAGAGGTGTCACTGCATCTCTATCCAAGCTGCAGGGGTGCATTTCTGCACTGGAACCTATCCAAGGAGCGTAGCATCTAGGCAAGTTTGAAGATCAGGGCCTCCCGCGGGGTGGCGTGTCCCTCCTTCGGCCACCCTCTCCGGGCACCAAGACAAACAAGCATCTGAGGACGTCACGGGGCTCTTTGTTGCTGCTTTCGCTCCCGACGGTTTGCGCATGAAGCGCTGCCAAGTTAGCGCGCATCCCGGGCGCCGCGCGTACGGGGGGAGGCGGCGCTTTGGGGGGGCTCGTTTGTCGGTTTGAAAGGTGGACCTGACACCTAGAGGAGAACAAAGGCGGCTCCAGACAACAAAGGCCGCCAGGTAGAGCTGCCAGCCAATCCAGTCGCAAGGGTGGGAGGAATCGCCTAGGAAGCGGGAGAGCCGCGCTGGGAGGGGAAGGGGCAGCCTCTCGCGCGGCGGAGCGGGCGCTCCGGCCCAAGCTGCGCTCCGCGGGACCCCAGGCCCGAGAGGGGGCCGCCGAGGCTCTTGCCAAGCCCGCGATGAGCGCCGCGCCGCGTTGCCCGGCGGCGCTTGTCCCTTCCCGCCCAGATCACCCCGACACACACCCGCCGCTGGCCCCCCGCGATCGCCGGATCCTTTCCCGCCCAAGCGCGCACGGCGCCGGAAACGCCTCTCCTAAGAGAGGACCATCGCTTGCCTTCTCCCCGGTAGGAGGGGGGAGCGGCTGGGCCCTCCCGCGCCCCACCGTCCCCGGCGAAGGCGCGTCCAGACACCCCAAAAAGCAGCCGCAATCACGGCAGAGGCGTCCCTTCCCGGCGCCCTCCTTCGCCTCTGGAGGGGACCCCGCATCCCGCGCCGCGCCGCGCGGAGTTTGCGAGCCCGCCGAGAGCAGGCGCGGGCTGAGCCCCTCTCGCACTTCCCCGCTCCGAACTTCGGGCGGCCCGGGCGCGGCGGGGCGGGGCGCGGGGCGGGGGGGGCTCTCCCCGCGCCCCGGCACCATCAAGGGCGCGCGCGCCTGCAACATCCCGACGCGGCGCTCCGCGGCTGCGGCGGCCGCGCGCTCCTTCACGCGCCCGCGAAGGCGGGAAGGGGCGGCGGGGGACTCACTTGCGGTGCTGGGCGCTGCGGGGAGCTGCGCGGGGAAGCGGCGGAGGGCGGGCTCCTCGGCGCCGCCGGCTGGGGCTCCTCGGCGCGGCGCCCCTCGGTGGCCCTGCCTGCCGAGCGCAAACCCCGCCCCGGAGCTGCCCGCTCGGCCCGCTCTCCCTCGCGCTGGGTCCGGGCGGCGGCGGCGGCGCGGCGGCGGCGTGGCTCGCAAGCGGGGACTGGAGCGCCCTGCCTCGCCTTGGCCCGCGGCCGACGGTCCGCCCCCGGCAGCGAACGGGCGAGGAGGCGCCTGCGCTCCGCCTCCCGCCTTGGCCAAACAAACAAACAGCACGTGGCCGGGGGCGCCGCGCCAGGAGGGGGCGAGCGGGGGCACCTGCTGCCGCCCGGTGGCGAGCGCAGCGCCGGTTGGCTGCCCGATCCCAGGCGCGCTTACTCGCGAGTAGGCCCGCTGAGTCCGTTTGCGGATGGCCGGCCAGCACCGGCTGCTTAGAACCCGCCGGAGGGCGTCGCGGCGGGGCTTGTGCATCTTTTGTAACCGGTCGTTCCCTACGGGAGGCGGGGAAGAAAGCGCTGGGAACCCCCATCGTCCCCAGCACACAGCTGGGCTGGGCTGGGGGGAGGTAAGGGCCGTGTGCCCCCAGAGTTTCCCCAGCCGGCCCCCTGCGCAAGGAGCTGCTTTTTCTGGCGAGCCGAGTGCTTGAACCAGGAGCGAAGAGGAGCGACCAAAGGGGACGGGAGCCGAACGGCAGGCCGCCTCCTTTGAGTCAGGAGCTCCTGTCTGCCCATCCTAAACGGCTCTGAAATATTCTCTCAAAACGTGCCTCCCTTTGTAAGCCAGTTTTAGCATCCAAATGCCATTAATGTGATGGCTGCCTCAGAATGCTGCCCTAAATAGCCTATCCATACCGCAAGTGTTTTAGGGCGGGATCCTGTGCAGGTTTGAGCAGGGGGAAAGGTCCTGCGGTTCCCAGGCTGGGGGTGCTGGGAGCTGTTACAGCTTTGCTGTCCAAACCTGCAGAGAGCGGCATCCTTAAATTGCGAAAATAGCGCACATCCTAAAAGTTAGATTGGGAGACAGACTTTACTGTCCCTTCCAAGAAATAACAGAGCATAGCAAGCTGCCTTGCAGGTCTTTCCAAGGCTTACCTGCAGATGCCAGGTAATGAACCTGGGACTTTTATATGCAAAGAAAAACCCAATTATTTTTATTTTTAAGCCACCCAATAGCCTCTGTTCTTTCCCAGATGGGTGCTCTCCTGATGTGGTTGGACAACAACTCCCAGCATGCTCAGCCAGGCAGCAGCTTGGAAAAAGTCACCTTAAACATTTGGGTAGTCCAGCCAACTGCAGCATCCAGTGGAAATGTGGTCCGTGTCAGCAACCCACAGGAGTTTTGTTTTTTTTAAAGTGCAGTTGGAGGAACACTCAAGGTCACGGAGGGCTCATGTTTAAGCGTGTGAGGTGCTTGGATGTAGTGGCAAGGGCTCTGGACAGAAACTCTAGAGACCTGGGTTCAAGCCCTCGCTTGGCTGTGAAGCTCTCTGGGAGGCTTTGGGCCCTCCACAGAGTCTCCCCCTAACCTACCTCCCAGGGTTGTTGTACAGATAAAATGGAGAGGAAGAGGTGCCTTACCACCTTGAGCTCACTGGAGGAAAGGCATATGAATTACATAAAGTGGATGGTATGTATTACTATGTAAGATGAATGTAAAATCCCCTGGAAGAAGAAATAAATGCACAATCGGACACCAGCAATAAGGAACTTCTCCCATACATTCTATGAGACAATCAAAGGCAGGAGAAAACTCAGATGGGGAAATGGTCTGCAACTAGATTAAGGGCATATCCTAAGCAAGCTGATCTCCAGGAAGAAGAAGCGCACATCCCGTGGCCGGCTAGGGCGTGCTGGGAGTCGCCGGCCTTTCTGTCGTCCAAACTTGCACAGGCTTGTCCCCTTTAACATGCCCGGTATACTGAGGTGATACAGCCAATAAAGGAAACCGGTTGACTCAGGCCTTAGCATGTGAGCGTCTGTGTTCTCAGCTGGGAAATGCAGGGAATTGCTGGACTTTCTCCATCTAAAGATGTATAGAAATCTGCCTTTTGTTCATTAGTTGCTGGAGTTTAATCAACTGCATCTGCATGCGCTGGTTTTTTCTTAAAACAACCACAGCACAAGAAAAACTCTGGTTCCGAAAGATGTTTATTCTTTGAACTTTATAGTGTTCTGTTGTGTTTTCCTCTTTTCATTTTTGCAAATTGTTTTGGTTTTGTTTTCTGACTGTAAATTTTAAAAAGCCAGTGTGGTGTGATGGTTTGAATGCTGGACTGGGGTCTGGGAGGTCCAGGTTCTAGTCCTCACTGAGTCATGAAGCTTGCTGGGTGGCTTTGGGTCAGTCACAAACTCTCAGACCAACCTACCTCACAGGGTTGTTGTGATAAAATGGAGGTGTGTTACTGTACACCGCTCAAAGAGCCCTGATGAGCTATGGGAGCAGTGTGTAAATGTTAAAAATAAAATAAGTAATATTAGCCACCTTGGATTCCTCACAAGAAGAAGAAAGGTAGGATATAAATGCAGTGTACTAATAATTAGCCCAGAGAATATCTATTACTGGGAAGAATAAAAATGGAAGCAAAGTGCAATTCTGTGCATGCTTACTGTGAGAGAAAGAAGATCTTTCAACAACATCCCAGCAGGCCAACAACTGTAGGACTTTTTTCTGGGTGAACTTGCATTGGAGGGCACCCTAAAGGCATAACGGGTTATCTTAGATGCCACATTACCCGTGTGGTGGCATGTACCATCCAAAATCTGGTTCACACACAGAGGGTTGTGAGGTAGCAGACCATGTCACTGCTAACTGTTGGGTGTGGTGTGGAGTACTTTTTTATGCTTCCCCATGGAAGTAAAACTGGCACACCAAGGCTTTAGAGCATAGAAACAGAGGAAGTCAAAAGGGGCCTCCTGGGCCATCTAGTCTGACCCCTGGCTCCACTGGCTCTGCTCATGGCATGCTTCCCATGACATGCCTCCCAGGTCCTCCCGTGTTTCAGCCTGGTGAACTCATTCCTGTTTTAATTTTCTACTTGCTGAAAGACTGGGGAGGTGTTTGTTTGTGAGGCATTTAAAATGTTTGCTTCTTTGTTTATGCAGCATTTAAAAAGTGGTGCAGTCCATAGCAGTATATTGCATTTTGCTAGGCAGGGCAACCGCCCTCCATGCTGGACTACAACTCCCATCAAACTTATGCAGTATGACTGCAGTTCCTGTCATCCCAGGCAGGATTGCTATTTGCCATGCTGGCTGGGAATGATGGGAGCTGTGGTCCACCACGTCTGGAATGCGCCAGCTTAGGAAAGGTGGTCCTGCAGGAGTTGAGATTTCTCCAGCGATGTCATCTCCACCGTTCCTGGAACCTATTCAGCCTCCACTTTCAGCACAGTCACTAAATACTGATTTAGACGAGCAACAGAAACTATGCGATATTTTGATAATGAGCATCAAAGCTGAGCTTCTGATGCTCATCACCCCTGGCCCTGAAGCTCCATCTCACTTGGTGGATTAAGCTAGATCTTCATAACCCGGAGGAGGGCTTTCTCTGTGGTGGCGCCCAACCTATGGAATTCACTCCCCAAAGAGGTCCGCCTGGCACCGTCGTCACTGGTTTTTCGGCGCCAGGTAAAGACCTTTTTATTTAAACATCATTTTAATTGTTAAAACATATGATCTGGCCAGGGCAACTTCTTCTTCCTTCTCTTTCTCCTCCTATATTTTTATTTACTTATTTTATACTGATAATTTTAATTTTATATTTGTAACTCAATGTATTTTTTGTATTTTTGTATTTAATGGTAATTTATTATGTTCTATTGTATTTCAATGTATTTTATTGTGTTGTAAGCTGCCCCGAGGTTTCGGCAAGGGGCGGCATAGAAATGTAATAATAATAATAATAATAATAATAATAATATAATAACCTCTGTGATCAACCAAATCCCATGGAATCGCACAGACCAGTTCCCAGGTGGGAGCCAACATCCCTGGCGGCCGCCTTCTTGGGATGTTTAGGCAACAGGAACAAAACCACTAGAGAGTTCGGCAAGAGGTGCTGCAACTGGCTCAGAAGAACGGTATGGTCCCCGGTATCGAGAAATGCTAAGGATGCGTGTTCAGCTAGAAAAAGGTCTGCGACCCACTGTGCGCCTCCATTTACCTAAAAGTATATACACACTGACATTGGAATGCACCGTAAGAAATTTAGCAAAATCATCAGGGAAGCAACAATTAATCAAATACACAAGATACCAAAAACCCCCAAACCCTATAAAGCACTGCCTTGGTTGGTCTCAAGCAATTTTTCCGAGCATCCCTGACGCTTGCCAGATGCCTACAGGTGTGGTAGAAGATGCTGCCCCATTACCAGCATTGAGGAAGGAGTCGACTGTCAGTGCGTGGAATGGGAATGGGCACCATTTTGTTGGGAGCTGACGTCCAAAGCTTGTACAAAGATGTACTTTCTGCCCACCCCCAGGGAAGGTAAGAATCTGATGTCGGGACGAAGCACATGCAGCACCCAAGTTCCATTGCCTCTCGTGAGGATCCCCAAGTGGCTGGCTTAGCTCCATGTCATCCACACAACAACCCTGTGATGTAGGTCGGGCTGGGAGCCTGTGGCTGGCCCAAGTCTCCTAGAGAGCTTCATAGCTGAGTGGGGACTAGAATCCCAGGTCCTCTGGCTTACGTTCTCAACTGGCCAGGGCGGCTTATTTTATATTGTATATTTGTAATTTATTTTAATGTATATATTTTAAAATGTTATGATGATTTAACTTATTTGTTGTAAGCCACCCCAAGGCTTCGGCGAATGGGGCGGCATAAAAATGTTTTAATTAATAAATAAAATAAATAAACTGCCACACCATGGTGGCTACAAAAAGAAGCAGGGATGAAAAGCTACTAATGAGCCAATCCAGCCTTCCTCAATCTGGTGCCCTCTGGATATGGCGGGCTACAACACCGAGCATCCCACGGCCAGCTGGCAATGAATGGGCAGGTGTTCGTAGTGCCGCCTATCCAAAATAACACCATCGCTGATACGGACAAACAAGCTGTGACCGAAGCCTAGATTTGGGCGATTTGGAATTGTGAACCACCCAGAGTGCACTGGCCATTGGGTGGCATGGGAACGAGATGAATAATCAATATTTATCTGCGTCCTTATCTGGACAAACACTGCTTAGCAATGGTGATTCATGCTCTGGTAACCTCCCAGTTGGATTGCTGTAAAGTGCTCTATATGGGGCTGCCCTCGAAAATGGTCCAGATACTTCAGTGGGTACAGAATAGAGCGGCCAGGATGCTGATGGGGACCGGTCGTTATTCTCATACAATGCTGGTCCTCTACCAGCTCCACTGGCTTCCAGTTGAAGTCTGGGCCCATTTCAAGGTGCTGGTTTTGACCTATAAAGCCCCTAACGGCTTGGGACCAGGATACCTGCAGGGATGTCTCCTTCCTTATATGCTCTCATGCCCCTTAAGATCAGCTAGAGAGGCCCTGCTCCAAGAACCCTCCCTGAAGGAGGTAAAAAAGACATCTACTTGGAGTAGGGCCTTCTCTCAGATTATGGGGTGCACTCCCCAGAGAGGTTTGCCTGGCACTGAGCTTATACTCTTTTCGGTGCCAGGTAAAAACCTTTTTATTTAACCATTATTTTAAAAGTTAGTATTTTAATGTACAGTCACTTTTTACTTAATTTATTTTTATTTGCTGTATGTTATTTATTATTGTTAGAGATTGTTTTAGTGTACTTGATTTTAATGCCTGTAAGCTGTCCTGAAATGCCATGCATAAGGGACGGCATATCAAAGTTTTAAATAAATAAATAACCCTTGCCTGCAAGCAGAGGAGACCAAGGACTCCTACATTAGTGGGGCTCCTCGTTCACTGCAGTCCGTTTGAACTTTGTGGGTGCTAAAATCCCTCTCCCAAATAGGTTGGCCACCATGGGTAACTCCTGTAAGGCTCAAAATAAAAGCTGCAATGGATGAGGAGTCCTCATGCCACATATGCATTCGCATGATGAATGTGAGGCTGAACCCTTTCCGGTCCTGCAGGAAAGGGCCATGGAACAGCCCGCACCCCCGTCCGTGGCTGCTCTTCAGCCTCAGTCACCTGCTGCCAAAGCCGCATTTCTAAGCACAGCAGCCCCTGAGCTGCATTGCGCACTGCTGCGCATAATGTGCAAGGAGCCCTTTCCATGGAGCTTGTCAGCGCATTCAGAGCACTTCATTTGCATGAGCATAGGCATCTGTGTGATTGCTCTGTAAGGCAGGCCAGTGTGATTCTTTCTGCTGGGAAGAGGTAGAGGCAGAGAGAATACCAGCGTGCCCTTTACTGCAATCTTATACACCCTTCTGGAGAGTAAATCCCATTGAATTCAGCAGGATTTGTAACTGAGTAGACATGTATAAGATTGCATGCTTACTAAACATCCCAGGGGAAACAAGTCGTTACTGATGTCAGTTTCTCAGACAAGTCGCTTTTCCATTCAATGCCTCTTTTCATGGCCGCACATTTTCAAAGGCATCTGGTTTCCTGTAAAAGATTTGGTGAATCTCCAGGTCTTGCAGCTGTTGCGTTTGTCCTGGGATGGAACTGCAGCTTGGCATTCTCCCTCTCATTCCAGTGATGTGCCTGGCTTTGACTTCAACACAGTGTACAAAAAGCAGCAGAAGGACCCCCGTCTGTGCCTTCCTCTCCTGAACCAACTTTCAGTCCGGGTTCCACCTTCTTGCTCCCAGGGTTTCCTTGCCCTAGAAGCAGAGAAACCTAGAAACATAGCAAGTCAGAAGGGGTCTCCCAGGCCATCTAGTCTGACCCCAGCTCCAGCCGGCTCCGCTCACGACATGCCCACCATGTGCACGTCCAGCCTATCCTTGAACACCCACATCGATGGGGCCTCAACGACCTCTCGTGGAAGCCCATTCCACGCCCTTGGGGTCCTGACTGTCAGGGAGTACCTCCTGGCATCCAAATTGAACCTTGGTTCCCCAGGTTTTGCTCCATTGGAACACGTCCCGTCCCCTTCCATAGGGGAAAACAGGCCTTGACACGCCCCTTGGTAGGAGTACAAAAATGGCAGCTTTTGATGCACTTCCATCTGGAAAAACTGGACTGCCATGAAAAATCAATATTATTTAGTGCTATGTGGATTCTGCATGTGTGCAGAGGAGGGGCAGTCTCCAGATGCTGCATCCAAGAAATGCAGAATCTGCCAGCAGAATAAAATAGATGAGATCACAGTGTTTGCTCCAATTTAGTGGGCATAATACTGCTTTTGCGGTTTCTTGTCTTGTCTCCTTTACAGGCAACACTGAAATGCGGCCATGCCAGATCAAACTGCAGAGTCCCTGTACTGCTCATTAAAACCTCAGGGAGAGGAACGGGGAGCCAGCAATGGAGGCCTTCTGGGGTTAAGCCCCATCACATGCTATGGGAACGTTGGGGTATTCACACTGTGGGCCCCAACTGCTTTCTCAAGCTAGGCAGAAAACGTGGTGCCGGCTGTTTTGATAGCCAGGGGCCAGAGAGCTTAAAGCACTTTGGTTGGCTAGTACCAAACAATCTTCTGCTAAAGCTGAACTGAGGGTTCAAATGCTCAGTCTTTGGCTCAGAGGGATGGGGGACCCATTTTCCCCATTTCAGGGGGGATTGCCTGAAAGGGTTTGAAGGGACCTACCTTTGGCGTTTATTTGGTGAGGCAGGAGCGCCTTTAGTAGAGGCGGTTGACATTGTTTCCTCCCAGAATGCACTGGAATTATGTGACATCCGGATGGGACAAGGTGGAGGCAGAAAGGGCAAAGTTGGCTTCGCTTGCTGGAGGCGAGGCTATTTGCAATTCATCCTGCTCCTTCCTCCCTTGCACCAGCTGACTGGCTGTGCAGGCGCAACGCAATGTTTATAGCGGAAGGTCCACCTTTTCCCTTGGCACACTTGCGAGTGCCAGGGAGCCTCCGTGGCAGCCACGGCAAAGAGAACCAGCTTCAGTCAGGAAAGGCCCCTTTCGCCTTGAACCTCGGCAGTTTTATTGAAAGATCACCCAGGACCCCTGCAGTTACTTACGACTGCATGCTACTGGGTCGTGGTTCTCACTGCCAACTACATAATCACAGCCCATCTACAGACACTTTTATAACCTGGTAGTCACATACACCCGGCGCTTTTTTTGTAAAAAAAAAGGGTGCCAGAACTCACATCGCCGCTGACAGTAAGCACACACACCAATCCCAAGCTGAGCAGCGAAGCAGCGTCCGGAGCAGCTGTCTCTCACAATCAGATAGCAGATCGCAGACACAATAACAGCCTGCAGGCACCATGTTAATGATGTTTGCTGCTGATCTGCTGCGTCAAAATCACGTCATAAAATCCATTGAAAAAAGGGTTCCGGTGTTCCGGTGAGTTCTATGACAAAAAAAGCCCTGCATACACCAATACAGAGTGTTAATCTTAGTACAATAGCATCCTGACGTCTTTAGGCATGACATGATGTTCTAAACCATGGGTCGTCAAACTAAAGCCCGTGGGCCAGATACGGCCCGCCTCAGAGCTTTTGGACTTGTTTGGAGAAAACGATCTCCAAGCAAGTAGGAAAGCTCTGAGCCGGCGCAGGCATTCTCTGAAACTGAGCAGAGAGCTGGCGCATGTGCCAAATTGTAGCAGCTCAACTGCGCGGGCGCCAGCTCCCCCCGCCCCCATTGCACACATATACAGAGTGGGAATATGGAGCAGGAAACACAAGAGAGGAAGGCAGAAGAGAGAGAGAGATGAAGACACTAAAAAGGATTGAAGGTAAGAAAAATATAACTTTTCAAATCTATTTTTAATTATGTGAGCCACGTCCCCAGGCTGCAGGCCAAGCCGTGGCCGCCTCGCTGAGCCTGGGGGTGGACAGGCTGAGGTGGAGCGGGGCCACGGCTCCCACACCTCCGCTGCGGCCTTCTCTGAGCAAGCCTCCACCGTCGAACAGCTGCCATGCTTTCCCCCACGGCAGGGAGAGGCGGGAGGCACCCCGCTCGGCCAGCCGCGGCCCTGTCCCTTGCCTCCCCTCCCCTCGGAAGCCGCCCTTATCTTCCTCCGTGCAGCCCTCTCCTGACCAGGGGAGCCGCCCCCGCTCTCCTCCCCGGCCTCCTGCTCCCTTGGAAGCAGGGCAGTGGTGAGGACTGTAAGTCCCATCATGCCCAACCAGCATGGCCAATGGAAATTGTAGTCCAACTCATCTGGACAGTACCAGTTTTGGCAAGGTTGCAGTTAAAATATGGTAGTCATTAGCGCTGCATCCAAATACAGCCATTGTATATTGTGGGAATTGTTCTGGGCTGACTTGCTTCAAATACTAAGAGTGGCATTAATAGTATTTATCCTTAGTATTTTTGCTTTATTCTTTGTGAATGCCAGTTGCAGTCATCAGCTGCATTATGCAAAATCCTATATCTAGTGCCTTGGTTGTGTTGTAGCTCTGTCCCTTGAATATGGACATGCTCTCCCCCACCTCCACTGGGGCAGCCCGAGGAAACGGGGCAATTTTTTTAAAATTTTTAAATTATTTTTAAATTTTATTTTGATTTTAATTAATTTTAATGTGCAGTGTGCATAGGAATTCCTTCATATTCTTTTCAAACTATAGTCTGCCCCACCACACACCCCAACAGTCTGAGGGACAGTGAACTGGCCCCCAGTTTAGAAAGTTTGAGGACCCCTGCTCTAAACTGATACTGGTAACAATAGTATGGAAAACATTACTGATTGCTGTATGGACCTGTCAACTGAGTAGACCTCTTTGCAGTTTGGATCCTGTTTAAACATGCAAATGTGTCTGATGGAGGAACCATTCAGGAAACCTGGTTTGACAGCTACACTCACTGGGTGCTTGCCTCTGTGGGACTAGATGCTCCAGTGAGTCCGTTCAGAAACAAATGGACACCATTGGTTCAGTTTTTCTGCAGCTGATGAGAACATCAGTGAGTATTTCCTCACTATTAGTGTTAGCCTCCAGCAGCTTCTCAGTCCAGCTAAGAATGCCATCTTCTTAAGGCAACAGCAATGCTAAACAGTAACCTGGCTTAGAATTCTGCTGCTTTCTGAGAAAGGGGTGCAGGTTTGATTTTATAACGTGAAGGCACATAAAAGCAACCATTTTCTGCCAGAATTTCTCTGAATTTTCCCAACACAAGCTTGATCCAAAAAGCCTGCCTGGAAGACCATCCAGTATAATACACCACGAGCCCTTGTTCTTAAAGGCTCAGAAGCAGCTATGAATTAGGGAGCCCCAAATTTCAATTTTGACTTTGCTGCAAGCGCATTAGGTGGTCTTAGTCAAAACCATTACATTTCAGCTCCATAGCAGTTCCCCCAAGGTACTATGAATAACAGGAAATGAACGTGCAACAAATCAAATTATCCATTAATATTAAGGCTGGAGTGTTTGAATTATTAATTGGTTAGATCAGCTGGGGAAAAGTTGGCTAAAAGAGTGATCTGATTAAGCAGGCTGCATTTTTTAAAAGAATGCTTTAGAAATACAGGCGTGCCAAAAATGTATACACATTTTAAGGGATGTTATCTATGTATTACTTTTCAAAGCTGAATTGAATTACGGTAGTAAAGTGTCATATGACGTTCACTCAAAAGAGGGTGTTAATCAAATGAACGTTAGTGTCACCATGCACCCGTTTTTAATACACTTTTTTCCTTTCTTAAAATGTGTATACATTTTTGGCACCCTCTGGATATATTATTTTATATGCCAGTGCTTATAAAAACTACAGGTGGAAAGCACCATCTCAAGAGAGGCTTTCTACTCTGTCACACACGGAGACATTTCTTCTAAGATGTTGCTAGCTACAGCACATGGTCCATGCTGTCCAGTTGTCTCTGACTTCTGGCAACCCTATGAAGGAGCACCCTCCAAAATGCCCCGTCCTTGACAGCCTGCTCAGCTCTTGCAATCGCGAGGCTGTGGCTTCCTGGATGGAATCGATCCATCTCCTAGTTGGCCTTCCTTTTTTCTTCTGCCTTCCGCTGTCCCCCGCATGATGGCCTTCTCCAGGGAGTCTCGCCTTCTTGGGACGTGCCCAAAGTATAACAACTTCAGTTCCAACATTTCTGCATCCAGGTAATGTTTTATCTGGATTCAATTGCGCACCCACGTGCATCACATTTAAAAGAAAGGATGCTTCGTGCTCTGGCAATGCTGTTTTTCCCCAAATCTTGCTCGAACCCGGGTTGCAGAACTTCAGGCTTGGGAACCAAATCCAGTTCTGTGTGGAACCTGGTCTGGCCCGTTGGGATCCTCCGGAAAGTCATGCCCTTTTCTCCCAAGGGGCTTTTCCAGCTTTCATGACATCTCCCCTCCTCCATGTGTTGATTATTTATTTGGTTTCCATACCACCCCTTTGCCTTGCCTGAGGCTGAGTCACTGGGAGGAGGAGATGCATGCCAGAACATCGCGGCCCCTTTGTCCCCTTGCCCTGTCCCTTTGGCCTTCAGACTTGCCCACCTCTGGAATGCAGCTCTTGGGAGCTTTTCCAAAAGGGAGTTTGGTGCCCAGCGGCAAGAAGTTCTGGATTCCTGAGCTGAACACCAGAAGAAGCATCTTGAAAGTGAGATCGTCTCGGCAATGGAACCAGAGACCTAGATTGATGGTGGGCTTTCCATGGCTGGAAGACTTCAAGATGGTCTGGCATCTTGTTCAGAGTGCTCTAGCTCTCAACTTCCCACATTCAGAAGGGGGTTGGACTAGATCTTGTGCAGAGCCTCCATCCAGTGATAAATAGCTGGCAAACCCAGCTAGTACATAAAATTCCAGCTGCTCTGAAGTTTTGTTTCCCAGGCAGGCCTCTCCTAGTCACCAGGAAGCAGCTGCTTCAAGGCTGGCTCCAGATTTTTGAGGATGCTTCAGCAAGACTGCCACCATGGAACTGCCCCACCAGGGAGTCAGCTTCTCTCCTCCAGGGGGACAGCCACTTTCGCTCTTCTCAGCATGGCTCCCGCTGGTGCACATGACAAACGCACAGGCAGTGAGTGAGTCCACAGCGGTACCTCTAGCTCCTTCTCACCACCACCATGGTCTGGGTCAGAAGGAGAGGCAGGTGAACAAGCAGGTTTATTTGTTTATGAATTAATTGATTGCATTTTTATACTGCCCCACAGACCTGCAGGGCTCTTGGTGTGGCAAACGAGTAAGGAGCAAGTTAAAAACATATAACAGTAAAATATACAACAGAACTTGGCAGGACTCAGAGATTCTCAATACACACACACACAAAGCCTGGGACCTGAACAGGCACCGAACAAAGGCCACTTACCTGGGCACCCTTAAGCAGACCGTGCAAGCTGGAGGGTTGTGATGGTGAGGAGAAGGAATAAGCTCAGGGATGTGTCTTTGCATGTGTGTTTTTGCAATATATAACAAATACAATCTCATTATTAATATCCACAATGATACAGTTAATATACTCAGTTCTTAACTAGCCTATGAAAACCTACTAGACCAGAAATCAAGGTGATCCAGTGGAGGTCCATCCACTCCATCCAACCTTCAGAAATACATCAAGAAGGGGTACCAGATTCCAATAAAATCATTTCTATTTCCCCTCTAGCCAAACAAAAACGGCTGGTGAGCTTTTCCATCCACACCACTGACTGTATCCTATCTAGGTATTTTCTAAAAGGGAGCCCTTGGGAATCTTTCCAAAACCTTGCAGTGTGGGCTCTCCCAGCTCCCAGAAGTATTGCCAACAGTTTTTTACAATTCATTCTTCATTTTCCCCAGTAAACAATGACAAAGGTTCTTAATGTTTGTCATATGAGCTTATTCAACTATTCTATTACTTCATGCCAATAGGCTTTGATTTTGGGATAAAATAGCCACATATGTTCAAGTGAACCCTTTGAACCACAGTTTCTCCAGCACATACTGGTCACTGGTTATTAATTGTATGTAATTTTATAGGGCATAAATGCCATCTATGAACTGTCTTTAAACCCGTTTCTTTGGATCTACCTTCTACTGAGTTGTAGAGTTCTGAGGACCATATTCTAGCCCATGACTCATCTGATATAGTCATATTTATTATTTTTCCCCAAGTCATCTTAGTTGAGGAGAAAGACTAAACCCAGAGGTGGTTGCCCGTGAACCCCTGGTGGGGTGTTGGTCCTTAGCAGGTACCCGACCATGCCTCCCTTGATGCCCATCCTGAACTCCCTGCCAAGTCTGGCTTGTGGCCTTTTCTGCACCTGTTCCAGTTGAAGGCTTGTCTTCTCTCTCTCACTTTGCCTCTTTGTCCTTCTTCCTTATTTCGCTCCAGTTCTTTCCCACAGATCTGTGTCACTCTTGCCAGCTGCCACCAACACAGTCCTCGGACATAACTTAGTCCTGGCCATCCAGTCCAACGCTCTCTGCATGACAGCCCCTTAATTTAGTGGCTTGCCTCATTTTCACCATCCGTCATGAAGTATTAATTCCATCAACATTGATCTGCCGTCGTGTGCTTCCTTTTTAACATTGTCCTTCTCAAACAAGAGGGAGAGGAAATCTGGCAAGTGGTTACAGCAAACTGTGACCTCACATTCTGGAATGTTTTGTGGGATATATTTAGCAAATGGTCATCTGCCCCTTCGCATAGCAACAACTTTGATATTTTAAGACTGGTTTCATCTTCTACAGCATTGAAGAATCTCTCATGGGGGCAAACATTTGTGCTCTGCCACACCACCAAAGAGGATTTTAAGGAATGCAAATAGTTTTTGTTTTCTTTGTCAATAAATAAAATAAACAGACATTTTTAAATTGTTTTTATCTCGTTGCATAAGTACCCTTGAATACTTATGTCCTGTATAGTGCCTAGAATCTGTTTTGGATTAAGGGAGGTTGAGGGATTTTAAAAAGGAATGAAAACAGAATTTAGATATACTGATCTGTCATCTTTAAGGTGTAACACTCAAGACTGGGGTGAATAAAGGGTACAGTTAGGGTCTGTCGGGGCACCTCAATAGCAGCCGTGAGACAGGATACCCGGGTTCAGTCAGGAAAGTCCCCTTTCAC
The DNA here is from genome assembly GCF_004798865.1 of Varanus komodoensis. Lineage (NCBI taxonomy): Eukaryota > Metazoa > Chordata > Lepidosauria > Squamata > Varanidae > Varanus > Varanus komodoensis. The sequence continues at coordinate 58,708,165 of NW_025335761.1, forward strand.
CTTGAACCTCAGCTGTTTATTGAAAGATCACCCAGGCCCCCTGCCGTTACTTACGGCAGCATGCTACCAGGTAGTGGATCTCACCACCAACTACAAGCTTTTAGAACATGCACAGAGTGTTTTATAGATTCTGAGTCACATGGGCCCAGCAGCTGGGCAGTGGATGACAAAATAAGGGGAACACAGTCAGAAGAAGGTGAGAGGTCTGCAGAGGGGGCTCAGTACAGTGCCACTGATTACAGGAGATTGTGTAACAATCGGGAGTCATTGCCAGCCAGTATTTTGAGTTTGGTCAAGCTAATTAGGGTGATTGCAATGCTGTTAACCCAGCACCCTCATCAGTTCTTAATGATCAGCAAAAAGAATAGCCCTGGCAGCTTCTCAGGCAAGTTCCCATTTCTTAAAGCAACAGCAAATTCTAAACAGTAACCTGGCTTGGAATTCTGTTGCTTTCTGAGGAAGGGGTGCATTTCATAACACAAAGGCACATATAAGCTACCTTTTTCTACCAGGATTTATCTGGATTTTCCCAACAGGTCTGTGTGAACACAGTGACAAGAAAATACAGACCCTTGAGGGAAAACATGAATTTTTGTAAACTGCCATGCATCAGAAAAGATTTATTGTATAAGTATGGTCTGAAGGCACTTAAGGCACCCACCATGTAGCTTAAGCAAGTCTGGGGCTAGTCAGAGCTTGGAGGGGAGACCACCTGGAAATCGCATGTAGCTATTTCGAGCTCCACTATGGGAGAAAGGTGGGATATTTATTCATTTATTTTTTGATTTATATCCTGCCTTTTGCCTACAAAGGGCTCAAGGCAGCTTACATCATCTCTCCTCCTCCATCTTATCCCCACAAGAACAACCCTGTGAGGTAGGCTGGGCTGAGAGTCTGTGACTGGCCCAAAGTCACCCAGTTGGCTCCATGGCTGAGCGGGGACTAGAACCCAGATCGCCTGAGTCCCAGTCCCGTGCTCTTAACCACTACACCACACTGGGATATAAAAATGTTAAGTTAACAATATGGAGCACTGGGGACTCCTCTCTTGGTGCCTGTCCAGTTCCCTGCACCTCCTGATGCATATTTCTTAAAATAGTTTTTAAAAGTTGAGAAAGTCTGCCATCATCCTGATTTGGATTGTCATGAATAGGTTTCTTCTTTGTAACTCTGAATCTACCTCTGCCTTGCACATAAGATTATGGGGCAGGCAAGCAAGGGTCTGATCCTATGCAGGTTTCAGTAGGAAAAGAGTCCTGCAACTCCCAGCATGCCCCAGCCCACATGTCATGGTAAGGCATGCTGGGATAGTAGGATGCCATAATATACACAGGATGGTGCTCTTACTTTAGTATTACCAGTTGCCTTCTGGGAAATTAGGTTTTTGTGCCTGGTGACGCCCATGACGGAAACCATTTTATGAACAAACAAGCCTCATCCATGGGGGCAGCCATTTTGTGAAAGTACCCACATCACATTTTTAGCATGTCAGCTGTGCCCACTGACTTAAAGGGCTGGGCCATAGGCAGCCCTAGAATAAAGAGCTGGGTAGGAGGGGGCACAGGACCCTTGGTTGGGCCCCAGTCCTGTTCAGCACCCCAAATGTGGACTGCATTAGCCAATGCTCAGACACAAAGTACCAGTCAAAATGGAAACCCTCCTTCTGAAAGTGGCACTTACTGGAGCCACGTTGGGAACAAAGTGACAACCATGGACAGTAGGGGTGGGAGGGAAATTCAGTACAAATATGGGACCGTTTTGTTTTTTGCTTTATACCATGGGAGCTGGTAAAATCAGATCCTTCAATGAATCACCTCTCCCAAATCTGGTGGCTGGAGCTAAACATTTTAGAGGCAAGGAGAACCGGGCATTCTGCAAAAGTGGCAGCGACATCTACTGGCCAAACTGTTAAGCTTGCACAACGTGTTTAAAATGCGATCCTGCAAGGGCAAAGCTTGGAGGACTTTCCTGAAATTTAATGAGGGTCTGAGGGGATTTTTTTTCCTAGCAGGAAACACGATGTGAACATGTTGCTATTATTCTCAAAAGAATATTCAAAGTCACAATGGAAACCCATTTCTGAGGTTTGTGAAAACAGACTTTTCCCTTATTTTTTTAAATATATATTCCACAAAACCAGGCCTTTTCCAAGAGAAGCCATTGTTTATGTGACAGGAACTGTCCCACACACAGCTGGAGTCAACAGAACATGTTATTATTATCTTAAATAGCATTGTTTGCAATGGAGGTTAAGCATAACTGTTTTGAAACAAGGCGTTTATTAATTTGTGGAACAGCCTTATGGTCCTTAGAAATTGTATGAGGACACATTGGATATTTCAGACTCCCAGATCTGAGGTTGGAAGCAGAGCTCCAACCTTTGAGAAATGAAATGTTACTGTTACTAAGTGGCAAGGTGAAAACCAAAGAAAGGGTGAAATACACAGTGCTTTTTTTGTAACAAACAAACAAACAAACAAACGGTGCTGGAACTCACGTCTTGGGGTCACACTTTTACACTAAAAAAGATTTTCAATTCACCAACTTTTTTTGAAATAAAGAATTTATTTACCTTTTGCACTTAGCCAGTCACTCTGCACACACACAAACATAATGGTCGCTGCCGGCAGTAAGCACTCAGTGCGCAACCACACGACCGATCCCAAGCCGAGCAGCATCCCAAGCCGAGCAGCACCCTCACAATCAGCCCGCAGGCACCATTTTAATGATTTTTGCCGCCGACCTGCTATGCCCAACAGGGCAATTCACAAGCACTTGGAAAAATCCGTCAAAAAAAGGTGCTGGAATGCTGTTCCGGTGCGTTTTATGACAAAAAAAAAAGCCCTGGAAATACAGGGCTAGGGTAGGATCATTGAAGTCTCTTAAGGCCAAAAGGCCTGAGGATAGAATCATGTAAATAGTTGTACTAAAAGTAATAGTGCTTCTTACATCAAAGTCCTGAAAAATACCAGAGAGGGTAAAAATTGAGGGGGGGGGCAGTGGTAAAACTGTCACCTTCAGTGGAAGAGAGCAGGAAATTGATTACCTTTTACAACCGGCCGTAATGAGCCTGGAGGAAGGCCTGTTCGTCCAATCTCATCCTCCCACAAGATTTAAGAAGCAAGTTGGCATCAAGGAAGAATCTACAAGGCCACTCCGGCCTGTTGAACTTTTAAAAGGTACTGCACATGCTTAATAGGTTCATGAATAGTAACTGACACACCTCTCACAGGTAACGGGCTCATTAGCATGAACATGGGATGTATGAGCGGGAGGGGGAACATATCAAGGAGTAGTATGATGTAGGTGGACGGAGAAGATTGTAACTTCTTAGTAACCCAGCCAATGGGAGGAAAGAGGAAGGGTCTGCGAGCCGGGAAAAGGGAATAAAAAGCAATGTCTTGTGTGCAAACAGCGCGCTGCCTGTGTGGTGGGCGCCCGCTCTTGCAAGAACGAATTAAACTGTACTGCTTGGTACTTTGCCTTCGTATCGTCACTACTGGGATTTCCTCCTTACAAGCCTCAGAGCTGAGAATCCAGTTTCCAATCCCCGCAGCCTTTGCGTTTAGAGCTGGTTTGGAAAGAAATGCACCAGCTGCCTCTTGGTGGTGGGAAAGCCAGTCTTCGGGAGGGCCAAAAGAGAAAATAGCATGGCTGGCTGGGGAATCCGGGGAGCTGCAGGACGTGTTTTCTACCTAGAAATGCATGGGGCTGCATCCTACATGTCTCGATGCATGTTTGTGTGAGAGAGGATTCCCTCTAGGCAGCCCTATATACTAATGCAGGTGTGAGGTCCGCCTGGCGCCGTCGTTATTTGTTTTTCGGTGCCAGGCGAAGACCTTTTTATTTAAGCGGCATTTTAATTGTTAATATTATTGATTTTATCTGGCCAGGGCGGCTTATTTTATATTGGTATTTTTGTATTTTTAACTTAATGTTTATATTTTTTAATTTAATGTTATAATCATTTTTTAACTTATTGTTGTAAGCCGCCCCGAGGCTTCGGCGAATGGGGCGGGATAAAAGTGTTTAAATAAATAAATAAATAAATAAATAAAGCTCTCCTTCCCATCCATCCTTATATCCCTGTTTGCCACTGCGGCCACATTTCTGATATGTCCGAGGGGAAAAACCTCCTATGCCTGTCCCACGTAAAAATAAGAATCTAACAGTGTCCAGGCAGGGCCGCCTTAACCGCATTATGGGCCCCGGGCAAAGCAGTGTACCGGGGCCCCTGCGACAACTACAACTACTGTTAATTTGGGAAGTTTCCCCATTTTCCAAGGGTTGACATACACAGGTTAGTATGGGGCCCACGGGCAAGTGCCCATCAGGCCCATGCATGAAGACGGCCGTGTGTCCAGGTTCACATTTTAAACTGCAGCACCATCAGGACTGCAAGAACAAACGGGAGTTTGCTTCTGCTGCCTTGATGCTAAATACATTCACTCAGGAATAAGCACTATGCTGCTTTGGAAATGAATGCTGCAGGTGCCAATAAAACGAGCACTCTCACAAGCCAATCTGGATAGCTGCAAACTGCCCAGAGAGCTTTGGCTATTGGACAGTATAGAAGATAAATGAAGAAATAACAAATTAATGATAATACGCTTTAAAAATAAGAAGAGAGGGTGCTGTGTCGGCCCCAGAGGGCCTTGGCATGGGCATCCGGCTCCCACGCCCTGCTCCTCTGATACCTTCAACCTCGTCCCTGGCTCTGTGACGTCCTTCCCAGAGCCCCGCAGCTACACATGGGTCCCTGTAGAGGGAAGCAGCAGACAGCCCACTACCCCATGGGGGATGTGTCTTCCTTTAAAGGGGACAGTCCGCAGTTTGAAGGCACCCTATCCAATTCCATCGTAAAGATAAAGAACCGTCAGAAGAAACAGTATTGCCCATCAAGAGCCCCTGGACAGCAAGGAACGCAGAGAGGAGATACACTGCGTTTATCCTGAAATTATATGTACATATTTTGGTATGTTTGTACTTTCCAAACGTGCACCTACACACTCAGCCTTAAATACCCATTCACGCCAATTTGTACACATTGGCACACACCCTGTTCATAGATGTTTATACACACTCAAAACACCACCATGTTGATCACCTGGTCAGCAAGCCCCTCCTGACCAACGACTGTATTCAAGAAATATCTTTTGGTGTTAAGTAGACAAACGATTAGGGAAACGGTCATCTCCTCCCTTGAGGGCCGTAACATGCGCATGCACAAACCTCTCGCTTTTTCCACCAGAGGGCTTTGCAGCACGCGGACGTGTCCTGTTTGCAGGGTTGCTGGCAGTGCTGTACAATCTTGCAATCAGCTGCTCATCAGATAAGCAGGCGAAATGTGTGCAGAGTGCAGAACGTGTGACCAATCCGCTTGAAGACGGGATATTTGTGCCTTCGAGGCTCTAAAAGGGGGATCTTTGCAGTAAACGGAGCATTTTAGTCCGCTTGTCATGGCATTTTATCCCAGAGGGGGAAGAGATGTAGTGCTGCGGAATCATGCCTTGTCCGGGGAAATACCAAGAGGAGGTCTAAGGGAGCAATTTAGCACATTGTGACATCCTGCCCAGGCAATAAACCAAGATGGGGTGGTTGTTGGGCAAACAATCCATGGCTAGCCCAACAGATGATCACCATAGGTTGTTCACCTTCCTTCCTCCTCTTCTTTCACCCTCTATGCTCCCAAAGATATCCCAGGGGACTTTGAGGAAGGAATGACTGGTCTGTTCACCATCCCCACCCCTGGAGACTCCCTGGAGAAACATAGTGAGTCAGAAGGGGTCTCCTAGGCCATCTAGTCTGACCCCTGGCTCCAGCTGGCTCCATCATGCTCAGGAAAGTCAAAGGCAGAAGAAGAGGAAGACCAAATAAGAGGTGGGTTGACTCCAAGAAGGAAGCCACCGCCTGGGCTTTAGAAAAGCTAAGCAGGTCTGTCATGGGCAGGACATTCTGGGGCGGAGGGGTGTTCATTTAGAGGATCACTATAACTCAGAGGCAACTTGACCATGCATAGCAACAACCCTTCACCACGATCGTTAGACCTTTTTCACTCACCCAGGATTTTGTCCCTTTGGAGAGATCACAATCCCTGGAAAACAACTAATGTCTCCCTTTTCTGGAATAGCTGGAGACTCAGAAGAACGTGCAAAACACAAAGGGGCAAGGAGAGCTACCAATTCAACCCTTAAAAACAGGAGACTTGCATTGCTAAGATTAAGATATTGTGTGTGTGTCCTCAGTGTTTGCACCTTCTCTGGCTACTTTCCCCCTTTTATCAGTGCTTTCTAACGGACAACTTGGCAACAGGATCCTGGTGACTGTGCGCAGATGAGTACGGATGCAGCCCCGGCTTGTCAGTTTCCTCTTCTGCTACCTGCTGCTCTTTACGGCTCCCTTTGATGGATGAAAGAGACAGGAAAAGTGACCGGGAAAGACTGCATATGTGGGACAGTTGTAGGAGTGCTCCTGTGAAAGACTGGTGTGGGACATACCTGGCTGGCCAGCATTAAACCCAGCAGGCTGGCCACATCGCCAGGTATCTCAGTGAAACTGGAGTGAGGCCACGCAGACAGGGGCTGAGCGATTCCTCACCAGGGCTCGGAGCCCCAGTCTCCCGGTTGAGCCCAGGAACCACCTGGATTCAAATGAACCAATTAGCATCCACGGCAGGAATTTCGAACCAATGAACCTCCATCCTCACCACCTGGTCAGGAAGGGTATAAAAGGGTGTGCTCTGAGTCGATTGCCCTTTTACTGGTGATCGCACTATTCTCGAGAATAAAGTTCATGCTTCCCTCTCATTTTTGTTGTGTTTGATTAGGCTAGTGAGCGAAGACCAGCCCCCTTGTGTCTTTCACTGACAATATTTATTTATTTATTTATTTATTTATTTATCAAAACATTTTTATGCCGCCCCATTCGCCGAAGCCTCGGGACGGCTTACAACAATAAATTAAAATAACATTTTAAAATATATACATTAAAATACAAATATATAATATAAAACATACAATATAAAACAAGCCGCCCTGGCCAAATAAAATTCAATAATATTAACATTTAAAATACTGCTTAAATAAAAAGGTCTTCGCCTGGCGCCGAAAGACAAATACATATTTAAATAGCAATAATTTTAATAAACGAGAGGCACATTTGCATAATGTTCAGGGACTGAAAAAAACAATACAACCCCGATTGTGTTGAGACATGAAACAGCTCTGCCTGTGTTAAAACAGCTCCTCAATGTGATGACGAGATTCCACAGCACTACATAACCCCTTGGGAATTTTTTTTTAATGGGAATGAGGGCTGGACTGGATGGTCTTTTAGGGTCCCTTCTAACTCTGTAGTTCAATGGTTGTAAGATTGACAGGAAGGGTTAATAGAGCAATTAGGATAGGGGGCTGAATGATCTTAATGGCCCTGGGAAATAGTTCTGCTGACTTACGGGTGATGGGAGTTGTAGTCCCTTGAAGGGCACCAGATAGGTGGCTGCAGTGCAGGGTGGACAGCCTGTAACTCTTACGCAGCCCAGGGGAGTCTGGCCAACTTTTCCCTGCTGCTCAGGTCCACGAAATCCATCAGGGTGGCTGCAGTCTGCTAGGCTTACCTTCCCACTTCCTCTGTGATGCACTGGCTCAACACAACTAGCTCTTCCTGCGCATTTCCCAACTAGGATCCCACGTTCCAGCTGCTATCCACCCCATAGAGAAGAACATAACAGGTTTCTGTAAGATAGCTGGATTTTCCCCCCTACAGAGCAAATAACAGCTTTGGGGAGGGGCAAGGTTTTATCTGGGAAAACACGGCAGAGGAAAGATTAAAAACAACCTTATGTCTTATTTGGTCTCCTGAGACCAGAATGATATTTGTTCCTTTAGCTTGTAGTCCAGCGTCACTATCTTGTAAGATAACGGCATTTGCAGTCTTCAACTTAATTACTGCATCAGAGTCAAACCTTCATTTCTTTGGCCTTGTCCCCTTCTTACCTGTTGATTCTTTTATCATGATATAGCGAGATCTCACTGCTCTGTCCCAGGTCTTCTTTTTCTTGGAAGATTCTGCACCTTCACCCCTGCTGCCCCCTATGCAGCCCATCCAGTGGCAACTTTCGAACTGTAGGGCTTGGAATACTTGTCATAGCTTCACCCTGCAAAAAGACTCCAAGGATTCAGGCACTTGAGTTGAGTCATATCCACAACCACTTCTGGCAGTTTTCATCATCACCAGGAGCTGCTTTTTAATCAAGCTTAATTGCCCGTTAAGATACCCCAAATCACTGTTCACAGAACATTATTTTCCTACCTGGTCCCTAAGATCTTCTACAGAGGTCCTTCTCCAAGAACCACCCCTTGAAGAAGTAAGTGGGGGAGACATTCAGGAAAAGGGCCTTCTCAGTGGTTGCCCCCATCTCTGGAACATGCTCTCCAATCCATAAAAAACAGAGAAGAAAATGACCCAAGAACCAGAAAACCAGAAAAGTAAGTCTGTGGCCTCGGAAAAGAGGGCTATTTTAACCTGTCACTGAAGAAATGACAGATTTGGCACCAACTGGGATGCAGTGGGGAGGTTGTTCTAGAGATGTGGGGCCACCACAAAGAAGGCCCACCCCTTTGTGGCCACCCTCAAGAGCTGGCATTCAAAGGAAGACTCCAGAGTTTGTGTCAAAACCTTTCCTGCCTTATCTCCGCATGGACTACAGACCTATTGAAAGTCTCTCCCCACTGTGCAGCCTGGCTCTGAACACAGAGATGATCTGGACTGGGGAGAAAAAGAGAAAAAGTGCTTCGGGTGGGAATCCATCTCCTCTCATTATGCATTGGAATGATTTCCTTATTGCATTTTTATCCCCCAGAGAGCTCAGGGTGTTGCAAATCATGGCTTCCCCTGACTTTCCCCGCACAACAATCCAGCGAGGTAGCAGAGGTCCAGAGAACGCGACGGTCTCACCATCACCTACCGATGGCGGAGTTGTAGCGATTGGGCCCAACACTTCTGCAGAAGTGCTGCAAGAAGATATCGGGATTGATTGATTGATTTGTAATTGAGCAATACAACACCAACCAGACTGCACCGTTGGAAAAGAAGCAAAGAGAAAAAGGGAAAGCGTTTGCATTTAAGAAAATAAAAGCTCTATAGCAGTGGTTGCATGTGTTTGGCTGATCCCTGTCTACTGACTTATAACATATTAGTATGTTCTCTTACAGGAATTAATCCTGAGTTAGACGAGGAGCAGGAGGAAAGTGGAGGTGTGGAGATGCCAGCGGGGTGGGAGTGGAGATCAGGGAGAACCGGAGAGGGGCAGGAGGAGAAAATCTTGCTGATGTTTTATCTTTTGGAGGACAGCCAGGCTGGGAGCTCTGAACCAGCAGGAATGCAGGCTGCTTATGCAGAGGGGAAGGAGCTGGGAACACGCAGCCCAGGAGTTAGGCATCAGAAGAACAGGGAGGTGCAGCAGAGAGGCGTAAAGGGCTCAGAGAAAGCATCATCTTGCCATCAGAGACAACCAGTCTGGGCAGGTTTTGTGTAACACAGAACTGGGTTTGCATGAAAGGACAGGAAACAGTGGCTTTTTTCGACTGTTGTTTCCTTGTTGGGCTGTCCAAACTCAGTAGAGATGAGCGACCACTCTGACTTACCATGGTCATCAACCACGGTAAGATCCAGTAGTCTGATCTAGGTTTTCTCCCTGGCTTCAAAACAAGTGAGCCAGTCCCCATGGTGGCCGCTTTTGCTAAGCTGCAAGCCTGAGAGTGCCGAAGTTGTCTCCTCTTTTGTCCCCGCTCCTGCCCCAGAGTTCTGCTCTCGGACAAGAGGTGAGATTTAACGGATCCATCCTTGGCCATGATTATGAGCTTGCCTGGGGAGCGTGTGGGCGCCGCCATTGGTGTGGTTATGGGTAAGGGACGTTATGGCGATGGGGGTTTAACGAGTCATTGCAGAAGAAGGAGGGACAGATGGTTGACACCTGTTCCCCCTTCTGGTAATTCCCCCAGCCAGAAGGTTCCAGGTAGCCTTATCAACCGCCCTCCAGGCCTGTCGGTGCTGCTGCTTAATGCCAGGTCGGTCCATAATAAATCGCCCCTCATCCATGATCTGATTGTAGCTGAGGGGGCCGACCTGGCTTGCATCACAGAGACCTGGGCGGGTGAGGGGGGGGACATCTCCCTCTCTCAACTGTGCCCTCCTGGGTATCTGGTCCAGCACTGACCATGCCTGGAGGGGAGGGGAGGGGGGTCGCTTTGGTTTACCGAGCTTCCATCTCCCTCACGGGGCTTCCTGTTCTCTTGAGGCTGGGTCTAGAGTGCTTCTACTTGGTGTTGGGTGACCGAGACAGATTGGGGATTCTGTTGGTGTACCATGCACTCTTCTGCCCAACAGACTCCCTGCCTGAGCTGATGGAGATCGTCCCAGACCTGGTGTTGAAGACCCCCAGGATGTTGGTCCTGGGGGACTTCAATCTCCATGCCAAGACTGTTCTGTCCAGGGCGCCTCAGGACTTCATGGCCTCCATGATGGCCATGGAGCTGTCTCAACATGTCATAGGCCCAACCCATGAACGTGGACACACTCTGGACCTGGTTTTCTCAATGGGGCAGGAAGAGAGGGATCTGAGGGTGAGGAATTTATGTCTGACTCCCCTGTCATGGTCAGATCACTTCCTCATGAGGTTTGAGCTCGAGAGCGACCTCTCCCTCTGCAAGGGTGTGGACCTGATTGTGTGGGTCCGCCCCCGGAGTCAGATAGATCCAGATGGTTTCCTGAAGGCCCTGGGGGAATTTCCAGTTGACAAGGCTGGTGCTCCTGTCGAAGCTCTGGTCGAACTGTGGAATGGGGAAATGAATGGGGCTATTGACACGATTGCTCCTAAGCGTCCTCTCCCACCAGGCAGAGCCCATTCATCCCCTTGGTATACACCTGAATTGCGGGCGACGAAGCAGGTTGGGAGACGGCTAGAGCGTAGGTGGAGGAGATCACGGGATGAATCTGACCGAACACACTTGAGAGCCCATTATCGGGCCTATGCTGTGGTGGTGAGGGCGGCAAAAAAGAGATTTTTTTCCGCTTCCATTGCCTCCTCACAATGCCGTCCGGTGGAGCTTTTTCGAGTGGTACATGGGCTGGTTCATCCGGGCCCTAAAAAAGATCCGGTACCACCCTCAACGGCCCGCTGTGATGACTTTGCCAAGCATTTTAAGGCGAAAATTGCTCAGATTTGTCACAAGCTGGACTCCACTAGTAACTCAGAGCCTTCAGGGGAGGAACCAATGTTGCCGTCTGGTCCACAATTGATGGATGAGTTTCAGTTATTGCAGCCTGATGATGTGGACAAAGTACGTCCAAGTACATCCTACCACCTGCTTACTGGACCCTTACCCATCTTGGTTACTCAAGGATGGGATACGGACCTGGATCCTGGAGGTTGTCAACGCCTCTCTGAGGGATGGCCGGGTACCTGTCCCTTTAAAGGAAGCAGTAGTCCGGCCAGTCCTGAAGAAGGCATCCCTGGATCCAGAGATGGCCACCAATTATAGACCGGTGGCCAACATCCCGTTCTTGGGCAAGGTGTTAGAGCGGGTGGTGGCGGGACAACTCCAAGCACTCTTGGATGAAACTGATTATCTGGACCCATTTCAGTCCAGCTTCAGACCCGGTTATGGTACTGAATCTGCCTTGGTCGCCCTGTACGATGACCTGTGCAGGGAGAGAGACAGGGGGAGTACGTCCCTGTTGGTTCTCCTGGACCTCTCAGCGGCTTTCGATACCATCGACCATGGTATCCTTCTGGATAGGCTAGCGGGATTGGGGGTCGGAGGCACTGCTTTGCAGTGGTTCCGCTCCTATCTCAACGGCCAATTTCAGAAGGTGGTGCTGGGGGACTATGGCTCTGCGCCATGGCAGCTATGCCATGGAGTACTGCAGGGGTCCATTTTGTCCCCTTTGCTGTTTAACATCTACATGAAACCCCTGGGAGAGGTCATCAGGAGGTGTGGGCTGCGGAATCATCAGTACGCTGACGATACCCAGCTCTACCTCTCGTTTTCCACCAATCCAGGTGAGGCAGTGGCTGTACTGAACCGGTGCCTGGCCGAGGTAATGGGCTGGATGAGGGCCAATAAACTGAAGCTCAATCCAGACAAGACGGAGGTCCTGTTGCTGGGTGGTTCGGACTCTGGGCTGGGGGACCTGGACCTTGTCCTGAATGGGGTAGCACTCCCTCTGAAGGACAGGGTCCACAGGTTGGGGGTGCTCCTTGACCCGAAGCTGACCTTGGAAGCTCAAGTGTCGGCCGTGGTGAGGAGCGCTTTCCATCAGCTTCGGCTGATCCATTGGCTGCGTCCCTACCTGGAGGACGATTGCCTGGTGACAGTGATGCAAGCATTGGTCACTTCCCGATTAGACTTCTGCAACGCGCTCTACATGAGGCTACCCCTGAAGACGGTCCAGATACTTCAATTGGTGCAAAATAGAGCTGCCAAGTTGCTGATGGGGACTGGGCATTGTTTTCATATAACCCCAGTCCTTCGTCAGCTTCACTGGCTCCCCATTCAAGTCCGGGCCCAATTCAAGGTGCTGGTGCTTACCTATAAAGCACTAAACAGCTTGGGACCTGGGTACATGAAGGAGCACCTCCGTCCATACTTGCCCTCCCACCCTCTAAGATCAGCGGCGGAGGCCCTTCTCCGGGAGCCCTCAGTGAAGGAAATTAGGTGGGTGAGCACCTGGAGGAGGTCCTTCTCTGCAGTGGCTCCCCACCTATGGAATGTGCTCCCCAGAGAGGTCCACCTGGCGCCGTCATTATTTGCTTTTCGGCACCAGGCCAAGACCTTTTTATTTAAATGTTATTTTAATTGATTGTTAAATTATTTATTGCTTTTATCTATCTCCGGGATGTTTCCAATTCTGTATATTTTTGTATATTGTTATTTATTTGTTGGAAGCAGCCCTGAGGCTTATGCGAATGGGGTGGCATACAAGCACTCCAAACAAACAAACAAACAAACTGGAAATCGGCTTGGTGGGAAAAGCCCTAAGAAAGGGGAAGCACCACCCAGCAGGTCTCTCCACTCTTTCCCCAGCTCCTACCTAGGAGTAAGGTTCTCAGGGTGATCTGCATAGAGGGGCTGTCCTGAGAATGGGGCAGCAGAGTGGAGTGAATCGGGCCCTCCACTTCCTGCTCCGGGTATCTCCTCTGGAGCAGGAGGTGCGGGTGCCTGACCAGCATCCTTGTCCTCTTTGCCCCAATTTAGGGAATGAACAGCCTGGCGGGGTGACTATCCACGGGGAAATGAGGAATCTTATCCGTCCCCATGGTGTCCCCTGGAATCTCGCTGGGGGAATGCGAGGGAAAGAGGTGTGGGAGAGAGGCCAGCAAGCCCAGTGAGGCTGATCTTCCGTCAGGCTAGCCATGGGAGTCTGGCACCCAACAGGCGGTGTGGTTTGCCCGCTAAGTGGCTGCTTTGTGTGAATCCCTCTCGCTGCTTATAGCCCGAAACAATGCTTGCTTGTGTAAGACAATTAATTGTTACCAATGCAGCACGGGACAGGCATAGGGGCTTGAACACAGGTTTCTGGGATTTGAGTCTTCCCCCCGAGCCCTCCCCAGCCTGAGGATTTAGGATTTAGGCTGGGGAAATGTGCCCCGAGAGTTCTCCACATATGGACCACGTGTCCTCCATAAGGGAATGGGCAGACATATTTCACGTGGCACGGCATACCTGTGGCTTCTTTTTCCCCTGGGGCAGCAGCATCTTGGGTGGTGATTTAAGCATGGGGGGCACAGCACAGGGGAAAGGTTTTACCTCCTCCCCATCCGAGGGTCCCCCAGGATAGAGGTGCTGCTAAACCTAAGTGCATGGAAGACTGGCTGGCCCTGAATCTGTTTCACAAGGCTCCAAGTCTATCCTACGGCACCCTGAGTATTAATACGTACCAAGAGGGTATGTATGTACGTGGTTCTGCTTCATTGCCATGCAAAGGCGGATTTCAAGGGCATTCTCAGAGGGGGAGGGAATGGTTAACTTTCCCCTCCCTGTGACCTGCAATATTTTCTCATCATCAAGGAAGCTTAGAGGGGCAAATCACTGGTTTGGGATTATCTGAGTGGGGGTGCAAGTTAGCTGAACTGATTTGAGCTGAACAGATTTGAATGCATTGGCTTGCTGTGCCCCTTGTGCAATTTAAAAACATTCTGGTAATTATTTTAAATTTGCATAATAGGGATCAATTAACCTGTGCAGGTTTAGGCAGAATTGTATCCCATGGGCCTGAGTCCTAAATCTTTTAGGAACCTAGTAGTGCTTCTTCCGCAGGGCCAGATAAAGTGAAAAAGATAAAATAAAGAGAAGTCATAGGTAGTTTGGCCTTCAAAGTGCTAACCCTTAGAAGGGCAACATACACATCACTGTACAGCTTCCTAAGCTATGGCTAGAAGTGCATAAAACAGCTTCATTATTAGAAACATAGAAACAGAGCGAGTCAGAAGGGGTCTCCCAGGCCATCTAGTCTGACCCCCAGCTCCAGCTGGCTCTGCTTATGACATGCCCACCATGTGCATGTCTTGTTGTTGTTAGTCACGAAGTTGTGTCCAACCCATCGCAACCCCATGGACAACATTCCTCCAGGCCTTCCAGTCCTCCACCATCCCCTGGAGTCCACTTAAGCTCACACTAACTGCTTCAGTGACTCCATCCAGCCACCTCATCCTCTGCCGTCCCCTCCTTCTTTTGCCATCTATTGTTCCCAGCATCAGGGTCTTCTCCAGGGACTCCTTCCTTCTCATTGGGTGGCCAAAGGATTTGAGTTTCATCTTCAGGATCTGGCCTTCTAAAGAGCAGCCAGGGATGATCTCCTCTAGGTCTGACTGGTTTGATCGCCTTGCGGTCCAAGGGACTTGCAGGAGTCTCCTCCAGCACCACAATTCAAAGGCCTCAATCCTTTGGCGCTCAGCCTTCCTTATGATCCAGCGTTCACAGCCATACATTGCAACTGGGAAAACCATAGCCTTGACGATACGCACTTTTGTTGGCAGGGTGATGTCTCTGCTTTTTAGTATGCTGTCTAGATTTGCCATAGCTTTCCCCCCCAGGAGCAAGCGTCTTTTAATTTCTTGGCTGCAGTCCCCGTCTGCAATGATCTTGGAGCCCAGAAAAATAAAATCTGTCACTACCTCCATTTCTCCCCCATCCATTTGCCAGGAAGTGAGAGGACCGGATGCCATGATCTTAGTTTTCTTAATTTTCTTAATGTTGAGTTTCGTGTCTAGCCTATCCTTTTTGTATACATATTTTATTTTTCAGCCCTTGTGCAAAATATTTATTCAACAAAGCTCTGGCAATTGGGCCATATATAAATGAAACACATAATTATAATATTATAATAATTTCAAATGAGAGCCCACTTGTGAAATTGTGGTGTGGTCATTCCTGAGCCATGAATTGCAAAAGCCCCTATGAAAGGCCAAGAGAGGAGAGAAGGTTCTTCGCTGCTTCTCTGTATGAGTCCGTGCTCAGGCCTGGCATCCATCCAACCAGATGCTGTGGCAGAGGGCAAGGCAGGACTAATTCCATGGCATTTTGGCATTGCAGGTGGTTAGACCATTCATTTTCCACCACCCATGGAAGGAGCCACACAGTACTTGTTTACACACCACTCTTCTCCGCATTACTAAGAAAGCAGCAGCTCTGGGAGGCCCATCTAGCACCTGGAGAAATCTTGGAGAGGTACTGGAAGACTGGAGGGAGAGGAAAAAGTAAGATCTGGGGAATCATAGACCAGTCCATCTCCCAGAAATACCTGTGTACTACCATTTGTAGGCACTTCTTAAAATGACTCTTACTTAGAGAGATGTTGGCTGCTCCTAACAAAGTTAATTATTGTGTTCCAAAACAGGTCACATCAATTAGAGGGAGGAAGTCCTGCTGACAGGCCTATAAATTACAAAGACAAGATATGAGGGGAGGGGAGAGGGGAAAGGCCGGTTTTGCAAGGTCAGAACGTGCGTGTGAGCTCCAATAATAAGAAACACATCCCAGAGTACTTGGTAACTCCAGTTCCCTTAGGCACAGGAAGTGCCTGGAATCCTGCTTCCCCTTCTGTCTGCAGGCCAGGGAACGGTAGCTGGAGCCCAGCATTCTCTGGCTGGGGGTGGATGCCAGCCCCACATCACTGCCCCTGCTCAGGTCGGGTTGGTTTCCCACTTGGCTCAGTGCTCCTCCTGGGCAGGGCCAGCCCGCCCTTGAGAGAAGGTGAGTCCCCAGCCTCAGAGCGGAGACCTGGAAGAAGCTGGGTCCCACAAGCCTTCCTGCTTCTGCCCCATGCCTCTCGTGGTGGCTGGGGGGGCCCCACTGGGCCCTCAAATGCGCAGCTCTAGGGCTCTGCAGAGCAGCGGCCACCTCCGCCCAGCCTCTGCCTCACCGGAGCAAGGCTCAGGCAGGTGCCCCTCTGGAGATGCATGCGGGGTGCCTTCTTGTGTGGCAAGGACTGCCTGGCCCGACTCCCTAGGTGCTGCCCACCCACTGCCTTGCTCTGAGGAACCCTTGGAGAGGGGCGGGGGGCGAGGGGGCTCTCTGGGGCCAAGGCAGCCCAGCTGCCTCCCTTGGAGGGAAGCTTGATGAAAGCGAAGCTTCGGCGGGAGGTGCCCTTGCCGGTCTCCTGGGCTGCCACGCCATGCCACAGGCCCTCTTCGTGGCCACCTGCCTGCCCACGCCGAACTCTCATGAGGGGCCCTCAGAGGGAGGCATTGAGGGAAGGTGAATGGCAGGCCAAAGGGGAAGGGGCAAAGGGGGAGGGGAAGCAAGAGCAGGGACCGCAGCCACGCTCCTCTCTTTGCTCTTTGGTGCTGTCCTGAGCTGGTCCTTTCCCTCGGATTCTGAAATTCAAAACAGTCTTTGAACATGCAGCCCTTTTAAGGAGACTCCACTGATAGCAGCTCCACGCTGAGCACCAAACAACCTTCTGCCAAAGGTGAAAGGAGGAGCCTCTGGTCATGTACAGAGGTGAATCCAAACTGGAAACTTCCCCACAGTCTCTCCCTTTCAGGAAAGCTTTTCCTGCTCAGTATATACTTCCCATATTCCATGGAAAAGGCTCCATCAGCCCTGGAGTCACCACTAGGCAGGCCCTGAGAACAATCACAGGAGAGAAATTGAGACAAACCATCGTTCCACCTGGCCTAATACTACCTGGTGGTTACTCTCCCAGGGCTTCAGGCAAGGTCTTGGCAGGCCCCAGACATCAGATGTGGGACCTTCCACGGTGAAAGGGTTTCTTTATAGATGGCCTAGGAGGCCCCTTCTGACTCGCTATGTTTCTATTTATTTAACTTAAATTCTGCATTAATTAGTCCAAAGGACTCTCTAATTGGATTACAGGGTTGTGCTGTATCACGGACCGATGGGACCTTCCAAAAAGCGTATCACCAAGTTCCACCACTGAAGCGAAAAGAAGACAGGTCTGGCCACGGCAGTATCTGGGAGACACCTGGGAACCATGTGCAAAGTGCCCCAAACTTCTTGAAGGACGGCGTGGCGAGGGTGGTCATCATGGGACCAGCAAGGGCCTGCGGACAAGCCCCCCCAGAAGCTGCTCCGCTCTTCTCCATCGCTGCCTCCTGACAAAAGAAGCAGTGAGAGGGAGGAAGAGGAGGAGAAGCAAGGAGGAGAAGCTGGTAATACCAGATGGGCGAGAAGGCGAGACAGAGAGAGAGTCTTTGGACTAGTATGGCAGAATGTAAGTTGAATGAATGAATGAATGAATGAATGAGGAGGGCGCAGGATGGAGTGGGGCCATGGAGGGCGTCTGTCCCAGGGGCCCTCCAAAATTGCTCCCGGTACTGAAGCCATGCATGATTCTAACTGATGGACTAATGAACGGGTTAATTAATGTAGGAAGGCAGAGAGCAGCAAGAAGCTTCTGTATCGGGTCCCAGCTGGGGACCTGGGTATCTAAAGGGACGCTTGCGCCCATATATGCCCTCCCGCCCCTTGAGATCAGCAACGGAGGCCCTTCTCCGGGAGCCCTCTGTGAATGACATTAGGAGGGTGAGTTCCTGGAGCAGGGCCTTCTCTGCGGTGGCGCCCCATCTATGGAATGTGCTCCCCAGAGAGGTCCGCCTGGCGCCGTCATTATTTGTTTTTTTGGCGCCAGGCTAAGACCTTTTTATTCAAAACTTATTTTAATTGCTAAATTATTGTATTTATTAGGATTTTAAATTAGCCGAGAATGCACCGGGGTTTTTAAATTTTTTTTTTTTTTTGGTATTTTTTGTGAGCCACCCCGAGGCTTTGTTGTGATGGGGGCAGCATAGAAATGTTTTAAATGAATAAATAAATAAACTTCCTGAACATTGCGTTTTCATACATTTTTCACACTTTCACCCTTCCCATAGGCCTAGCACCAATACTGCCCAATGTGTATCTGGAGGAGATGAAAGAAAAACAGAACTCTGAACTGGGCTTCACTCTGGAAATGCGCTCCTTCCTTCCACCCTGCCCTTGAGCAGTATCCCTCAGCTCTGGGATACATGTCAAAGGTAGTAGTATCCCGTGCGCATGTGCGGGTTACTTTTCTTTGCCCGCCGCCATGCAGTCACGCCAGACATCTGCGGCGAAGGATACAGCTGCGACCTTAAGCACCGGCCAGGGTAGCACGGGAGAGTTCTAAGCTTGTTGGCAAAGGGAAGACTTTTATCAGTCCTTGTTTGAACAGTGCAGATTAAGTAAGCCACAAATGGTATTACCACTCTGCAAACCGTCATGTGATTTCCCAAACTCCAGCCAACAATTTTCATTTTTCCATACGCCCTGTTCTTTTGCTACAGCGATGCAGACACACCCTGGACTGAAAGAACTTAACCCTGAGGCTTCAGCTTGGAATAGCTTTGCATGCCTACTGCAAGATATCTTGAGTTCACGTGCACGTTACAGCCATATTGAAATGGTGATGCTGCTCTCCACAGAATATGTATTAATGCTTTTATAATTTTACTGTTTTGCACAGTAAACTTCTCACAAAATATTACAGGCTACTTTCCAATGCAAAATAAACATTACAACCATATAAACAATAAATAAAACACATGTGACAAAAACAAGAACAGGCGAGGTCAAAAACTGAGATTGTGCAGACTGGTATTCTGCCTTTCCTCCACTATGTATCCCCCACAACTCACACACACCAGAATCTGTTCCACTGGGTTCCCCAACCCTCTGGAGCAGATTTTGAGGGCGCAGAGGGGACTACAGAGGAGAGAGGAACTTCCCCCTCCCTTGTTGTACTGGTGCAAGTTGTTCCCTCACTGAGAAGGGTTAAGGAGTTCAGAACTTTTGTGCAATCATGCCACACAGTCACCGCAAGAATAATCAAGGCACCTGCTAGGAAGCCATCTTTGGGTTGCAACAGAAGTGTGGTTTGGAAAGTGAATGCGATGCTTTTGCAATCTTGTGGGAAGACCGCCTGCAGCACACATTGCCCAGTGCGCACGTCTCAGGACATGGAGCAGGGAGCAGCTGTCACAGGGTGGCCACTTATGGCTGCTGAAAAAGAAGAGATGTTTCCCCAAAACGACCAGGCAAAAAAGGAAGCAGAATTGCATTCACAGCACAGACACGGAATGCTACAGAGGCCTGGGCAAATTGAGGAACTCTGACTATAATTGGATTAGACAGGTAGGGGGTCTCAGCAAAAGAAGGAAGCCTGGCACCAGGCTTGCCTCATCCAGCTCTTTCTCCCATTCAGGCGCTCAGCATTGACTTGGCCTGCGCAGCCTCTCACACAGATGGCCGCTCTGCATGAAACAGGGCCCATGATCACCCTGCGCAAGAGGCCTCCAAAGGACATGATTTCCAGGCTCCTTTAAGAGGCCGCGGATGAAATGATCTCCAGATTGCGATCTCCCACGTGCAGTGCCAGGGCCAAGTTTTCGGTGGCCCTGGGCAAAGCGTCTCGAATGGGCTCTCCCCCCAGGGACCAGGTTTGCATGTAGCAACAGCTCAACATTAGGGCTACTGCCTTACCCAGAGTTTTCCCATCATTTGCCTGCCAGACAAGTGCACAGAGCACTTTCTCATTTAATTCCCTGCGTTGTTTGATTCCCTCCTCCTTTCACCGTTCCTTCCCTTTTCCCAAAATGCCCTTATGGCACTGCAACTGTGCCATGTAGAACGGCCAGGGCAGTTCGATTACTGTTGTCTCGGCCCCCCTTGCTTGCCACCGCTGTAACTGGTGAAGCGAGCCATGGTCCTGAGCTCACACATAACAATCCATAGTGAAAACACACCAGATTTCACACTCTTATGAAGGAGGCACAAGATGATTCCCAGATGAGCGTAGGCAGCCATAAACCTTCAGGTGTACAGGACGGGTACAAAGTGGTAAGGGAGGCTGAGGTAATGAGCAACTCCAAGTAACAGGCATAGTTTTAACTGAGAAAGGTAGGAGCTTCAGCAAATTTTAATTGGAGAAATAGTTGTGAGCAGGTGTATCAAGAAAATCTGCACTGTGGCAAATTATAGCCAACCAAAGCAGAGCTTCTGACATCCTGTGTGTGGGAAGGCATATATATGATGTGAAACATTTACTGTGACTGTGAGGTGTAGGGAGTTGCTTGCAAAATAGATTTTTTTTACTCCTACTCCTGTGTTGTGTGTAACTGGGCTGGCACACCAAGGCAAAACCCTACTGTAGGAAATACCTAACCACAAGGGAAGGGTTCTCATCTTGGTAGACCATGGTTATTTAACCTGTATTTCCAGGTTTGCATGGAACTACAACCCATATGCAAGCAATACTCTGGATTCCCAGTATGTGTGAACATTCCATCTTCTCATATCCACTGGGTTATGCTTCTACAGTTCCTCTTTCTCAACATCACTGCCACCTGCCTGCTTGCCTGGCCAAAAGTGAGGCCGCAAGCAGGGGATCAGCGCCTTCTGCCCCTTCTTGTCACCCCCACCGTTGAACGGGCCAGAGAGAGAGGCAGATGAGCACTGGTTAAAGAACAGAAGAGAGGGTGGGAATAAATGGCAACTTCTCCCACTGAAAAGGACAGCATCCCGTACAGGGACCAATGCTTTTGAATCTATTTATAAATGATCTGGAATTGGGAGTGGGCAGTGAAGTGGCCAAGTCTACAGAGGACACTAAATTATTTAGGGCTGTTAAAACCAGCAGAGCTTGTGAGGCGCTCCAAAGGGATCTCTCCAGGTTGGGAGAATGGGCATCAAAATAGCAAAGGCAGTTCAATGTGAGCAAGAGGAACGCAACGTAAAGCATGAGGAGAAAAACATCCCAACTTCGAGTGCACTCTGCTGGGATCTGAACTGGCAGTGACCAAGCAAGGAAGGGATCTTGGGGTGGTGAAAATGTCAGCTGCTGCGGAAAGGCAAACTCGATGACGGGCACAATTAGGAATGGAATAGAAAATACAGCTGCCAAATTCTTACGCCCCTTATGCAAACCTTTGGTGCGACTGCGCTTGGTTCAAAAAGGGAGAGTGAAGGGAGACATGATGGACGAGTTCAAAATAATGCATGGTATGGAGAGAGTGGAAAGGGAGGGATTTCTCTCCCTCTCCCAGAATACTCAAACCCAGTCATGAAGCGGGCTGGGAGAAAGTTTAGGACAGATAAAAGGAAGGAGATCTTTGCTCAGTGTTTAGTTAAACTACCTGCCTGGGGAAGGAGTGATGGTCACCAAACTGGATGGCTTTAAAAGGGGACTGGACAGATTCATGAGGGAGGAGGCCATCAGTGGCTTCTAGCCTTGCTGGCCGTGTGCTCCCTCCCACACCCGTTGCTGAGGAGCTTGTGCAGGAGGGCCTTGCACCCAACCTGCTGGAGGGGTCCTGTGCGCAGCTGGTTTGCAACCATGTGTAAGGAATGCCGCACTAGGTGGGCCTTGGGTCTGATCCAGCAGGGCTTTTCTGATACTCCTAACAAGCAGGTTGCGCTGGAGAGCAGGAGGAGCAGTCCAGGGGCCTTTGTCAGTGGGCCCTTGCTGGATGTGAGCTCTTGACAGGTGCCCAACAGACCTACTCTTGGCACCAGCCCTGGATGTCCATGGCCTACCACTCAGCTCGAGTTGCTCACTTAAGCCAAAGATAGTGTATCTTAATGGCATATCTGTGCTGGAAATGTCAGTCTAGTTTATAACAATTCAATGGTCTGTTGCAGTTTGGCAAAGAGACAGAGGACTCTCCAGTAAAAACTGGCAGTGCAGTGTTCCCTTATGGAGAAGGGGTGTTCCTCTTGCCATTCTCCATGGTTGCCTGAGCCTCATCAACGAACCAGTCCAAACAGTTTTCTTTCCAGGACTTTGCAAAGTGAATCGCGTTGCTGCTGCGGAAATGCTTCCCGCCAGCCACTGTGAGCATCAGCCCATCTAAGCTCAGGGGAAGTCTGCGGAGAAAGAGGGAAGTCTCTGTGGGGTGGCAAACGGTGTTAGAATCCTGGCTAATCAAAGAAGTTCAGCATGTCAACTTTGCAGTGTCTTCAGTGTGGTGCTTGACATTGCTGTGGCCTATTTTATAAAGACCAGGGGAGTGAGGGATTTTAATGCCTTTTTAACTGAAACAGAGCTTTTAGTTTAGACTTTGTCAAATGTTAAGGTAAGCAACATGCATCGTCTCCTCCCTCCCACCTTCCTTTTTTAATGTCACCTTGCAACTGACACCTAGGCAGGCCTGGAAAGACAATCAGGCTCACAATATTGTCACAGCAAAAGCTTACATGCCTGTAAAAGAACAAACAGAAGGAATGGGAAGAGAAGCAGAATTCTTGCAGCTTTGCTGACAATGTCCTTTTCACGGAGTCTCTTATTCCCTTCTTTGTCGCATTGCCTTTGGGATTCTAAAAGTACGAATTGCTGCTTTAACGTCTAGCAACTACCCGTTTTGTTTTTAGAGTTGCAACTAAGAAGTTTTAAATTAGAGCTGCTCCTCTAGCTGTGGGCAAATTGCCTCTCAAAATTCTCCACCCTATTTGCGGGCAGAGAAATTTTGCATTGACAAACAAAGTATTTCAGCCCAGTGGTGAGGAGCAATTTTCACATTTCTCTCAAGTAGGGCTTTCCTATATACAGTAGAGGTGACAAACAGATTTATGGAATTAGATCTGATAAACAGAGTGCCTGACGAACTATGGACGGAGGTTCGCAACATTGTACAAGAGGTAGCAACTAAAACCATCCCAAAGGAAAAGAAATGCAAGAAAGCAAAATGGCTGACTGAGGAAGCTTTATAAATAGCTGAGGAAAGAAGGGAAGCGAAAGGCAAGGGAGAAAAGGAAAGATACACCCAATTGAATGCAGAATTCCAGAGAATAGCTAGAAGAGATAAGAATGCCTTCTTAAATGAACAGTGCAAAGAAATAGAAGAAAACAATAGAATAGGGAGGACCAGAGATCTCTTCAAGAAAATTGGAGATATGAAGGGAACGTTTCATGCAAAGATGGGCATGATAAAGGACCAAAATGGCAGGGACCTAACAGAGGCAGAAGAGATTAAGAAGAGATGGCAAGATTACACAGAGGAACTATACAAGAAAGAGCTTAACATCCTTGATAACCACGATGGGGTGGTCACTGACCTTGAGCCAGACATCCTGGAATGTGAAGTCAAATGGACCTTAGGAAGTCTGAGCAACGACAAAGCTAGTGGAGGTGACAGTATTCCAGCTGAGCTATTTAAAATCTTAAAAGATGATGCAATAAAAGTGCTACACTCAATATGCCAGCAAATTTGGAAAACTCAACAGTGGCCACAGGATTGGAAAAGGTCAGTTTACATTCCCATCCCAAAGAAGGGCAATGCCAAAGAATCCTCAAACTACTGCACCATTGCACTCATTTCACATGCTACCGAAGTTATGCTCAAAATCCTACAAGTTAGGCTCCAGCAGTATGTGTACCGCGAACTACCAGAAGTACAAGCAGGGTTTTACAGAGACAGAGGAACGAGAGATCACATTGCCAACATACACTGGATAATAGAGAAAGCTAAGGAGTTCCAGAAAAATTTCTACTTTGCTTCATTGCCTACGCTAAAGCCTTTGATTGTGTGGATCACAACAAATTGTGGCAAGTTCTTAAAGAGATGGGAGTACCAGACCATCTTATTTGTCTCTTGAGAAACCTATATGCGGGACAAGAAGCAACAGTGAGAACTGGACACAGAACCACTGATTGGTTCAAAATTGAGAAAGGAGTTCGGCAAGGCTGTATACTGTCGCCCTGCCTATTTAACTTATATGCAGAGCACATCATGAGAAAGGCGGGGCTAGATGAATCACCAGTTGGAGTTAAGATTGCTGGGAGAAATATCAACAACCTCAGATATGCAGTTGATACCACTCTTATGGCAG
The DNA here is from genome assembly GCF_004798865.1 of Varanus komodoensis. NCBI lineage: Eukaryota > Metazoa > Chordata > Lepidosauria > Squamata > Varanidae > Varanus > Varanus komodoensis. The sequence goes on from NW_025335761.1 coordinate 58,732,530, forward strand.
AAAGTGAAGAGGAACTAAAGAGCCTCTTGATGCGGGTGAAGGAGGAGAGTGTAAATGTTGGCTTGAAACTCAACATTAATAAAACTAAGAGCATGGCATTCTGTCCTCTCACTTCCTGGCAAATAGATGGGGAAGAAATGGAGGTAGTGACAGATTTTATTTTCCTGGGCTCCAAGATCATTGCAGATGGGGACTGCAGCCAAGAAATTAAAAGACGCTTGCTCCTGGGGAGGAAAGCTATGGCAAACTAGACAGCATACTAAAAAGCAGAGACATCACCCTGCCAACAAAAGTGCGTATAGCCAAGGCTATGGTTTTCCCAGTTGCAATGTATGGCTGTGAAAGCTGGACCATAAGGAAGGCTGAGCGCCAAAGGATTGAGGCCTTTGAATTGTGGTGCTGGAGGAGACTCCTGCGAGTCCCTTGGACCACAAGGCGATCAAACTGATCAGTCCTAGAGGAGATCAACCCTGACTGCTCTTTAGAAGGCCAGATCCTGAAGATGAAATTCAAATATTTTGGCCACCTAATGAGAAGGAAGGACTCCCTGGAGAAGAGCCTAATGCTGGGAACAATAGATGGCAAAAGAAGAAGGGGATGGCAGAGGATGAGGTGGCTGGATGAAGTCACTGGGGCAGTTGGTGTGAGCTTAGGTGGACTCCGGGGGATGGTGGAGGACAGGAAGGCCTGGAGGAGTGTTGTCCATGGGGTCATGATGGGTCGGACACAACTTCGCGACTAACAACAACAAGGGCTCTCCAAGCTTACTTTTTTTTTCGTAAGGGTTCTTTTGCTTTTTCTGCCACCACTGTGAGGAGCAAGAGGGTCAGTTGTGTCGACAGACTAGTCCCCATTTTTTATTTACCCTGATGTAGGCGTGAGGGGCAGGGCAGTCTGGCAAAGAGGTTAAAGCTAGCATTGCACCAAAATCACTCCTCCAGAGGACAACTCTGCTTTCCTGAAATTTGCTTTCCTATCTTGTGCTCAGGGTGTTCTTTCTTCTATTTCTATTACAGTGAATGAGAGTGATCAAAAGTATATACAGCACTTGCGCCTATGCTGTCAAGGCAGCAAACATATCTGCAAGCATATCGTCCAGGGAAGGATACATGGCAAGCAAACATGAGGCTTAAGACCCCAATGGCTGCTTTTTCTAGGCCAGAGGTGGGAGCCCTGAGAGTGCTCCACATGTTGTTGAACTCCAGGTCTTATCAGCCCCAGTCAACATGAGCAATGGTTAATATCCTGCAGGTTAACAACAACAGAAGGACCACAGATTCCCTACCCCTGCATTAGGGTTGTCAAGTTACAATACTGAAATGACTCTGGAAGCCAGATCTCATAGCATTTCCATTCCTTGCACCTTATCTACTTTCCCCATATCTTTTCTTTATTCAGGTAATGGTTTCTCAGCTCATTGCTTAGCCTTTGTCTGCAAATCACCTTCATCCATAGTTCTTAACTTCTTCATATCCCAGCCGAATCAACAAAGCTACTTTTTCATCCCAACCCTAACTGTCCATGCTTCTCTCCTCTCCTCTCACTGAGCAGCTAGAATATTTATGAGCATTCCCTGACATCACACGAGCTAAGATTTTGAATATTAGAGGTTTCATCAGCATCACTGCATTCCCTCCTTTCAGCAGCAGGGCAGCAGAAGGGAGTGAAAAGAACAAGCAAAGGTAATGGGAAATAATGGCTTCAAATGCATTATTTCTTACTAAAAAGGGACTGAACAGATTCATGAGGGAAAAGACTATCAGTGGCTGCTAGCCATGTGCCACCTCCTTTACCAGAGGCAGCATGCCTGTATATACCAGTTGCTGAGGAGCCTGGGCAAGAGGTCTTGGACCCAACCTGCTGGAGGGATCATGTAGACGACTGGTTTGCTACTGGTTTGTCCACAGAGTGCGGGACCGTGGGTCTGATCCAGTACATGGACCTAGCCATCATTTCAGTCAGGAGTGAGCAACTAAATTCAAATGATGTGATGTGGGAGTGCCTGTGTTTCTGTTGCTGATAATGACGGCAAGTAAAATTAAAGCATGGAACAGAAAATTCATAAAACAGGATAAATGTTTCCACTCCAACCTTGCTGCAGGCACACAGTTCAACAGAGTTAATTGCACTTAATTCCCTTGGTTCTAATAAACATAAACACTTTAGAAGTCTGTGTTGGATTATGACCCCTGTGTAGATGAGGACAATGCTTGCATTATCTATACATAGTGTTCTACAGGTTTGCTGACTGCAGTGTTCTAAGAGTCAGTAATTCGTTTGATGTTGCTCAAGTCTGAATACCATCAGCTACTTCCTGAGAAAGACAAGGCCAATGTTCAGTGAGAAATCATTGAAATGAAGTGCTGCCCTGCAGAAAGAAATGCCTGACTTGGCTTGAACTACACCCTCAGTGGCTGACTGACTGGCTGCTCTTTGATGAAGCCTCCTGTTTGAGTGGGACTTGGAGTTCTAGAAGTTCATGGAGCAGAGCCTATTGATTTCCAGTGGTTTATGGATAACGGGCTTTTGTGCAAGCTTAGCATAACATTTTCTGCTGCTGGGAGTACAGATTCCTTCATCAACATTTGGCCCAGTCTCCTGGGAGTTCTCTGACTTTTAAGGTTTACTGGTGCAGTTGGCAGCCAGCTCTTAGGCATTTCAATAATGTACATTACTTCAATGTAAGCTGTGGCCTTGCTTCTCCCAAAATTGTCTTCCAAGGCTGGGTTGTTTTGAGGTTCTTACTCAGAATCTGGATCAAAAGTGTAAGAAGAGGCAGGGCCAGAGTTCTTCACTGACATGCCAAGTCCTGCAGGCCCCAAGATGAGCCAAGAGGCTGGTCAGGTGGTCTGGTTCTGTGGGACACTCCATCAAATCAGCAGAGTCAGATGGGAGCAGATGGAGCATAATTAGTCAACTCAGAAGGGAAGACCAGTTAAGCAGCATCCAGTGTTCCTGCCATCTGGCCCATCCTGAGGGCTCTAACTCCCCTGGGTTGGGGTGGGAGGGAAAAGAATCCATGTGGAACCAACTTGAGGCCACATTTCCTTACCAGCTGGCATTCAAACTTCCCTGGTGACTATTGGAAATAGTAACTTCTGCAGTGCTTCCTTTTAATATCACTAAGTCCCCCAAGCTGGGCAGTTGAACATGACAAAGACTGCAGTTAGAAGCCTCGTCTTGGAAGGAGAAGGCGGGGAGCAGTGGGGAGGCCAGCCTCTGATGGGAAAATAACATAGACTTCTCACTGCCAAGGTCACCAGCATGATTGTCTCCCTAGACCTGTAATGGTGCCCACAAAATCCTTCTCCTCTTCAAATGTATCTCTATATATCCATCTCCATCTTGGAAAATATTGTGATAGCTTCCTTTCTCCCCTTTTCTAACCTTCAATCTTGCCTTTTTCCTCTCCTTTATCTCTTTGCCTTGTTGTCCCCCCACCCCTGCAGTCCCTCGCTCACCTTTCTCAAATGTGCTCACAGGTCCTAAAAGATTGAGATTCCCATCATAGACTCATGCCTGATAAATGAAATTAGCCTCTCTCCTCCCCAGGTGCCCTTAAGAGCAGTAGTACAGATCAATAATTTTAGATTCTGGACTAAGGATAAAATCTTAGGCAATTTTAAACAGAGGGGCTTATAGGACTGTCTGGGGAATTCTGGGAACTGTAGCCCTAACCACGCATAGGTTTTTGCCTTTAATTGTCTTATTGGGAGAACTTTAGATAGCCACGCATATTACTTCAGCAGTAAAACACAAACTAACATTTCTCTTCTTCCCTCCTTACATTCCATACTTCACCACTGGGTTTGCCCTCCTGATCCGGTGGAGGAAAAACAAAAGAAAAACCACCTTGATTAACAGAAGATAAACAGTCTGAGCAGGCACCATTCTGCACTTTAACTACAATTAAATCTTAACACTGTTAGGACTACAAGGGTATGAAGAGGTTTGATTCTGCTCCCAGCACTAAACACTGGGGAATGCATGCCATCGTGTTATTGAAATGGATAGTATATGTTTTAGGGGAAAGCCAATAAAATGAGCCGTCATAACCATCTCAATGCTCATTCAGGTGTCTCCTAATTCTAAACTGGTTTAAAACAAGAAATCAACGCTGTGGGAATCAGCATCAATCCTTGTGGGACGTGGCATGCCCATGCGCGCCCCAGTGCTGACGCAGGGCTGTTTGTCTTCTTTACCTGCCTCTGCACTAGCCGTTTGTACCACCTTGTTGAGATAAAGGCCTTCCTGATTTTGCCACATACAAACCTGTATAATCTCTATGAAAGTCAGTTTACAGCTTGATTCAAAGTGGAAGTAAGGACGTGGACCTAAGTCCTGCTCTGGCGTGGGTTCTTGTGCTGCCTGAACACAGCCAAGATAATACATATGATGAATAGTCTGCAGCTCAACAAGAAACCATGGATTCTCCTCACTGATTTTTCATGGTTAACAAGTCATGCCTTTTAGGGCAACTGGGTGCCACAGTAACTCACATTTCAACAACAGTCTATGGTCAACACAACCCACACTCAATGCTTGAGTGTGAGTTATAGTATTGCTTGAACCCAATCAATATGTGGCAACCTCATCTTCAGATAAGAGGCTCGTAAGAAGGAATTTTCTGCTTCCACGGCAAGGAGATTCACTTCCTCCAGCCATCCTCCCTGTATTTTCATACCTGCCCCATTGAACTAAGTGGGACTTACTTCCAATTAGACATGTATGTAGAACCACCCTGAAAGGCACTAATTTTGTTTGCTTAAAAATATTTATTACATTTATACCCTGCCTTTGTTTCTTTCAAGGAACTCAAGGCAGCTTACAAGATTCTCCTCCTCTTCCCAATCTTATCCCCACAACAAGAACCCTGTGAGGTAGGCTGGGCTGAGAGTCTGTGACTGGCCCAAAGTCACCCAGTTGGCTCCATGGCTGAGCGGGGACTAGGACTCAGATCACCCGAGTCCCAGTCCCATGCACTTAACCACCACACCACACTGGCTCTTTGCTAGCAGTGCTCTGCTGGCCTATGATTCACACCTGTATGTGTAAAGGGACATGTGCTGCTAACAGGGAGGTGCTAGGATGCAGAGGCTCATGGCACCCATCTTCATTGTCTCCCATCTCGTTCTGGCATTTGTCTCCTGGTCACACCGAGCTTCTGCTGCAGTACCACCCCGTCCTCTAGGTGGCAAGTGTAAAACAGACGCCTTGCCGGATGACAAGATGAGGGAGCTGGCGCCCCTGTATGTACAGTACAGGGCAAATGTTCTTTACCCTGACACCATGAATCGGGGCCTCAAGCAGTACATAGCCCTGTGAAACAAGCAGCCCACAAGCTCATGCTCAGCCCAGGGATTTATTTCCAGGAGTGGAACTCAAGACTGTGCAAAGATCCTTTCCCATAAAGATCTCCTCTTCAAGAATTTCCGATTTCAGTAGCCTAGTTGAGACGGATAAAATGCCTTCTGCAGTCACCATGAATGCATTGGTGGTAGAAGCCCCTTTGACATATCATTTGGAGACGTAATACTGTTCAGTAGATCCTCATCTCGCTTCTGCTGAACCCTGAACTAGATGTCATTGGCTGGCTTCTCATGTCATGGCAAGCAACTCTGCGTTGTTTCCATGGCGTTTTGCCTGGATGTGCCTGACAGATGACTGAGCGGTTTCTAAGCTAGCATAGTTTCCACCCTCCCCACTCAGTTCTTCCACTCTAGGCATGTGTCCCATCAGCCACCATGCCTGAAATTCAATCCCACCTTGGATGGCTGGATTGGCTGAAGCAGCTGCCTCTCTTTCCAGTGGACTCTGTGGTAGCTGCATACCAAGATCATGGTCGCCACGATGCTGGGTTGAGACAACCAGAAATGCTATGATGAAGCACTGAAACCATAGAACAGACTGTTGTTTCTTTTGTAGTTCCTAAAAACAAAAATGTACCATGCTGAAATACCACAACAGGGTTTGGACAACACAATAGACACAAGAAACCATCACGGTTTGTTCTGTCATGTGAACTTGCCCTTCATCTGCAGATGGAGTGGTAGATGGAGCTGGAGCAGTAGAAGAGGGAAAGAAAGGTATCCCTTTTGCTCCCTCCCCCAGAGTGGCTCCTCTGGGCAGATCAGAATTACTTGCCTTAAGGCATTTACTTGTAATTCCCTGACAAAGGAGACACTTGCTTGGGCCATTAAAGTAATCTCCAGCAATTGTCCAATAAACAACAATAAAAAGGGGTAATTCCACATACATGGCCCTGAACTCCTTGGAGGAAGGACAGGGCACAGACATAATCTTTAGTCAAACATAATTTACAGTGATCCTGTAACCTTGGCATCCTTGTATTTGTGAAAAGTAATGGCAGTAAAGCAAAGACAAACTAAAGATGAGAACAGGAAGGAAGGGTATTCATGACTGTTCCAAGACATGCGTATTACTTCATTGCCTGTAATGCGATTAATCTGGACTCTGGTTTGGTATTTGCAAGAAAGTCCACCAGGCAAGAAGCCATGCTGAATGTTTGCCTTGCCCAAACACAGAAACCAAATGCACACAAAAGTGAAAGTTGGTTGCTTTTCAATTGATCCGGAGGTGCTTACGTTTCCTGTACCTTGCCCTTGTCTGGGAGACTGATGCTAAAAGATAACCACAACAGCTGGGCAAAGTCCTTCAGGCCATCTGAGGCAACTGATGTTCTTTACTTTCAAGGTGAGACACTGGAAGCTGTGCAGACTCAGGACATGAGGGTTTTGAGGCTGAAGACTGGACAGGTTTGGATAATCACTCGAGGGAAAGAAAGCATGGTGGCTGCACTGTGGCCTGTGCCATCTGAACTTGGCAAGATGCATGGTTTTGAAAGCAGCCCGGAACCTCACAACAAGTCGTGGGTTCTGGGTAGCTTAAAAGCATCCCTGCTGCACACCATTCTGGGTTCAGACAAGATGTGCAGCCATGCGCACAAGGATAATTGGGAAAACTGGGTGGTATGTGACTAGAATCAAGGGTTCCCCCCGCAGGTGATTGCCCAAACCCAACCACAGGAATATGATACAAATAATTTGAAAAGTCATTAGACTGTCAAATTAGAAGGGAGAAAAAGACCTTTACATTCAACTGGGCTGGCCCTATCATTAAGCAGAGGCAGAAACTTCATTCAGCTGATTCCAGGTGTCATGGATGGTCAGCCATTAGTTATTTCACTTGTTTATAATTGCTGCATTTTCACTGTCACGGGAGGGAGACATATGTGTGGGATATTCTGCCTCACACACCCAATCAACCTGATGAGGTTTTGGTTATCTGCTGCTTGACATGGGGATGCCATTTGCTGCTACTTTGGAGGCTGCAAAATATCTTGGGCCTAAGATCTTGGAGAGCTGCTAGAAGGCACAGGCAGGGGACTGGTTCTACATGAGGCAATTTCCCATCTGAAGCTTCTGTAAATGCTTGAGTATGCCTAGAGAGCAAAGGTGGCTGATACATGCCCCTTCAGACCCAGTGTAGAAGAGAACCAATTAACGTTGTACTTTGATTACGTGTTGTCTGAACCTCATTGTGTTAACCATGAACAAGCCATGAAAGAAAACCATGGTTTGTTGTTGTGCATCATGGGTTGTTCAGCACAGTTTCAACAACCCATGATTAAGTGACTACCCACATAAAAGAATTGTATGTGGGTTATCATGTTGTCTGCACCCAGCCACTTACTGTCAGTGGATCTTCAGGGTTTCATTCTTTTCTAGTCTTGTTTGGAGAAACTGGAAATCAAGTCCAGGAGCTTCTTTATGCAAATCATGTGCTTTATCATTGAACAACAATCCTCTATATGACTCAGACACATTTGGGATTAGAAGGACTGAAGGGTTTCTATACTTAGGAGCATAATTGCTGGCCCAGCTTGACATCTCTCTCTTTTCAACAATCAATCAGTTTTTGTTTTAGAGGTGGCTGTTTTGGTCAGGAAGGAAGGAAGGAAGTTGCTTACTTGGAGAATGGGAAGCATTTTGGCAGTTATTTAGACATTCTCTTTTAAAAAAATAATCATGACTTATCAGCACAAATTGCAGCATTTCCAGTGCTCTGTGTATAATTATCATATTTGCAAGTTCAAAATGTTCCATACATACTATTAATGCAACATATTTATACCCTGCTCTTCAGCCAAGATTGTTCCTCAAAGAAGTTTGCAATTATAATTCACAGGAAGGTACATGGTAGCTAGAAGAGTATTTGTGCACATGACAAGCAGTAGGTTCTTCTCTCCCAGAGGCTCAATAAACTACACAACAACCCCACCAGGTAAATCCATATTATCATCTCCACATGCAATGTCATATACTTACAATGATGCAAAGGAAACCAAGGTTGAAGTTTCCAGCAGAATTCCTACTCAGCTGCTCTATATCTGCAATCCTTCCCTTGGTTTACCATTTCCTTACTTCTCTCCCAAGAGACTCCATCCACCCCCTCAAAATCCCTACACAGGATACAGTGGCATAGTTCATGTCTGTGCAACAAGTGCTGTGGAGATTTCCTTTTCCCAACTCTGCTGTCTTATTCAGCCCTGCCTATAGATCCACCTTCCTTCTCTCTCAAGTGTCAGTAGAAAGGGAAGGGAAGTACAGAAATGTTTTTCACTGTTGTGAACTGTTGTGAACATTGTGGGACTGCAGTCTGGCACAGTTTGGGGCAGACAGTTCTTGTAAAGTTGCTTGGCTTCCTGAGGCAGTGGCTGGGGGATGGAAAGTGGAGGAGTGGCAGTGTCAGATGCTGGGAAGTACTGCCTAATGGTAACTGACAGGGTTCTAGCATAGCAAATGACAGAGAAACAGGCTTTGCTGGAGTGCAGCAAACAGTGAGAAGCTTAAAATCAAGCAGAAAATAGCCTGTCTCCATGCTGAGGTCTCTCTGGGCAATTTTACCCTTTCCGCCATTTATCATGCCTTGTTTCGCAGCCCATATTTGCATGCAAACCTTTTAAGATCCATCACTAAATCAAAGAGAATATCGTGCGCATCAGAAGTCCAATGAGATTTACTCCCAGGTAAGACTGCATAGGATTTCACCGTAATACCACAATCAGATAATGTCAATTCAGAAGTAAGTCCCACTAGGTATAAGATTGCCTCTTGGAGCAGCAAATATCATTATTATAGTTCTGTGCCACCCATTAGCCAAAACTTTCTGGGCACTTCACAACAAGTTTTAAATTACATGTTTAAATTTGGCTATAAATTTTCTTTAGCAACTTTTTCATGATGTTTTATAATAGGATGCATTTTAGATTGTATTCTTAATGGATTGTCAAAAACCACCTAAAGAACTTTGGGTACTGGGCTGTACAGAAGTTAAATAAATTATCATCATAATAAATTCAGTGCATCAATAAATAAGGAGGGGGAAAGACAGCTGGTGTAATGTTCAACAGTGCTGGCCTAGGGACTGGGGAGCTCTGGGTTTTAGTTCCCTGGGTGATTTTGGGCCAAACTCTCAGCCCAACCTACTTCATAGGGTTGTTGCTGAAAGGATAAAATGGAATTATGTCCCGTCATCCTTGAAAGAGGCAGGGTAAAAATGCGATGTAATAACAAAAACGCTGGTGATAAGAGGCCCAATGTGGTGCAGTGGTTAAGAGTGCGGGACTGGGACTCAGGCGATCTGGGTTCTAGTCCCCGCTCAGTCACGGATCCAACTGGCTGGGTGACTTTGGGCCAGTCACAGACTCTCAGTCCAACCTACCTCACAGGGTTGTTGTTGTGGGGAGAAGATGGAGGAGGAGAATGATGTGAGCCGCTTTGAGTTCGTTGTAAGATAAAAGGCAAGACATAAATAGAACAGATAAATAAACGAATAATAAAAGAGAGAGACGTATCGATCATTCTTCTTCTTGCCCTGCTTTAACAGGCCCAGGAAAAAGCTTCGCGTCTCTTCGGAACCGAGGGATGCTTCTGCGCGTGCGCGGCTCGCCGAGCGGCTCTCCCTCCCCGAGAAACCTCCCCTCCCTCTCCATCTCCTCTGAGCGCGCGCGCGCTCTCCCCTCCCCCCTCCTCTGGCGGGCGCTCGCGCGCGCGCGCGGCCACGTTCTGGGCGCAAGCGCAGCAGGCGGGACGTCGCGAGGCTGGAGCTGCGTGCGCGCGGGAGCGGCGGCGGCGGGGAGGGGAAGGGAAGGCTGACCGAGCGGCGTCGGGCGGATGACGGTTCGAGCGAGCGGCTGAGCGAGCGGCGCGCGAGCCCCTCACCGCGTGCCTGGGCTGGACCGCGAGCTGCCGGCCGGAGCCCCCGCCTGTGCCCCGGGCTCCGCGCCCGTCCATGAGGCAGAACCGCTCCTCGTCCCGCTCTTCCCTCGCCTCAGGTAAACACGCCCCCGCGACGAGCAGCGGACACCTCCCGCAGGCCCCCCAAGCAGCTGCTCGGCGGCCAGCCTCCCCACGCGGGGATTTAACCGCCAGCCCCTCAGGCCGCCCCCGACACGCCTCCTTTCCCGCTTCCTCACAGCCCCGCCCCGCGCCTCAGCCCCCTTGCTTGCCCCGTCCCTCCCGTCTAGCCCCCCGACGGCAGCCTTCCCCCTTGCCCCCTCATGCAGGCACCCCCCCGCCTCCGTTTTTCCCGGGGTCGCCCAAACTCCTGCTAAGTCCATAGTTCCTCTACCATGGCCCCAGGGTGGGCTGCCCACGCTCTGGTGAGGGGGGGGGGGGTTGTCGCTGTTCAGCCTTGCTCCCCTCTTTTCAAAAGAAGAAGAAGAAAAGCAGCTTAAAGTTCTCCCTTCTCTCTTTTCTTCAGCGTGACTCTGTTCTGATAACTCCGCCCCCTACGTATCATCCTTTACTTTGGATTTCCTTGGTCCAGGCACAATCTGGGAAGAAGCCTTTCAGCATGTCGCTGCTCCATCACTTGTACAACTATTTGCAGGATCCAGAGAAAGTTGCCATGTTCCAACGGCTCTGTGGCGTGGAAGTGCCCCCGGACTGGGGTCTTGCCTCTGTGGCTCCAGTGGAGGTGGGGGAGTCGGATGCCGTGTTGGTCAATGGGAGCTGCCCTGTTGCCCAGGCAGATGATGGAGGTGGCAGACGGCGCCGATTCCAAGACCTTTCTAAAGTGGATGAGAAGGGTGATGCAGATCATTTGAATGGCATGAAGAATGGGGAGGCCTGTGGGGTGGAATCCCACAAGGAGCCCAAGGTGGAAGAAATGCCGAGTGGCTGGGGTTCTAAAAGACAGCCTCGTCGCAACTCTCTGACTGGGGAATCTGTTTGCCAGCAGTTCTCAATCAGAAACCATTTTCTTTATTACCTGTTCAGTCTAGGCACAGAGCTGGGCAATGAACTCTTCTACATTCTGTTTTTCCCGTTCTGTATCTGGAATGTGGATGCTTGGATGGGCAGGAGGCTCATCATCATCTGGGTTTGGGTCATGTACCTGGGTCAGTGCACCAAGGATGTTATCCGTTTGCCAAGGCCTGCGTCTCCACCAGTGGTGAAGCTGGAGGTTTTCTACAACTCTGAATACAGCATGCCTTCTACCCATGCCATGTCAGGCACTGCCATCCCTATGGCAATACTTTTGTTCAGTTACGGACGGTGGCAGGTAAGGCTTATCCTTTTTTCGTATTAGGGTGAAATTAGGATGCTATTCCATGGTTTAAATGTTCTGCTGAAAATAGGAAATAGTGCTGTTGTTTAAAAAAGCATGGAAAAATGAAAGAATCCTTAATAGGGTACATGTTTAGGCAAAGAGAACGATTAGACTTTAAAATTGCAGAATCAAATACTGATGTTCTTTGTAGCATGGTCAAAAGGAGGCTTCTTGTTAAGTTTTCAGTTACAAACTTTGAGCATCTGATATTCTGGCACTATGTTTGATTTTACTGTATGGCAGCTGCTCAGGAAGCCAGGTGATGTATGGGTCATGCAAGTATTTAAAAAAATAACAATACATTTCAAATTACTTTGTTTCCTCAGGTGGATGTTCTGCAATGTGTAGATGAATTAGATAGTTCTAGCAATTTACAAGCCTGAATAAAGTACTTCAGGGTTTTCCCTATCCCATAAAAATCCTTATCTTTTGCTTAAAGCTACTTTGCTAACCTGACATACATAGGAGTGGTTCTTATATCACATTTATTTATTTATTAAAACATTTTTATGCCGCCCCATTCGCCAAAGCCTCGGGGCGGCTTACAACATAGCAGTTCCTGCAATTTGCATGTCACACCCCATTTTTGTGAGATGTGAACTCATGAACACTGGATCATTTACAGGTTAAACAATCCAGAGTTAATCCAGTGACAAACTGTGGGCAGTTGTTCTGTTAACTCTGGGTAGCCTCTCCAATACACAATCCAAAGATTCAGGGTTGCATGTCCAAAGCTGCACAGGAATGGATTGTTAATTGAAAGCTGAAACAACAAACATATGGGAAGCAGTGCATTTGTCATTTTGCTTGTTTCCAGGAATTCTTGGGTTAAACAACCCAGGAATTGCAGTGTAATGTGCTAACCAGGTCAGTAATTGGTCATTGTACTACTATACCAACTTTGCAATCTTATGAATGGTAGAAAAACAATCTCTCCTTTTTAGGATTATGGCCCAGTTTATTTATGATTTATTACACTTTTATACTGCCCAGGACTTCTTGGCTGTCTCACTATTTTAATAGTGTTTGTTTCCAGATAATTGTGCATAGAATTGGAGCCTTATACTTCTATGTAGATAGTATACATTTGCATTGCATGTTAGTAACAGCTGTAAGCCAACTAGTTGCAACCAAATAATCATATATAGCAGCTAGCTGTCCTAATTAAAAGATTCTCAGCACTCTACCTCATCATCGAAAGATGCACATAGTCAGCTCAATGGAGCACAGATGAGCATTGTGCTACAGAGGCGATAGTATGATGCATATATGCATTTGTATGAGCTGTATATGCAGATACCTGCCTCTGCATGAATCTTCCCAACAGAAAGCAATTGCATCTACAGTATTGGGGTTTTAGTGTTTCTGGCATTTTCAGAATACACTACAAGGTTTGTACTTCGTTTGTCTTTGATCTCAGGGCCCCATAAGGTCATTATAGCTCTTGGGTAACCATTAGCTGGAGTTGACTAAGCCAGGAATGTACTAGTTGGGGGAGTTCTTGGGTAGGAATTAGGCTGTTTTCTTATTCCTGTTGTGTTTATAGTTCTGTGCAGCCTCTGCTGATTTTCTCAGAGAATGATCCTGTGGCCCCTGCAAATTGTCTGGAGGGCCATAGGATACTTTGGAGTCTCCAGATACTTTGGAAACAGAGTTCTGGCGTAGAAAATGAGATGTCACACTTCTGTATTCCACTTCTGTTGTAGTTGGCCTGGAAAGAACTGTGCTGGCTGCACTCTGACATCCGAAAGAGATCCTGGTTCCTCTTCAGCCTCTTTTGCTTCCCCTCTAAAGTGCTTCAGCTAGATGGACTACAAAGTTTGGTTAGCTGAAATGCAGAGTAGGAGGAATTGGGAGGTGAACATTGCCTTCATCTCTCCTTTTGCTTGCATTAGAGTCTTGGAAGCCATTTTGCTTAGGGCTTTACAAGCAGTGGGGACACAATCAATGCCTTCATATTAGCCCATTTATCTTACTTGTTTTGCTCAGTGTCTTCTGGTATTCTTTTAAAAAAACCTTTTCTTTAAAAAAAATCTCAGTATATCTTGAGTGGTCTTATCCTCTTAGTACCTAGGACAACAGGTAAATAAATGACTAATAATGTAATGAAAGCAAAATGAGAAAATCTGTTTTGTAAATGCTATTCCTTTTAACTGAAACTTAAGAGTTCATATCTGTTAATATAAGAAATTTGTGCAGCCCATCCACTTGTATAGCTTTTGGGTTAATATATTTCTCTGTCTATATAGAATACAACTATCATGCTTACTGTGTGTAAAAATAATCTGAGAGGTCATACTGTTTGTTCCCAATAAGGGTTAGGAACCAGGATACAAGAAATTATGTTATGATATCATGAAACATTTTAAATTTTGCAAAATTGAAATGTTCACTTAAAGTGGATCTGAGAGTATTAAACTTGCTTGAATTGGATTATCTTCCTAGTTGTCATTTTATCTGCTTTATCAGAGGGAATTCTCTGAAAGGTGGGCTCCTTGAAATAAAATGAAAGGTATTAGTTGCATAAGAATAATGGATCCTAATGGACCTGTGTTTTCAATGGATAAGAGTACTCCATGAAGATTTCAAGCAGTGCTAGGAAAGAGTAAATGGGAGACATTTAGACAGTGCAAGAAAGTCCTAGAGAAGCTATGGTGCTACAGATACTACCAGTGTAGAATAGTAAAAAGGAATTTCTGGATGCTACATGGTCATAACTTAAGTATTTAAATAAAATTAAAATAGTGCCATAGTCCCTAGCACTTACTTCTAACATTACTGGTGAATTTTTGAATGAAATAAGAAAATCAGCAGGTGTGAGGCAAATTGCAGTTCTGTTGTTCTTATTTGCCTTATATTGGAAGACTAAAAGATTGCTCTTGAAACAATAATTATTTAAGTTATGTGCAGAAAAGATTAAATTAAAATTGCTTTGAATATTGGTTGATAACTAACAGGAGAAATTCATGATCAGGGGATGGTATCCTAAATTAGATACAGCTGCTGAGAAAATCGGTGGTACCATGCAGTGGTTGGTCTAGCTATAGTGCTTGTTCAGCTACATCCAGTCAGATCAAGTTTTTTCATTATGTATCATTTTAGTCTATATATCAGATCTCACAACTATGTGCATTGTGAACAATACAGTAAAGTTTATAACACTTGGGCTCAATTTTTGATGTGTATGTGGGTGGTTTTTTTTAAAAAACAAGGTCTGACCCTAGGTCATAAATATCTGAAATGAATTGTTTCCTTATGAATGCTCCTGAAGCCATTGTTCTGTTCTGAAAGCTGTTGGCACTAGCTCAGGTTTGAAAGAAGCAGCACTCTTCAGGGATTTTTTTTTGTCTGTGTATCCTTTCAGGATGTGATAAAAGTAGAAGAGGGAGTTTCCCAACAGCAAGTGATCTTATGGGTCTCATACAAACTCTGGCCTATTTATAATTAGAATCTCTTCCTCTTGCATTCTCATAATCAAGACTCTGTATATGCTGTTAAAAATCAGCTTTCATATAAAGTGGTGTAGTTTCCACAAGCTTTGCTATTAATTTCAAGCATACTTAAATTTAAAAAAACAGAAACACCAGTAGGATTTCAGGTGATTAAGACTGCGATGCTTTGCACACATTCCTGAAACTAAACCCCATTGAACATACTGGGGCTCACTTCTGAGTAAGAGTTGTGCTATAGACAAATTCAACCTTTTTCTCCTGATTGGCCTCCAAACTAAGGTTTTTCTCTAGTCTTTAACTTAAGGATGGTCTCTAAAGTGAATATTCATTAATTTTACTATTTTTAAAAGTATTGATATCCTGTTCATTTAAATTCCCAGAGGAAACTGTATGTTCCCAGAGTTCCATTCCTAATCTAATGGAGGGGCATGTGTTCTAAAGAAATTAAGGAATTCTAATTTAGAGCTAAATAAAACAGAAAGTATGCTGGTCCCAAAATACAATTGACAGTCTTGTCATCACTAAAAACCATAGATAAGACAGAATAGTTACAGAGACTTATTTTAGGAATATATGTACAGTAAATGTATATATATTGTAAACGCAAAGATAGCTGAAATTAGCTTTGTGGCTACATAGGTACTTGCAGTTTGGCTTCTTTCTATTGCATTACACAAATGGTGTTAATACTAAGGTTTTGCACCATTAACAGTTGAGCTGTTATTGAGGAAGGAGAAGATGGAAAAGCAAGCTAAATGGCAGCTACTCAGAAACTATTTGCAACATGTTTACCCAGTCCTTGGGCCAAAACAGGCTCCCAGAGTGGCTTACAAAGATTAATAATAAGATAATTCCTGCCATTAGATGTACAGTTTAAGAGAAATCACATGAAAGGAAAAGGGCTTAGGAAGAAGGAAGAACCCCCTCCCCTCAAACACCAGTACTTTGTTTCAAAGTTCTTACAGGTGTTTTTTCTCGTGAGTGCTAAACCAGCTCCTTTATACTCTTTCTACTCCAGCTGATATGCAGACCTGGTTGGTCTTTCCCTTACAAAAATGCTTATACTTTAAGAAAGTATACGGTGTCCTATATGGCTGCTGTGCCTCTGCTAATCCTAGTTTTGAAACAACTGTAGAAATTTCTAGAAATGCTAATTTCATGAACAGAACAAGTCAGCAGAGTTCCCTCTGTTCTAAAATAAGTGTTTCTGCTAACTTTTATTTGTTTCAGGATGAGCTATCTCTTGTTCAGGAATGGTTGGGCTGTTAGTGTGTGTGCAGCCCAGTTTCAGATACTGAATATCAGTCACGTGTTTTCATCTATTCATGTATGTCTGGAAATGGAGTTCAGTTGGGTTGTTCTCTGCTGTAAACTGTGGATGCATAACTTCTTTTGCTGACTGTATTTAAGTTTCTTGTAAGGGAGAGCTTTCATACTGTACTTTTTGCTGTATTAGTGATAACCCAATTGGAGTTAAGTACTCTTTAAGATTCTTCCATCAAAATCAGTAGGACTTTTTGAACTAAGTGCCTCATTTTAGTTATACTGTGCCCATTTTTGCTAAAATCAGATGTAATTTCTCTAGCAATCAGGATTTCTCTAACAAACTTTACCAATCTATTCCCTAAAATCTTGTTGGAGGTTCCTTTTATTTAGGACTTAGGACTTATCTTCTGTGCTCTTCTCAATTGCATCACAGTAAAATGAGCATTGCCGCCTCTGCTCTTTTTTATACCAAGACTGAAACTACATTTTCCTCACTTTATAGTCATTTGTCTTCTGGAGCTAGGAAATTTGTAGTAGACTATGTAAAGTGTATTTCTTTCTACTACCTATGTATGGAACAGCTGTTTTGAAAGGTTCCATTCCAAGTATCTTTTTTTCAGGATTATTTGTTAATAGGTTTTGTTGGTAAACCAATCCTCCCCTAGTTTTTACCATGAGTATGTCACATTCTGCTTTATATTTTGTCTTTTTTCCACCTCAAAACTCAAAAGGTTTGCTTCAGCTGGTCTTTCTTGTAATGTCTCAGATTAGTAGACTGTACAAATGAACCCCCATGTTTCTGGGCATCATAAAAACTGAGGGTCAAAGTGCATATATAGGTCATGCTTTTTGAAAAGTGTCCTTAAGCTGGCTGCTTTTATTTTGAAGGAAAAGCAGCAATGTGATGCATAGCAGAAGTGAGGAAAAGTAGCATGAAGTCCAAAAGTAACAAGTAGATTTAAGGAAGATTACAGGCTAGTTAGCTTAACATCTATTCTGGGTAAACTGCTTGAAGCAGAGAGTGGGAATAAATGCTTATTTCTTCCAATGGAGGGATGTAACCAGTGGGTCCCAAAGGTTCTGTATTAGGACCAATGCTTTTCAGTCTACTCATAAATGATCTGGAATTGGGAGTAAGCAGTGAAGTGGCCAAGTTTGCTGATGACACCAACTATTCAGTGTGTTTAAAACCACAAGGGATTGTGCAGAGCTCCAAAGGAATCTCTCCAAACTGGGAGAATAGGCATCCGAATGGCAAGTACAGCTCAGCCTATGCAAATGTGAAGTAATTCATGTAGGGGCAAAAAAATCCCAACTTCATGTATAGGGTGATTGATTTGAGCGAGAAAGAAACGGATCTCGGGGTAGTGGTGGATAGCTCAGTGAAAATGTCAGCCCAGTGCACACTTGCTGTAAAAAAGGCAAACTCCATGTGAAACATAATTAGGAAAGGTATTGAAAGTAAAACTGCCAAGATTGTATTGTCCTTATATAAATCTTTGGAGTGACTGCACTTAGAATATTGTGTACAGCTCTGGTTGCCTGACCTGAAAAGGGACAGTATTGAATTGGAAAAAGTACAGAGGAGGGTATCTAAATGGTGAAGGGTTTGCAGCAACTCCCTTGTGTGAAATGCTTGCAACAACTGGGACTGTTTCTTTTAGCTTAGAAAAAAGGTGGGGAGGAAGAGACATGATAGAGATGTTTAAAATTATGCATGGTGGAGAGAAAGTGAAGGAGATATTTTCCTCCCTCTCTTTTAATACTAGAACCCAGAGTCATCCTATGAAGCTGATTGGTGAGAAAGTTCAGGATAGAGAAAAGGAAATACTTCACACTGCACATAGTTAAATTACTGCCACAGGAAGAAGTGATGGCCACCAATTTGTATGGTTTTCAAAGGGGACTGAATAAATTCCTGCAGGAGAAGGTGATCATTGGCTACTGCCCTTTCTGGCTATGTGCCAGTTTTCGGAGGTAACATGTCTTTGTACACCAGTTGCTGAGGAGCTTGGGTGGGTGGAACTTTTGTACCCTTCCTGCTTCAGGGTTTTTGTGGGCAACTGATTTGCTAACATGTGAATGGAGTGCTGGGCTGGATGGGCCATTGGTCTGATCCAGCATGGTTCTTCTGATGCTTTTCTGCATCTAGCCGCATCCTTCATGGGAGTCATTTGGTGGTGGTGCCTACAGCAAGTTCTCCAGTTACGCTCTGGGTGCAAAAAGTTTGGAGACTCCCACTACTAGAGCATTGAAGAGAGGGTCAGAAGACTTGAGTTTCTTGCTTTATCTGTCTTGACAACTGCTATCTGAACACACAGAAATATGCAGGGTATGAATTATGGGAAGGTGTGACAATGTCTTTATAATGTGGAGGCAGTGATGTAATGTTACCTGGGAATGAAAGCTCTGTTATGTCTAATGTGCTTTTGTCATCACAACATTTCTTCTAGACACATGCCTATGGTTTGGACCCAGATTTAGATTTGTTCAATGGCACTGGTAGAGGTAGACTTCACCACTCCATTCTCTTTTTGGCACAGAGGATTGTGGAGACCCTGCTGAATGGGATACACTGTGTGTGGGAGGGAATGTGAGTGAAGTTTTTCATTTCGAGAGCACGACTTTCAGAATTTCTGGTGGAAGTAGAATTAGTATTGAGTCTATTAATGTATGTGGTACGTATTTATCCCAAGAAGGAGAAAGGGCTCCAGTTAGAAAATGCTTAACGATATCAAAGCAGCAGATTCACTCTTTCAAGAGCAGTATTAATTTGTTCCTTTAAACCAGGGCTGGACAACCTTTTTTTTCTGTTGAGGACTACATTCATGTGGGTAATGTTTCAGTGTTCATATGCCAGTGGTAATGGGCTTTAGAGTAAAATGGTAGCTGGACCATCTCCTCCCTTCTGGCTAAGTGGGATGCAAGAGAAAGAACAGATCTCTCTTGCTAGATTGTTTGCCAAGGACTGCATGACATTAGGTGGACGGCCATGCCAAAGAATGGCAAGTTTTGCTATTATAAATTACCTAAGAAAAATATATGAACATACAACAAACTGTCAAAGCTGGATTTTGTAAAGTTTCATTTTTTAAACAAATGCACTGTGTACAGACCACTGTTTTGAGGAACTGAGAAATAAGGGAAATGAAGCTGAGTCCTGGAAGCATGCCATCTCTCTCATGACTCCCTGCATTTTATGACTTTGTAACACACTGTAGGAAATACCCAGCCTTGGAAAGGAGTTGTACCCAATCTTATACAGTGTAGCATTCTCTAATATTATAACTGAAAAAGCATATCTTGCTTTTTGCTTGAATACAATGTAATATAGTACAAGAACTTCCAGATGTATATTTTTTAAAGTTTTGACTGATTTTTTTCATTTTGCAACACTTAATGACAGACAACAATGACAAATGTTCATAAGTGCTATGGAATGATTCAAGACTGTTTTCTGCACTGAGTCATCAGTTTGTGGGGAAATATCTGTTGAATACAATTGTAAATATAGATGGCTTGTCTGATTTACCATTTCGTGGCGAAAACAAAATCCAGGGCATAGATTCCTGGAGTTTCCCTATTTGGGGAATATTTTTTCTTGAAACAGCTTCTCTGGTCTACAGCATGTGTCTCGCTCTTGTGGGCACCTCTGCGGAATATGACATGCTGCAGCTCAGTGGTGTGGAGCACCTGCTTTGCATGCAGATATTTCCAGGTTCAGTCTCCATCCAGCATTTCTAGGAAAATCTCCTGCTTAAAACCACTGCCAGTCTTTACCAGCAGTAATGGAATGATGGTCTAATGGTCAGACTATAAGGCAGCTTGGTATATTCCTAATAAGCCTCACTGGATAAGGTAAGGTGAATTTCCATGTGTAGGCTGTGTGTCTTGCATACTTACTTTCTACATTATGCAGCGAGGGTGTAAATGTCTGACAAACACAAGACATTTAATTAAATCCTCAGGGTTGTTATGATCCCATGGCTTGAAATGCTCTGTCATTCCGGGTTCATGGCTGCTTGGTCCTCACCACTTTCCAGACTGTGCCAGGATGTTGGTCATCTTGGGCCATTTCTAGCTAATGAGTTTAATATGGGAAATGTGCAGCCTCCCTCAAGGCTGTGATTATGTGGTGAAGACTTTTATCTTTGGCGGCTGTGCACCACACTCTGGTGGCATTTGCACATCACTGTTGATTTAACCTTCTGTAAAAATAGATTATGGTCTGAAGTGCATGACTTGTTGAGATGTGGGGGAGGAAATGATAATGGAGTGAACAGGTAGATACTGTAGAAAAGAAAGGGATTACATTACTGCAGCTACAAGTGGGGAAACTGCTTCTTCACTGGACAGCCCTGCCTATGCTTTTTAAAAAATGTATAACAATGGGTTAGATTTATTAGTCTTATGAACCCTCTGCGACTATAAATCAGAGTTCTGCAAGCTGAACCTTTCCCACAGCTGCCACTCTTTAGAATATTTTACTTTATGCAATAAGGGTTCACTAATATTTACTTCAGATTTTTCAGAAGACTCATTTTTTAGGATTTAAGAGACACAAAATAAGGAAGTGGATTTAAAATAAGCAAGTGTAGAGTAATGCATGTTGGAGCAAAAAATCCCAACTTCAGGTATACACTGGTAGATCTGAGCAAGAAAGGGATCTTGGGGTGGTGGGGACGGATTGATGAAAATGTCAGCCTAGTGCTCAATTGCTGTGAAGAAGGCAAACTCCATGCTAGGCATCATTAGGAATGGAATAGAAAATAGAACTGCCAAAATCTTACTTTCCTTATACAGATCCTTGATTCAACTGCTCTTGGAATATTGTGTTCAGCTCTGGTCACCTTACCTACAAAAGGACATTACTGAGTTGGAAAACGTACAGAGAAGGGCAACAGAAATGAACAGGGGGCTGGAGCAGCTCCCCTGTGAAGAGCGCCTATGACAACTGGGCTGGTTAAGCTTAGAAAGAAAGGTGAATCGGGGAGGCATGATAGAGGTGTTAAAAATAATGTATGACATTTAGAAAATAGAGAGGGAGACATTTTTCTCCCTTTAGCATAATACTCGAACCTAGGGTCATCCCATGAAGTTGATTGCAGGGAAGTTTTGGACAGATAAAAGGAAGTTGTCCTTCACACAGCACATAGTTAAAGTACTGAAGCCACTTCCATGGGAAGTAGTGATGGCCGCCAATCTGGATAGCTTTAAAAGGGGACTGGACAGATTGACCAGGGGGGAAGCTGTCAGTGGATACTAGCCTTGCTGGCTGTGTGCTCCCTCCTTCCCTGGAGGTGGCCTGTCTGCATACCACCAGTTGCTGAAGAGCTTGGGCAGGAGGAGGTCTTGCACCCATCCTGCTTGAGGGATCCTGTAGGCAGCTGGCTTGCTCCCTTGTATGTGGAGTGCTAGACTTATATGCACCTTTGGTCTGATTCAGCATGGATTTTCTTATGTTCTAGGTTCTTACAGTTGCTCTTACAACTGAGGGCTGTGATACCTGGGTAAGAGTACCCACTGTCCTTTCACATGTACACTAAATGCAGAAGGGGATTTGTGTGAGAAGGGGAGAGGTACACCAACACATGGTGCACAGTTGTCTTCTAAATCGTGGCTTGTCAGGTAGTGTTACATCTAAGTTGGTTATTGTATTGTGTACTACGTGCCTTTGTTTGGATTCTATGCTAGTCAGTAGTAATAGTACCTATTGTGGCCAAGTAACATTTATTTATTTGATTTATATCCTGCCCCTTTTCTTGCAAAGAACTCAAAATGGCTTATTTACTTGCTCCTGCTCTCAATCTTATCCTCAATCTTACCTCCCCCTGTGAGGTATGTTGGGCTGAGAGTCTCTGACTGGCCCAAAGTCACCCAGCTGACTTAATGGTTGAGCAGGGATTAGAACCCAGATTGCCTCAGTCCCACACTCTTAACTACTGCACCAGACTGGCTTTTACTTTGTTTAATAAATTTTTTAATGTAGACACATCTCCTGTCCATTTGAGGGTAGTAAATTTGAACTTTTTCTTGGATTAAGAACTGCTTTCTTAAATCCTTGTTAATTGCTATTTAATAGTATCCAGTGAATTCTGAAAACATAGCAACAACTACAATGATGTACATAAAGGGAAAATGCTTTTTCATTACTTTCGGAAGTGCACAGAAAATACATCTAAAAATATAAAGTATGTTTGCAGTCATTATGAGACTCATACAAGTATGATGACTGGGATTGGTTCCATTTCCCTGTTGTGGGTATACTTTGCAGCAACTTGATCCTGCTTTAATCTGTAAAATTGCCCTGGGTTATTTTAATGATTAATAACATCAGTGCATGGTGAATGTTGGTGTCATTTTTCAATGCTTGCTTTGCAGTGAGAAATTACGAGAAGATTCATTTGTTTTGTTTATGTTGAGTGCACAATCATAGCAGCATTTTCAGTGTTTCACTGATATTGGAGATGCTGCTATGCTGTTAAATGGTGCATTCTGATGTTACATTGGTTGAAAATTGCCTGAAGCATATCCTGAGAATTTTAATAACTTCTGGCAATATTCAATGTGACTGGGGATGATGGAGCATTTGGAGGACATCAGGTTGGGGAATGGTACTCTAGAGTGTACTGTAAACATTGTCCTTTTGCTGTTGATGATGATGCAGATTTGAAGGAGTTGTACCTAAGCTATATTTGATTCCACCCTGTGGTATCTGCTGCTCTTGTAATCCAGCAAAAACTCTGGGAGCAAAGTGGAAAATTGTGATGTGAAGCATTCGTAGTAAACAGATTACTGATAAAATTTGGAAAAGTAACTTATTGATTTATTTCCAGGGTGGTGCTCTTGAATTTGGTAACAACTCTGATAAAAGGTCAAACAACATAATTGTTTATAATGTATTTTCAGCATATTTTTATCATTGTTTGAGTATGCTACCTTCAGTAACCTCATGCTTTTGTGAACAAGATAAATGTAGACTACTTCTATCTTTCATGTATGATTATAAGTTATAAATAAGATTCTCTGCTTCAAGAGTCAGTAGTTTTCAAAATGATCGATTGGTCCTTTGCTTAAGCAGATACCTTTATCAACGTAGCTAAAACAGTACCATTTGCTGTCAGCAATCCAGCAATATTCTACCTGTGCAAAGCCTAGAAAACACTTTTGATTATTAGGGACTGTGCATCCTCTGAATTTTTATATTTCATTATTTGCCAAGCTTATGTTGCATTCTTTCCAACAATTTAAAAACATACATGTTATTATCACAGCAGGAATGCTTTTGATTCACTGGGGTCACCTACTGGGGTCACCTACTGTGAATTTATTTATTTATTTAGAAAATTTCTATGCCGCCCCATTCGCCGAAGCCTCGGGGCAGCTCACAAATTAATCAATTAAAATACTATAAATTAACAATATAAAACAAGTTAACAATATAAAAAATTCAGGGTTGTGGGGAGCTGCACTTTGGAATTTCCATATCTAACCCAAACATTGCTTCAGAATTTCACCCAGGGCAGATACTAGCTAAAGGGGCTTTTTGTTGTGTGGTGGTTGCAAATTATGCCTAGCAGATTTGGTTGGTGACCTTTGCTATCTTTAAGGTGCCAGAGTAAGTTGCCCTTTTCATTCAAGCTTTCATTGGCTTTTATTGATACTTGTTTGTTTTGTTCATTGGCACTTGCTGTTCCTAAGGGCTAGGGTTTCTTTGTTTGCCAATCCTATCAACTTTTATCTGTTACAGCCTTTTTACCCTTCACTGTGTCTGTTACTTTTATTTACTTTATTTACAAAAAGCCTAAAATTTCTAGAATTTTAAAAATTATTTTAGCATTATTATTGTAAGCTGCCTTGAAAACATTGTTTTTACAAGGTGGAGTTTAGATAATGAAATATTCCACTGAAATCTCTCTTTTCTTCTCCTTCCACAGTATCCTTCGATATATGGATTGATTCTTGCCATCTTCTGGTGTTCTCTGGTTTGTTTTAGTCGTATATATATGGGAATGCATTCAATTCTGGTAAGGAAAATATTGCTAATCAGTTATTTTGAAACCACTTTTACATACAGGGTAGTTCTTACCCTGCTGCTTTGTAATTTACATGGTCTGAGTATTTGTATCTCATTTGGCCCAACTCATCAGCCTTGATAACAGAATTCCATATTTGACTTATTTTAAGGAAAGACCTAATTTCATTCTGATTTTCATTAAATCCAGTCACATCTGTTCCCCCTTACTATGAAAACAAAAAATGTCCTACATGTTCCTAAATAGCAACCTGCCTTTGGAGGGCCTGTGCAAGTCTGACTCCTAAGAAGATACCCAGAGGAGGAGTGCGGTGATAATGACTGTACATGTGGCCTGTACAGGCCACTTTAGGAAGCATGAATCTTTATCATGCCACCCTGCCTGCATCATAGAATGGTGCATCAGCAACACTAGTTGCAGCCTTAGCCAACGGGTTGTTCGCAACATTATGCTCAACCATAGTTACGTGTTATATGAACATTCTAGCTCAAACCTCAGGGTCAAGAGCTCCCCTTGCATTCTGATAAGTGAGAAAGCACAGTGGGTTTCCCTGTTGTGTAAACCTAGACTGTTTCCCACAGGGTAGCTTGTTTAAGGACAGCAAGCCATCTTGACAGCCCATAGCTTGTTCTAGAGTTTCTTGTACCTGTGATGGATGGTTTTGTTGTTCATACCTAGACTGTTTGCATGTTTTCCTTAGACTCAAGCTGCCTGTGAAAGTGAAAGTCCCCCTGCTTTTATGGGGGGGGGGATTTGAAAATAGCATGTTTCCTGACAGATGTATATAGCTGTATGCCTCTGTCAAAAAACACCCATTGCTCTATTCCAGATTTGTCAAAACTCTGTTTCCCTTACAAGGGCTAGGATGTACTTCTGCATTTCTTCCTAAGTATAAGTAGCTAGAGTCAGAGGGAAAAGTGCTAAAGGTTCAGTAGCTCAAGAGAGAAGATGGCATCTTGTTGTGAAAGGAGCGTAAATCTCATCACCTGTTTTTGGTGAGTAAAGTTCCTTCATGCCTTTGCTTTTCTCTGACAGCTCACCTTTTAACAGCATCTTGTAAAAGAGTGGAAAAGGTAAACAACAGGAAGCTCCAAACCATAGAGAGAGAGAGGATCTTGCCTGTGATATCCTTTTGCTAGCAAAGATCCTCTTGCAGTTTTACTTCTCACTTGAAAGCTGTTCTGTAAGAAGC
The DNA here is from genome assembly GCF_004798865.1 of Varanus komodoensis. NCBI lineage: Eukaryota > Metazoa > Chordata > Lepidosauria > Squamata > Varanidae > Varanus > Varanus komodoensis. The sequence continues at coordinate 58,758,113 of NW_025335761.1, forward strand.
AAGGCAAGCCTATTTGAAGGTTTGCTTTCTTGGTACCCATGCAGGGTGCTTCCTGTATTTGGACAGACACAGCATCTAAGGCATTGGCAAGTTGAGGCTCCACATTAGGGCGTGTTGGAATTGCACACTTTGTCAGCTCCTTCTCCCTTTTAAAAAACAAAACATAAAGACAAATGTGCACACAATTTAAAAAGGTGAAGAACCAGTAACAGCTGTTCCACTGTACTTTTTGGCACTCTGAAGGACTATTAGTGGCTGTCACTTTGAACATTGCAAAAAGCAGTCTTCAGGAAAAACAGGGAAAAAGCCATACAGCAGCCAAAAAAGGTTATGGTTGCACCAGAGAGAGGAGACCAGACAGGTCCTGCCATGGAGTTCCCTGAGATATCCATGGGAGGACAGAGGGGGAAGTGGGGGATGGCCCATAGTGAGCTTAATCTGCTGGGTGTACTGTGAGTTTCTTCATGTACAATTCACACTGTGTAGCTTATTCACAGGATTGGTTGCGTTTACATGACACAATTGTTTAAAAAAATATCCTGCTTCTAGCATACGTGTGTATAAGCATGCAATAAAAGCTTACAATTGTGAGCAGCTTTCCTCTTCTAGGATATTTTTACACAAAAACCTTAACTGGCTTAATAGTCCTTCCATCTCCCCCTAAGAACTGTGTGAAACATTTGTAGAGGAGAACTGGTTGGTGGGGAGGATATTTAGTCCTTCCAGTATCTACTAACTGTCCACATGTGAAACTCACCAGGTACACTCACAATCTGGCTTATGTCTAGCCAAAAAAAAAAGTTTAAAAATATCAGAATGCAAGGGGAAGGGGAGTTCTTTGGTGTAGGAATAGATATTATCTTTTGTAAATGTCCCTCCAACCATACATTAAGTTCAACAAAATTGTATGGATTCTTATTTCCATTTTCTAATGGGAAGATTAATCTTCTTTGAAGATACAGACTGACTTTCTCCTCACTCTTTGAAGTCCAGGTTCTTGGATATGATTGATAAAGAGCATATCTAAATGCCTATAGTCTTATCCCCACATCATATTTTAAAGATCTAATTCTTCTGTTTGGTGTGTTTTTTGTACACCAAGTTGTATGGCATATCTCAGCCATAAATCTCTTCCTCTTCTTTGATTTCCCAGCAGCATAAACTGAGTACTGCACTAGCATTGCCGGTGGTTATCCATTTCATTTAGAGGAAAGACGTGGCCCTGTCCCTTCTTTCTAATCCTTCTGGTATGCAGGGCTTTTGCTAGTTCCCTTCACAAATAAATAATCCTCTTTCCCCACCCTGGCGGCCGTGCAGGTAGGGACTGCACCACACACTTACAGAACAACGTAACTAAAGCACAACACAACATTAAAACAGCAGCCCACTAACACAGCCACGAGGAACAAACACCTAGAAAGGACTTTTCTTGAAAGCTTGATAAATGATGTGCCTTTGGATCAGAACTAGAGAGTACTTCTGCTTTGAAGGGTTTGTGCATACAGTACATTTTCAGGACATGATTTCAAAGCACTTCCTCTGGACAATGGGACTGGCACACTGGCCAGTTTTCTGCACTTCTGCAGTGCCACAGGAGGTCCGTCCATCCGTCCATCCTTCCTTCCTTATTATTTATAGCTTTTGCATGCTGTCCTATTATACAAAAATCTCAGGATGGCTTACAATATTTAAAAGAACAATTAAAACAACAATTTCTAATAAATAAATTGAAACAGAACAAAACAATAAATCACAAAACAAACAGAGTGACTGAAGGTTAAAAGTTGTTAAATTTTAAAATACTGTTTAAATAAAAACACTCAAAATCTTTCCTTCAGTGCTTTTGTGTTAAAATATACGTAAAGGGTTTTTTCCCCCTGCTTGGGCAACATGGGACATATACTTGGATAATGTCTGAAACATCCCAGATACATTTCTCTCTCTCTTTCTCTTTGCGCATGTAGGTTTAAACTATTTTAAAAGAAGTTTAAGGAAAATATATGCTTTATTTGTGTCATATAAATTACCATTCTACAAATAACATTAATTCATTTTTTTTCTCTTTTGTGGCAGGATGTTATTGCTGGATTCTTTTATGCTCTTCTCATCTTGGCTGTCTTCTTTCCAGCCGTGGACCTAGTTGACAGCTTTAATTTAACCTGCAAGTATGCACCACTAATTATCATCAGTCTTCATCTGGTCTTGGGGATTTTCTCCTTCACTTTAGACACCTGGAGCACCTCCCGAGGGGACACAGCTCAGATCCTGGGCTGTGGTGCTGGAGTTGCTTGTGGCTCCCACATGATGTACATCCTGAGCCTGATGCCTGATCCTTCGCCAGAGATGCTTCCTCTGTTGCCGCCCCCACTCACCGTTACCCTCTTTGGCAAAGCTATGCTGCGGCTGCTGATCGGAGTGGTGCTTCTGCTGCTGACAAAAGCAGCCATGAAGAAAGTCACCATCCCTCTAGCCTGTAAGATCTTCCGTATACCTTTTGATGACATTCGACAAGCCCGGCAGTGCATGGAGGTTGAATTGCCTTATCGCTATATTACCTATGGGGCTGTGGGATTTGCACTGAGCTTCTTGATTCCTTCCCTGTTTCTCGTGATGGGACTGTCCTGATGCAGGTGTTGTCTTGCTGTGGGAAGGGAGGTGGACAGTTAACATGTGAAGCAGGTGCACCTTTGAAAAATGCAGAGATGTGCTGTTATACTTTTTCTGCTAATGTAATGCGTGACAGGTTAAGAAAGCTCAGATCTTTGATAACTTTCAAAACTTAGTGACTTCATGTCCCTGAGAAATGCCATGTCAAGTCTTAATGTTGTAACAAAATGTAAACTCTGTGTATGTGTACATATATACTGTTGATGCTTCGAACTATAAATATACTTCTATATTTGGCCATGTAAAAATGGGTATATTTATAGCTGGTTCAAAAGTTTTGTCAGTGGTCAGTTAAAGCCATTTTGTATTAAGTTATTTGTTTCATTCAACCACAAACTGCTATAATGGAAAAGCTTCTTTTGCTTTTATCTCTGCACTCCCAATCTTTTATGGAGGAAAGAAGCTATTGTAATGGACCAAAGGTCTAATAAGATTTGGCTTAGAAAACCTGGTATTTTAGATCCCTTTCCATATACTTCAATAACTTTAATTTGTGAATAGGAACCAGTTACATCCAGGTACTGTATTTTTGGTTGATAATTGTGCCTTTCTGTTGCTAAATGAAAAAACACCATATACTGTGATGTATATAAAAAGCCCAGAAGTATTTAACATTTTTACTCAATTTGGCAGATATTTTAAAATGTAACTAGCCACAAAAGTAATAAAATAAATATTTTATCTTCTATATTAAAATATGAAAATAGAGTGAGCTGAAACTTAAAAGTTTGCTAGTTATTTAATCCCCTTTATAGGTATTTCAAGTGCAATGTATTTTGTTGGAAGAACATATATTTTTCTGCTGAATGTCTTAATTTATAATATAGGCATGCTGTGTCCAAAAGTGAGAGAGAGTGCTAAATTTACAAATCCAAATCATGCACGTTATCTATTTTTTGTGTTAGTTTTCTTCAAATTCATTTCATATCAATCCATATTCTTGACAATGCTGGCTTCAGAAGAAGCATGCACAAGAGATATTGGGAATTGTGAACTGTGTTGCCCTGATTATTAGATAAAGACTTAAATATGGCTGACCAGTAGTCTCTGGTGGTTAGGTGCTTTGAAAACATTCCTCAAAACAACCAAAATAAATTTCTCGATGGATATTATTTCTAAGGTAGCACTGCCAAATACATTTTGTAGCTGACCTGCCAACTAGAAAAATGGTGAAGGTGAAAACTGTGTTCTGCTGCTGCTATTTTGATAGTCAGTTGTCCAATGCAGCTTGCGTTGCCCTGGGATCTACAGAAGCCAGCATGTATTTTGTGTTACGAGGGAGATTAGAAACAAGTGTGTTTGCTTGCCTCAGTCTTTGTCTGCATGGGATAAAGTAGTAGCATACATTGAAACACTTTTCAAACATTTCCAGTGTGTACAATGAATGTGTGGCTGCAGCAAAATGTGTATTTGCTGAATTGTGAAAAGTGCCTATATTTACATGTGTGGGGCCATACTAATGGCTGAAGTGGTCATTGACTGCCATCACTTTACACATGTTCACCGTTGGTCTGATGTGCAAACAGCGTCTGAGTGGAGCCTTTGAAGAATGGTAGTTTTGGTCAATTATAGATTCTTTTCCAAACTGCTTCCTTTCAGATGTTTTGGACTACAACTTCTAGCATTCCTGAACATCGACTTTGCTGGTTGGGACTGATGGAAATTGCGCTCCAAAACATCTGGAGTGTTCAAGGTTGGGGAAGGCTGGTTATGTGTGAATGGAGTCTGTGTCTCTCTAGGAAACATTTAGCCCTTGACAATAATCACATGCCATTTTAGTGGCTTCTTTTTGCTATTCATTGATTTTGGCTATGAGATTTTAAATGTTGGCTTACATAAATAGCGTAGGCCACGGCCATCATGCATAATAGGAGATGTTTGGCGTTGATGACAGTGGTTTCTGTCCTGCTGCTGAAGCCTTTAATACAAAAATTGCAGGTAGCAGGATTGGTCACTAGGGGAAAAATTAAACAAATCACAGAAAGGTGTTAGCTTTATTAGAACTAACCAAACATCATGTAATATGAGGAAATTTTGAGTTCTCTGAAACTCTTCAACAGGATGGACATTGAACAAAATGGCATGGTGGCACAGGATGAGTCATGCATACAAAAGTGGACCGCTGGGGCAAGACAGATTCCAGAATTAGGCCAGTGCTACTGGGACAAAGTAGCAATAATGACCGTTTCCCAGTGATTTGTGAGCTTTCTGCAATGTTGATGCAGAACCTTTGCTGCTGGTGTGTGTGTGCGTGTGCGTGCGTGCGCAGTTGGAAGAGAGAGAAGTGTTCCCTTGTGCCTGAGCTTGTTATTTTGCATATGTGAATTGAAATTGATAGGCTACATTGAGAGCTGCTTTCTGGCCTGTGTGCATCACAGATACGGTATTCATGCTTTTGGAAAGTTCTAGAGCTGAAAGGTGTGAAGGCAGGGGACTCCCCAGCCCGCTCTGCACATGTTAAGTGTATGCCCCTTACTTTCCCATTCTTTCCTTTTTGACCAGGAAGGCGGCACATTGCTTAGGAGCATTCCTCAAGGTTCTGGTTTTTGAAGGGACTTGAGTCCTCCTTTTTATTTTATTTGTCCTACTTATTCTCCACATCTTACTGTCTTCAGAGCATTATCACAGCATGTGACCACACTGGGGTTGTATGAGGAATTCCTTTTGGGGGGTGGAAATCTGTGGGATTCCATTGCTCAGCTCCTTGCCCTCCAGTCTGCTTTTTTTGCAGCTGTGAGCCTGACTTGGTACTGAGTGTTTGCCTGGGCGCTTGTCAGGAATCAAACCTGCACAAACACCATACAAATGGCATCCCTCTTGTGCTCATGTAACTTGCAGCCTTGGTTTGCGTTGCACTTGCTGTGGAGGAAGGTTGCCAGGTTGTGCAGCAGTTCTGGGTACGTGTGGACTACTTCTCAGCTTAGCTCAATTCCTAAATCAGGGCCAATCACAGTAAGAAATCCAACAAACAGAAGAGAGCTGGATCCTGTGAGGACAGTGCAACCCTACGAGGGGTGCCACCACTGCTCGTGTCGCCAGGAGCACATGGAATTTTTGGTTCCATCATCTGATGGAGGTTTCCTGTCCCTCCTTTTACTGGGAAAAGGACACCTATTTGCTCTATATAAGCATTACCAGGCTTTTATTTTTATTTATTTATTAGATATATATCCTACCTTTTTCTTTAAGAGCTCAGAACAGCTTGCATCATTCTCCTGGTGCTCTTGTTCTCATCCCCACAGCAACAATCCTGTGAGGCTGGTTTGGTTGAGAGTCTTTGACTGGCCCAAGGTCACCCAGCTGGCTCTATGGCTGAGCAAGGACCGGCATCCAGACTGAGTCCCAGACCCCATGCTCTTAACCACTACAGCACACCACCTCTCATGTCCCAACCATAAAAACAGGCAAGGATCTTTTTGGCTGCAGGCTCATCACTGGAAAAAAGCTCTTTGTGAAGCTGAAGTCACAGCTCAGGTGCATTCTCCAGTTCACTGGGCCTCATCCTGCTGTTCCTACTACTCCTATAATTCACAGACTGGTCTTTGGAAATTCTTTGGTGCACACCAGTAGCCAACACATACTTGTGAAGAGCGCCTCATCCTTTTCAGAATCCAGCTTGAAGATCAGGCGTTTCTCACTCCATATATGTTGCAACATACGTGAGCATCACTGCTTGTGTAGGAAATGAGAGCAATGGTTCTATGGTTGCTGCACCCTTTTGCATCTCTTTCTTGGGGATTGGAATGCATATTGAATGCTCCCATTGTGTGGGCCATTGTTTTGTACTCTCTATTTGTTAGCCCGTTCTTAGGTTTTGGACCAATTCTAATCTGCAGCTTGGTATAGTTCTGTTGTTATTCTATTTCAGGTGTTTTATTCCTTTCAAGTGTTTTAAGAGCAGCTTTCACTTTACTTTCTAAAATTGCAGGCTCTTCCTCTTTTAAGGTGTCTTCCTTTCATCTCTTTTGTATATTTTTTGCACCTTCTCTTTTCGGCTTTATTCTTTTTATTTAAGAGTTCATGGTCCCTACCGCAATCTGTCCCTGATCTTTTTTTTTTTTTGGCAGTGAGAATGCAGATTCTCCATTTCATTCTTCCAATTATGTAGTTTACTTAGTTTCTGTACTGGCCATCTGGTAATGCCCATGTATACAGCCATTTGGTCAGCTGCTTGTTAAACAGCTGTTGGTGTTGTGAGCTGAGTGTTCCCTGCCAGCAGTAACAGACTCTCCAGCACTTCTTGTTTAAATGTCTTTATTCTACATAGAGAACATATGTAAAGTGATACGTTGAACCCTCTCTGGCCCTTTTCACCCAAAGCTTTGCTTATGAATCCTTCTGTGCCTGTCTTGGGAAGGAGGGGCACTGTGAACCCTAGCGCACTTGCGTTCTTCTCTCTGAGATCCCAATTGGGCAACTTTGACAATGGACTTCTCGGTCCAACTCCTTAGGTGGCTGGCGTTCTCCATCTGATAGACTCTCCATCTCTAAATCTGTCCCCTCAGGATGTTGTAGCTCTTCTTCGTTCCCACAGGCAGGCTGACTGGGCCACTTGAACTAACCTCTTCCTTAGCAGGCACAGAGCCTTGGACTGCAGCTGGAGCTGCGTCCATTTCAACAACCTTCCCGTTATCAGAGCCTGAGCTGTCAGTCCTGCCAAAATGGTCAGCCTCTCGTGCGCGCCTGGGAATCTCGCCAGAACTGTTGTGCCAGCACCATAGTTGGCACCACAGAACTTGATAAGTCCTGCTTGGTTTCTTACTTCTAGGCCAAGTTCTCTTACAACATTTGATTCTGCTTCATTTCCTACTTTTGTGTTCCAGTCACCTAGAATAAACAGCATGTCTTGTTTTGGTGCATTATCAATTTTCTCTTGCACACAGAAACAGAGTGAGTCAGAATGAGCCTCCCGGGCCACCTAGTCCTGACCCCCAGCTCCAGCCGGCTCCGCTCATGACATGCCTACCATGTGCATCTACACAGAAGTTTTTGATTTCTTCAGCATCTGTTGTTGGAGCAGAGACTTGAATGATGGTTATGTAGAAGGGTTTCCCACAAATTCTGATGGCTATGATTCAGTCAGAACACTGGCTGTGCCATATCTTCACTATTAGAGCCACTCCATTTTCTTTTGCCTTCGTCATTTCCAGAGTAAAAACACTTGTCATACTGAAATATGTCCCATTCCAGTCCATTTTATTCCAGTCCAGACACCCTCTGCCAGTGTCACATCCAGCTGTCTCTGCTGTCTTCACTCCTGAAGGTGGATGTGTCTCCATCCAGTGTCTCTGCCTTGACCATTCCGCCTTGGGTGACCCTGCTGGGTGACACCCCCGTCCCCATCCCCCCGGAAAGCCTTGCTCTCTGCTTGCCTGACACTCTCAACCCTTCTCACCATGTGCATCCAAGAGGAGGCCTCATCTCTTATCCTTCACCAAAGAGAGGATTATTAACACTTTATTACTAATTTCATTTCTATACCACCTGACAGCTGAAGCTCTCAGACTTCTTGTGCTGAAACTGATGGCCTGGAAGATCTGTCTGTCTTGACATATTTTATAATGTGTTGAAGACAGAGAGGAAACTTTCCTATTTGGCCCAATCTTTCCTTTTTATTGCTAGTCCTCCTTGATTCAACACATCCTGCAGTTCCTGTTCCACTCAAAACATTCCTGACTTGCCCCTTTCCTCCGTAATAGCACACCTGGCACTCATCTCTACCTCCCACTTGCCTGCAGAAGCTCCCTCTCTTTTCTGACCCCCACAACAAGGTCTTGGAAAGGGCTGCCTTGACCCGCCTCTGTCAAAGAGGTGTGAAGCCTTTTCATATTGCTTATAGCACTAGCATCAGTCCGTCTCTGGAACTGACTGGGGATGTGGGAACAACACCCAAACACATGCAAAGGGAGCGGAGTGGGACTTGGCCACCTCCAAGGTTTTCAGGTCTAGAACATCTCAATGCCCTATGATGTCTGAGTGCACAGGTGGCAGCTGGGAGAACCAGTCAGTTAACCATCCTGTTTTTATTTACAGGTACAGCCTTCTCTCTATTTCTCCAGCAGTAGTAATTCCAGCTGTTCTGATAAATACCTTTGGAAATGACTCCAAATCTGTGTTGTATTTCCTGTAAGACATGCACTCTGTGGTGCTGGACTGCATATAAAGAACTATGAAAGTAGTTTCAGGAGCTCACATTCTTTGTGAACACCAGTTCTTTTGTGTTTCCATGGCAGACCACTTTTTGAAGCCAAGGGAAGATGCAAAAGCAGTGTGGTAAGGACCAAGCCCTACTCAAAGGGAAAAGGCCAAAAAATCTGCAGGAATTCTTCAGTCTGTTTTTTGCATGCACCTAAGCAGCTCCTTGAAACATGGACATTGTCAGTCAAAGGGCTGCAATCCTCTTTTGCACTGTGTAGCTTGCTTCTGAATGAACATGCAGTGGCTCAGACTGTAAATATGTCTTTTTTTTCTTCTGTGGAATATGCACTGAAAGAAGGGAAGAAACAGGCTAATTCTCAGCGATCTGCTGCGCAACAGATCTGCATAGCCTCTGCAATTAATCTGAAATGAAAGCACAGTGCTGAAGGAAAACAATATTGGCAGACTCTTGTTACCTTTTCATTTAATGGCTTCACTTTTCTAACAAGAATGTTCACATGAGTGTTGGAAGGGCTAAACGGGGAATGGCTTTTGCAAGTAAACAATTTGCAATCCCTTGTGGGATTAATTTTTCAAGTTGCATTTAGCACTATTTTAACCATGAATGCAGAAAGATACGGTTTTGCTGAAAGAGTTCCTTTCATTGGATATAAACTATACTGGTGTACAGATTATGATCTCCAAAATGTTTGAAGCATGCACTGTACCACATTCTGCTGTTACTCTGTATATTATGTTTTACACTGCAGTCTATCTTGAAATGAAACACTGCATCCACATTTAAAAGTTAGACTGTATTTAAGTGGGGACTTGAAAGCCTTAATCATAGATTACACCTATATGATTTGAAAATAAAATGAAATGTTCCAGTCTGTATTTTTAAAACACTTGGACACTGATGGCACAAACATGTTTCAGCTGCAGGTATGTGGATCAGTAGAGAATACAACTCTTTAAAAAGCTTTCTGGCAAGTTCACTTGATATGCAATCTGGATTCTGTTGTTATGATTATTCTGGCAAAGTTTCAGCAACATATAAGCTTTGGATGGCCCCATTAGCCATTTATATATAAAACTGTACCAATAAAAAGATCATAGAATAAATATTAATACAGAATATTCTGCAGGCTTAAAAAACTGATAATAGTGACGGTTCTGAGGGAAAGCATATGTGAGACATTTCAAGGTGCAACATGGAAGGAAATACAAGTACGTGGGCAGAAGCACTTCTAATTTTTTTTCTTTGTACATATATCCTCCCCATTTAACTATACAAGTCCCAGTAAAAGCTAACATATCAAGTATAAAATGCAACAAGAAAATATAAAATGTACCATACATCAAAATAAATAAGTAATCAAAAAGTAAAATTATTACTGAAAAATTGTAAAACAGAAAACCTGGTCATGAAGCTTTGAATCCCACAGTCTGCATTCTGAAGCTTGGTGTGGGGAACGCGGTAATAACAGCGTATTTCAACCTGAAGCTCTCGCCGCTTGTAATTAACCCGAGGAGGAGCTTCCCACCGCTTGGAGTGAGGGAAAGCTGTGCAGAGCCTGGGAGGCCACCCACTGACGGACGGCGGCAGGGAAGGGGCAAGGCCGCCTGGGGAGCCCCCAGCGAGGGACCTGCATCCCGCCATAGCATTCCTTTAGCTGAGTGGCCATGAAAGAGCGGAAGCAGTGAAGCACCAGGGAAACAGGTCTGGCACCTACGGCGGCCCGAACGCCAGCCAAGCTGCTCTGGGGTGGGCTTGGGAGGGGCGCCAAATGGGTCAAGCACCATGTTGGTCGAATAGCACATCTGGCCACGGGGAAATCCAAGCACAAAAAAGCACAGAACCGCAAGCATCCGGATTTTCAGCCTTGGGCACAAAAATGGATCTCTGAATACCAAGTCTGGACTTCAGCTTGACAAAACCGACAGTTTTTCATAAAGTAATGACATTTTTGTACAGCACTCGGCACTCCGCTAGACTGAGACTCAGGAGATCGAGGTTCTAGTCCCCACTTGGCTATGAAGCGAACTGGGCTAGTCAGACACTACCTACCTACATCCTAACCTTGTGAGGATAAAATGGAGAGGAAGGGAATCTTATCAGCTGCCTTGGGTTCCTTGCAAGGGAAAGAAAGGCAGGATATAAATATGTGATGCACCTTGAAGTCTTTTTCATCACGCCTTTCTTTCTCAGCGTGTCTGAATGTGTCCGCCCGCCCAACCTGCTCCTACGTGTTCGGCCTTATGTAATCCATCTGCTGCAGATGTGCATTTATCGTCCACTTTTTAATTTAAAATCGAGATTCATTAAATGACTTTTCTGCCCTGACCTAAGGGCTGTTTCTTGGTTACAATAAGTGCATACATTACTGACTTTGTTAAGAGCTCTTTGAGATTACTGAGGCCCCAAGAGGGAAAGTTACTTGTCCCAAATTAGCCAGTAAGCTTAATGCTGCAGAGAACATCGACCTCAGTGGTGCAAATAGGTAGCTTTGGTAGTGACTACACCTTCATTACCTTTCTCACAAGTTTCTCCTGCCCTTTCTCCAAGAAGCAAACAATGACATTAGGGTTCTTTCCTGCCCCCATTTCACAGGAACAACTACCCTGTAAGGTAGATTAGGCTAACAGTAAATAAGTACTCTAAGATACTTCAGAGAGCTTCAGAGGCTGAGTAGAAGATGTGAGTCCAAGACTTCTGAGTTTCTGGCTTCAACCTAAGCAAAGGGTGCCCCTCGCCCCACCAAAGTTTTGTTTCTGGCAGAACCCAGCTGTGGAATTCTTTCCCGAAAAAGTAAGCTAGCCCGATGCCTAATGCTTCACAGCTGAGCAGTAAAAGCTTTTTTAAAAAAATGTATTCCATGTTTCTGCTTGTACCCAAGTTTTAATTTCTTTGCACTTGTTGCTTATAAGCTCTAATTACATGTTTATAAGCTTTTGTGGGTACTTTCTGTTGGGAAAAGCAACATTAGTTTAAAACCCATGGGTGGAAGTGGGTGTAGAGACAACTGGCTAGAAAGCTGCTCAGTGGTTAATGCATGCAGAGCTGGTTTTGGGTTCCCAGTTATTTATTTATTTAACAACTTATATGCCGCCCCATCGCATGAGCCTCGGGGTGGCTTACAATCATTAAAATCCCATATAAAATACAAAAAAATCATCAAATAAAATACAAAAAATAAAGTAAAATAGTGGATCCAGTCTGGTCAATTTAAATCAACAAACCATTAACAGTTAAAACCAAAAACAGTTAAAACAAATAAACAATTGCCTTATTCCTAGGAATGGAAGACAAGCTGTGCGGTGTGTGCCGGACTGGAACAAAGTCCATTTCTAAACTAAACAGTCCCAGATGCTGCAACTGTTCCTTCTAGAGGAACTGATCCAGCCTCTTACCCTTTTCTGCAGTTTTTCCATCTGTATAATGTCCTTTTTTTATGTGCAGTGACTGGAATACACCTATTCCATATATGGTTGTACCATAGATACTCAGAGTTCCATCTTGGCAGGTTTCCCGATCCCTTCCTTCATTACACCCAAGGTGGAATTTGCAAATGCACATGGGCTTGACATTTTCATTAAGCTGTCCATCACACAAGCTTTGATCCCATTGGCTACTTCAGTGGTAACAGGGCAACGATTGCTAATTTTAAGTAAAGGTCTTGTTTAAAACATTCCGTCGTTTCTGCCTCATTAGACCAGATGCACTCTGTAACAGTTTGGGGCTGCTTCCTCCTCGTCTCTCTGTCTGTGTCTGCTAGACTTAAAAAGAAATAAATGCCAGGAACGCTCTTGCCATATGGGGAGCAGCCAGAAACTGGCATCCCTGGCTGCAGCCTGAAATTTCTCCTGCATGTATGTGCAGACCAGGCAGAAAGAAACCCTCTCGCTGAAAACATTAAATGAGAATTGGAACTCCTCTGGCCACACGGGATTTCTGCAACTGAGTGGACATGAAATGGCCCCTTTCCAATATATCCTTGGCTAGTGGGATATCCCCCAAACAGCAGCAAATAGGTGCATTATCTAAGTATTTTTATCCCATTAGCCTATTCTTCAGCAAAACACTTTACATGCAAACAGCGAAACAAGACATGGCACTTAAGGGAAAAGAGTTGGGATAGGAGAGGAGGAGGAGGAAAACAAGAGCAGTCTTTCAGTCCAGGTGGTGGAACGGCCTGGCCTCCTCTCATCTCCCTTTGCGTATTCTGCTGGAAACCTGCTTAGGGGAGAAGTGCAATTAATACCTTTCTTTTATCCTGGAGCATCTTGGCCCAGAAAGAAAACATCTGTAACCCTAACCTTAACCCTGGACCGGTCTTTGTTGGACAAATGAGCCTGTTCCATGTCTGGAACGAAACATATCCCATAACCAGGGATTGTGTGGGCCCTTGTGGGGCATCCCCCCCCCCCCATGCTTTTTGTGTATGCAAAGAAACCTGGATGAGCCAAATGGCTGAGACTGGAGGGCATTGCCAACACGTTCCTAATGCAGTCCTGCCCAGGTGCCATGCGGGCTGAGAGTTTTAGTCCCACAAATCTAGGAAGCCCCAGGCTGGGGAAGGCTGTCTTGGAAGGATTACATTGTAAGTCTACTTTTGTGTTGATGCTGCAAGAAAAATTAAGTCTGGGGCCAAAGTGGCCAAGGACTTCACAGGATGGGCTCCAGTTTGTTCTGCAAACCTTCCAACCTGTACAAAGGCCTCATTAGGTAATCTTGCTGCTGAAGGGATTAAGTGGATATTGAAGACAGACTACTGATTCATGAAGTCTGCCACAAGAGCCAAAGGATCTTCATTAAGGAGATTAAATGGGCCATTTGGTAAGGCTGCATGCATAGATGTTTTAACATGATGTTAAAACTGCCTGTCTGTCTGGTGTTTCTTGCGGCTGTTGTGCAGGGTGAACTCCTATCACCAGGCACAGAATAGCTGCAACGAAGGGGCAAATGACAGCTCTGGCTGCTCTTCCTGCTGCTCTCTGTCAGAGACACCAGAGCCACACGCACCTCTTCACAGCTGTGCAGGAAGGCAGGCTTAGAAATGCATCAAGGGCTTATTCACAGCTGTGCAAGGGTGCAGTGAAAAATCGCCTCTGGAATAAGAACGGAGCGTTTCCTGCCTACCCATTGCATCAAAATCCATGCGAGGCAAAAACAAGCAAGGGAAAGAGGAGGAAGAGAAAGAGACAGCGTGGGGAGAAAGGATGGGGAAAACGGGTTCTATGGCTTCTGCTAGCGTTAATGAACAGATTACAGAACGGCAAGCTGTAACACAAGAACACTGAGATGCCCACAGAAATCACAAATTGCCGAAGGAAACGAACCGCCCTACTTCTGGTCTGGAGAAAGCCAGATAGCAGGTATCTGGGAATGTGATAGGTGCTGGCCAAATACACCAGGTGTAATGCACCAGTAACAGGCCAAGGTGTGAGTGTACATTTTCCCCAGGCTGCCACTCAATTCTGACGGAGAAATGGCAAGGGTTCAAGCCATTAATGTGAGCGTTTCTTAAATATCCCTTTGCAACCCTGGCTGACTATAACCTTGGGAAGTTACTCAGCTGGGAGGTCTGGGACTCCAGGCAGCACAGCTGCACAAGCTCCTCATCCCAAGTTGGGACCCTTCCTGGGAGGAGGGGGCTTTATTCTTAGTTTCTTTTGCTGGGATCCCAGTTGGGCTGCACTGAGAAAATGCCCCCACCTGCATTCAAGAGGCAGCTGGACCACCATCGGAGAGAGATGGTTTATTTGGGAGTCCTGCACCGAGCAGGGGGTTGGACCCGACGGTCCCGTCCAACTCTGCAATTTTATGATTCCATTGCCTGAGGTGGCTCCTTTCCCAGAGCTGTTCTGGGCTTTGATGGTACTCCAGCACTTGGAATTGGGCCCAGCCATGGGCTGGCAGCCAGGGCGTAGTCAAGCGCTGGGTAGATATGATCACCCCTTAACATCCGTCATAAACGGTCCCCATCTTTGCTGAGCGGAAGAGCATTCATCGGTCTAAACCTCAAAGCCTAAACCAAAACATCCCAAAGATAAGGCAAAGTGCCAGGTTTGTGTCCCTTGCAAATCTGTTAAGTGCCCCCTGAGCGTCTTCAGCCAGATCACTGGTAAAAATGTTGAAGAGCACCGGGCCCAGGACAGAACCGTGCAGTTCCTCGCTTGTTCCTCTCCCCAGTTTGAGAAAGTGCCACCCATGTGCACTCTTTGTGTCCAATTCTGCAGCCGACTTTCGTTGGGGTTTATTTGACCAACGCAGCCCCCACCCCTTTCCATGTCTGGAGTGGACTAGACCAAAATTAGACCACCCCATTCAACCAGGGCCACCTTATAATGGGTGCTTTGTTTAAATATTCAAGAAGAAATACTTTCGTGAGAGCACGAAACAAGGAGGGGGGGGGATCATGCATGCAGGGAAGCAGTTCCTCACGCCCAGGGCATTTTGGCGAAGAGCCGCGCATCGTGGGACAAGCACGGAGAGATGGCAGCAATGTCCTCTGCCCTGTTTCGGACCCTCTCAAAGGACCGCTTTCCCTGCCTGCCCACTCTGCCTCCAGTTGCTTCAGATGGCAGAACAGAGGGACTGCACTGCGCCAGGGAGCAGGCCGCAGGGAGACCTGGCAAAGAAGCTGCATTTGCATCTCTGGGTGAGGAAAGAAACTCTCTTGAACCCGTGCCTGCAGGATGGCTTCATCTCCAAGTGATGCAACAGACAGGTGGGAACAGCAGAGGCCTGAGCTTTCAGTGGGGTGGGAGCCGGGCCCATTTCGCAAGGGCTGTGGGCGCCGACAGGATAATCCTCAGAGCTACTTCTGCCATGTCAAAGCATCTTGCCAGCTTCCCCGCTTGCAGACAGGTACACGACAACGCAGCTGCAGGCTGCCTGGAATTTCATATGGGAGCACACCTTATTTCTCCTGTATGCAAACTTTCATTGCGCAAAGTCGCATTGCGCAAACCTGTGATACTAGTTTGCTCCTCTCTTCAGATATTCAGAGGGATCTGTGGGTGTAAAAGCGCAGAGTCTGCTAGTACAAGGACACGACCCAGCAACTGATCACCCTCACGTCCCTCTTGACAGAACATGGACAAAACTAGGGACAGTAACTCGAGATCCTGCAGGCAGAAAACGCTGCCTTGGGAGAGAGCAAACTGCGTGGGTAACCACACTACCATATTTCCCCAAAAATAAGACTGGAAAATAAGCCTTATATTAATTTTTGCTCCAAAAAATTAATATATTAGGGCGTATTTTCAGGTGACGCCTTATTTTTTTCATGTACAACAATCTGCATTTATTCATTTATTCATGTACATAAAATCTACATCTATTCAAATACAGTCATGTCATCTTCTTCTGGGACATTGTCATAACTCTCCAAACCCCAAATTGTGTTGCAACGGACTTACTAAATGCGTCCATCTAGCTGACGATCTTAACTGGGGCTTATTTTAGGGGTAGGGCTTATATTACGAGCATCCTGAAAAATCGTGCTAGGGCTTATTTTCCGGTTAGGGCTTATTTTCGGGGAAACAGGGTACAATGAGTAGGAACAATGAAAACCCTTTCACAATTTCCATGGGAGAGAAGCAGGCAGACCAGTATTATCTACCCCTTTGGCAGCTGATAAAACCCATTCAAGTGGAAAGCAGGTGTGTGAGCTACAAAATACTCCTACATGATTGGGACTTGCTTGGTATTTAGTGCCGAGAATTCCCAAGCCAAATAAAGCCTGACCCTCTACTCTCCTGCTGGGGCACAAGCTCCACGGAGGTTAATGGGAATTGCTTCCCAGCAGGAATGCACAGGATTGCACTGCTAGGCGACTATGGAAAACCACTGCAAACCTCCATTTGCTTTCCTAGTATTAGGTTGCATTCATATCCTGCATTTTTCCTCTTGTGAGGAACGCAAGGCAGTTTACATACAAAGCCCTGTTTTCCCCCGACAACCACCATCCTGTGAGGTAGCTTAGGCTGGGAGTGACTGGCCCAAAGTCACCCAGCGAGCTTCATGGCTGGGTGGGGGCTAGAACCTGGATCTCCACGGTCTCCAGTCCAGCACAGTAACCACTAGACCACACTGCTATGGTTTCCCAACAAAGAAATCTGAGAAGGCTGCAGAGAACATTTTGTTGAAAAAATGTCCTGCTTCTCCTCCCTCTGTTGGACTAAATTCTGGGGGGACAATCAGATTAAGTGTGTGGGATGCAATTGTCCCCTGGGGCTAAATAGGATAGACAGGGGTCTTTGGGGTGTCTCATTAGAGCATGGGAACAAAGGCCAGCTCTGTTCCAAAGTGCCTTGTGTGCTGAGAGAATTCCAGACAGAGCTGCTATTCTTCTAGGAGTCTTTCCCTGTGCACACAGAATGAAAATGGTTCTGGGGAAGGGTCAGGATCAAATCTCATGGGCTGAACAACTTACCCTCCCTTGCAGCTTTGGACTGGATGGACCTTGGGTCTGATCCAGTCTGGCTTTTCTGTGCTTCTACGGGGATAAAATGGGGATGGATCCTTATATGCTACTGCACACTCTGTTGAGGAATTGTGTGGCTGAAGAGAAATTCAGTCCAACAGCCAAATAAGCTCTTAGTGTCGCATAGCAAGCAGAGAGCACTGGCTTTTGGGCCATGTACAGATGTCATGAAAGAAAACTGAAAGTGAGAGCATCAGCACGGTGCAGTGGTTAAACGCGCAGGACTGGGACTCAGAGGATCCGGGTTCGAGTCCCTGCTCAGCCATGGAGCCACTGGGGGACTTTGGGCCAGTCACAGACTCTCAGCCCAACCTAACGCACACGGCTGTTGTTCTCGGGATAAGTCAGAGCAGCAGGAGGAGAGTGATGTGAGTTCCTTTGAGTTCTTAAAAAGAAAAAGGCAAGATACTACTCTAATAAACAACAACATTCAAAGCACTATTACTAATTATTACCATCACCCTCCCCATTGTTTCCCCTTTCCCTCCCTCACTAGAGACATTCACAAAGATGGACGGCCATCTGAGTGGGACGGTGTCACGTGCTGCCCTGCAGCAGCAGGGGGTTGAACCAGATGGTCTTCATGGCTCTTGCCAACTCTACTATTCTATGATTTTATGAGCACAACAACCCTGTGAGGTAGGTTGGGCTGAGAGAGTGTGACTGGGCCAGGCTCACCCAGCGAGCTCTGGGTCTGACTGGGGGCTAGAACCCGGATCTCCTGAGTCCCACACTCCAAACCACTGCACCACACTGGCTCTGGCACACCTCCCGGTTCCCACCACTCACCCCATGGCAGATGGTCACTGATTTAGATGGCCTGAAGAGAGGGCCAGATAAACCCACAGAGGGGGTATTCTTCCTGGGGCCTCCAAGCTACCTCCAGTATCACAGGCAGCATGCCTGCAGGCACCAGCTGCTGGGGATGATGGACAGGAGGGGGCTGCTGCCTGCCTGTGGGTCCCGCGGGGGTGGCTGCTTGGCCACTGCATGAACAGAACGCGTGACCAGAGGCACCTGGCTCTGACACAGCAGGGCTCTTCATATCGTAGAATCACAGTAGAGCTGGAAGGGGCCAGAGGGTCCCTGCCCAGCTCCGGACTCCAAGTCACACCATCCCTCTCACTGGGCTGCCCAGCTGCATCCTGAATGCCTCCAGGGTGGGAGAGCCCACAACCAACCTGGATCACTGATTCCATCGTCACACTGCTCCAACAGTCAGGGATTTTTTCTGATATCTAGCTGGAATCTGGCTTCCTGTCCCTTAAGCCCATTGTCGCGTGTCCTGCACTCTGGGATGATCGAGAAGATATCCCGGCCTTCCTCTTTGTGACAACCTTCAACACTTTGATATGCTGTTAAACAAGGAAAAGCTGCTAGTCCTCATGGCCATGAAACCTGCAGTATTGGAGGGCCCTTGCTCTGGCGCAGCAGGGAACTCCGGGTCCCCCTGCTGCCATTTCTCCGCCCTTTTCGTTTCTCTGCGCAGACGTCCTTGCAAAAAGACGCGAGTTCACGGCGCGATCTCCGCCTGCCGGGACGCTCCGGGAAAAGCGATACGACAGCGCCCCCTGGCGCCCATGCTATGCATCCGCATCCCACCCGCAATGACAAGGAGAAATTCATGCGCAGCGGTGTTGTCCCTTCCGGTTCCGGGTCAAATATTCGGGGCACCCGCAGCGAAAACACAAACAAACAAACAAACAAACGATCAGTAGCACCATAGAGTTGTGGGAGCAGAGCGCCACCCCTCCTTCAAAAGAGCCGCGTCGGAACCGGATGTGACGAAAGCTCAGAAGCCTTTTAATCCTATCTCAAGAATGGCGGCTGTGGGTGGGCCGAGTTGGAAGTCACGCCTGTTTGGTCTGTGCCCAATCAGCACAGCCTTGGGCTCCTTCGAGTGACGGCGCCGTTATGTCGCACGCAGGCGGCCAATGGGCGACAGCAGGCGGAGCAGGAAGGAATGTTGGACACGCGGGGAGGGGGCTGCTCTTCTTTGAGCTTCTGAGCGAGGTAATGCACGTGTGTGTGGATTTGCGTATAGCACGTGTGAATGGTTGACCCGCAGGGCCGAGTTGTATGTCTGTTTCTTTATTTAGGGGACGCTATCCACCGGACATAATTTATCAAGCTCCCGCCATTTGTAAATTTACGAAGTCTATACGTGCCTACTTAGAAGGAACTCGGTGGGGCTTGCTCCCAAGCAAGTGTGTCTGGGCTTGCAAATTAAATGGTCCGTTCAGTGAAATGGTTGTTACGTAGTCCTTAAAGGGTGAAGTAATGCTGCTTTAGGATGCCGTATGTGCCATTTTTAAAAGGGGGTTGGCTTTTTGCCCCCTAACAAGTATATTCCTAAAGTGGATCTTGATGTTAGACTTCTGTGTTGTGAGGCAAGGGAATTCCGAACCACTCTACTTGGGAAAAGTTGGAAGAGGAGGGAAAATTCTGAGGTTGATGGTGCCCTTTCATATCACAGAGGAAGATCACACTTTGCACGCTACTCCATATGTAGGAAACTCCCTGTGGGTGGGAGTCTAGTCCAAGCAAGGATTCAAGGAAGTGTGTTGGGCTGGTATTGGTTAATTCTGGATTTCAAGAGAGATGGTTTATTTTTCTTTTGTATGAAGAATAACATTCAAAGTAGCATTCCCCGCTGCACTACGAAGCAGGCTCCCTCAATTTGGACCTTGATTCTCATCAGCCCAGGTGGCCTGGACAAGGGTCAGGAATGATGGGATCTGTAGTCCAAAACACCTGGTGCATACGAGGTTCAGAAAGGCTGTTCTGAAGTTTCACACTTCCCAGCACCATCATCTTTCAGTGAGATGTACTGCTGTTAGCCAATGATATGGAAAGCAGGTCTTCTGGAGTTTAAATGCCACACCAAAGTGGTCCTTGGCTGTGCTGTAACATGAAGTGCACCTGCTTACTGTACAGGTAGCCTCCGGCCAGATTCCTTCTAGGTGTGTTGGCACTGCAGGTCCTATGATTCACCAACAAGCGTGTGCAGGGCATCACAGGTCTCTTTCGCTGAGAGCCAGCAGCCACGTAGTGCCACCAAATGGACTCATTAAGGAATGGTTCCTCCTTCCAGTTGAAGAGCTGTGTGGCAGGTTTAAAATAAGACACCCTCACAGAACAGACTGATTTTTTTCAGCAGCTTTTCAGAGTTCTCCCAGCTGGCCACCATGCATAATGTTGTGGCTGGACTCATGTTTGGAGCTGCCAGGACAGACCATGCCTGGCCAGATCGGTGACCACTGGCTTCCAGATAGGTTCTTGGCTCAGTTCAAGATGTTGTGGTTGGCCTTTAGAGTGCTGAATGCCCAGGTTCTCCTGCCATACAGTTCTGCTCATAATCTCAAGCCAGTTCCTTCTCGTCCTTTTGCCAGAAGAAATGCAATTGTTTGGAAAATTGAAGAGGCCTGTTTCAGTGGTGGGATAGACTTGCAAAAAAACCTTTGTTTTGCTCCTTTTTGCTGTCTTTGAAATAGGCCACATGCATGTTTAGTCAGAAAAAATCCTACAACTCCCAACATCCTCCAGCTAGCCAGACTTCTTTCTCTCTGTGGATGCACAGGATTGTTCCAAGGACAGTCTTATTCTGATGGGCATTTTTAAGGTAGATCCTTTTGTTTTTTCTTTTCTTTTTTCCCCTAATGCAAACAATAGATTTGCATTGCCATTGTTACAGTTTTGCTTTTTTTCCTGAATAAAGAAAAAATGCAGAATATCCACTTTGATGCTTTCAGCTGTACTGGACTACAAAGCCTAGCTGCCACCAGCCAGCTATGCTGAAAGTTGCAGGCAACGACCTCCGCAGGGCTCCAGGTTGGGGAAGTCTGTGTTCTACCAACTCATTTCAGTTGGGTTGTGTATGGGAGCTAGTGTAGAGCCGCTTAAAAGTCTGAACTGTGAGTGTGGAAGTCCCAGTGTAGACTCACACCTGGCCTGCCTTAAAGGGCTCTTGTGAGGATTGCAACAATATTGCATATGAAAGGCTATAAAACTTTGTGTAAGTGTTGGGGTTATTACAAGTTATCCTTTTTACAAGTGAGGTCTGTAGAAAGATGTGGTAGTAATGTATACCACATTCCCCACAAGGAATTCTCTTCTTCCAGTTCTAGCCAGCCATGTCTTCCACCTGTAAACTATTTCGTACTGGGCCTCCATGGTCATGTTTTGCTTTTCCAATTGGCAGTCAGTCTTCTATGAATGCTGAACCTGATCAGTGCTCAGGGGGCTGATATCTTGCCCGCTTACGTATGTTTAAAATATTCTGTACTTCCTCACACCTCAGGACAGGCTGATGCCTTTTTCTTGTCTCTTTGCTGGCACTCAGCACCTGCATTTGTTATTAGAAAGACTGGTTTCTATTTCCAGGTCACCTGGAGTTTAATATTATCAAGGAACAAGGTGCATATGCCTGAAATTAACCATAAATATTACATCTAGTCTTGCCAGTCCTCTGCGCAAAAGCAGTTATCTGATACCCTAAGTCACTTCTTCTAAGGCATAAAGAATTGCTTTGTGCAGCTTGAGCAATTTAGTTGCCAGTTGTGTAGCTTCTTCAAGTCATGCTGCTGTTGAAACATGGCTTATATAATGTGTATTAGTGTGGGAATTGCAATATAGCTGGAAGGCCCAGCTGGAGAATTAATTAAATGCAGAACATGAGTCACGCTCAGACTTTTAAAGAACGTTCTCTTGCTTGAAGGTCTAAGAAGCTTCCAACTATTGGCCATTTTTACTTGTAATTGGTGGCTCTTTTCTTGAAACAGTTCAGCAGTTCTTGAAATCTTTTGGATCTGTATTTCTAAAAAGTCATTTAAAGACCTAGTTAGCACATAATTCTTGCATTTTTGTGCAGTGCCCAGAGAGCTTCAGCTGTGGGGTGGAATGGAAATGAAATGCTAACCGAATGTTTGCTTAACCCATGGTTTGTTGCCCATCAGAGTTTCTCAGCCAGTCTACTGAATAAATTGGTTTGTTTGCTCAGTTCCTGAATTGTTAGCTTTTCTTCTCCTGTTCCTTCTCTACATCCTCAATGTTTTTGCAGTGCCATAGTACTGGCATGGAGAGTGGCCGTTATTTTTCACCACTCTTGCTGTTCCATCTGTCACCTTGGGCTGTTCTTCTCCTGCTTCTTCTAAGCAGATCAGGACAAAGGCTTTTAGTTAGAAAGAGTCTACTTAATGTTGAAACTGACCAGTTAGGCTGGCCTTATAGTACACAAGGAAAGAATTGAGGAAGCCCATAACAGAAGGAACAAGCAAAGCTTGTACTAGTTATTAAGGAAATGAGACTTAAATGATCAGAAATTGATTGCAAAATGAATACCCCTTCTGCCTTCCATACTGAAAAAAGCAAACTACACCTTCAAGATGGATCTCCTTGTTTCAGGGCCAGTTGCTTGAAGCATCTGAGGCTTCTCTTAAATGGACATCATACCCTGGAATGAATTATGCTGGGTCTGCCCCCCACCGCCACTCACTAAGCTTTCCCATAGTATTTGAAATTTTCTGATTTTTAGTGCCTGCCTGGCTTATATCTGGCTCCCTTGGCTTTGATATTTAAGCTGCGAATTCTGGCACCACCTCTTCATCTGACCTGGAATCAGATTCCACCATCTTTGATGGCTCTTTTAGAAGAGAAAGCCCATTCATACACCTGGTAAAATAACCCATCATTCTGGGATTCTTGTTATGTGCCATCAAGTCCTCTCTTTCTTATGGTGACTCTATGAATTGAGTTTCCCCCAAAATGTCCTACCCTTGACAGTCCTGCTGTTTACTATCGGAAGATGGAAAAGCCAGGTCGAGCTCCAAGTCATCTACAAATTGTGATGCCTTGAAGAGTTTTGTGATGCCTTGAAGACTCATTTTAGCATCATCAGCATGATACACTGAGGACACTAGCCAAATTTAGGGTCCAGGTGACTTTACCCAGCATTGCTGTTCAGATCAAACAGCCTAAGGAACAGAATGGAGCCCTGTGGTACTTCAAAAGTCACGACCGTGATGTCAAAAGTTCCTAAGGTGGGGATCTCCTAAGGCTTAAGGTGGAGGCAATCCAGAAAGATACCATAGTTGATGGTATCAAAAGCCGCTGAGATGTCCAGGAGAACAAAAGAGTTGCAGCCTTCCCTTCCACCCCCTGGTGCAAGTCATCCAGCAGGGTGTTTTCTGTTTCTTGCAGGTGCTAGATGGCAGAGTCCAAGGTTTTCTATAGCTGGTATGCCATCCGAGACTTTGCAGAGTTGTCAAGACACCTCTTGCTTAAGAACCTCAGCAGGTTAGCAACGAGGTTATAGTTTCCTAAGCAGAATCTGCATTTGGCTTTTTTAGACAGTGGATTTTAACGCTGCCTCCTTTCATGGGAAGGTGGTCCATGTCCATTATGGCCAGAATGCACCCAGTTGGCCAGTGTGGAATGCTGGATTCCACAGGGCTCCTTCTAAGGGAAATGCTTTGCATTGCAAAGAGCATTTCATTTGCAGCTCCCTCTGGTGGTGGTGCATTTCCAAAGCGCCTTTCATTTGAGTAATACAGAACATCCACTGCAATCCGCATTACTGGGGAGCATCCATTGTCTTCAAAGGAGCAGCAAGTGCTCTCTCTCCTCCCCCTTCCTGCCTGCCTTGCAAGTAGGGGCAACTGCACCAAAGGGGGTAGAATGAAAGGGAACGAAGGCTTGCTTTCAATATTTATGAGCCAGCACTCAGATCCACAAAAAATTGGTTTCTTTTTAAATAAGGCAATTAACAGCTGTTGAGCAAATAACATCCAAGATCAGTTTTTCCCCCATTATGCAACTTAAAACTCTGCTGAAATAGATTTCCTCAAGGAAGGGAGGTATCTTATTGGGAGGAAGGGATATAGGAAGTTAAATTCTAGGCTTTGCTTTTTCTTGTCCTTCTCCCTCCCTTTGTTACTTTGTCTAACTTTAGTTTCTTAACTGATTAAATTTATCTCCCAACTTTCCACTAAAATATCACTCAAGGAGACTAAAGATAAAATAGAAGATTGAAGAGATCATCTTAAAAAGATGCAATAAAGCACGTCAAACAAAACTAGCACACAAAGGGAAAAAAAGCGACCAGCAGTTTGACAACCCAGTCTAGCAGCAGTTCCACTTAGAAGGCAAAAGCCTGGCTGAATAAAAGGGCTTTGCTTGCTGGGAAAAGCGTAACAGAGTTGGACTCGCCTGGCTTCTTTGCAGAGGAGCAACCACCAAGAAGTCCCTTGCTCACGTCCTTGTCATTTCTGCCAAGTTTGAATCTTAACATGTTCGAATCAATATATATTATTCTGTACAATGAATCTATGTAACATTGGATTTCCTAACATGGCCTCCTAAGTTCTTGGTTGAAGGGACATCCAAACTGGGCACCGCTGGGCTCTTGTTCTGCCCAGCACCAACTCTGAGCAAAGGACACCATGTTCCTGCTCTCTGCTGTAGTTCAGGCTTGCATTGCCATAAACCAGCGACGGGAGATGCCCAGTCCTGGCTGCGGACAGTAGCCTTTCCAAGCGGCCTGCCAGCCTTTCCTCCTGGGCTGCCAGCGTGGCTGGAGAGCTGCACTGACCAAGCAAGGGCAGCTGAGCAGTGGAGCGAATGAGGCTGGCTGCACATGTCGCCACCTCCCCTGCCCCGCTTGAATTGAACAAGACAAGCTCTCCCTTCGTGCGAAGAAAGCACAGTTGCAGATGAGGAGCTGGTCTTCACTGCAGGGAGGGGGTGAATCTTCCCCTCCCTTTGCAACTCCTACATCCTGATTTGTGCATGCCAAAGAAAGTTGGAGTGGCAGAGAGAGAGAAAGCAGAAGGGAAGGCCTTGACTTCGCGCCGCTGCTGGTGTCCCCTGCCTTACTCACATGCAGGACGTATCCTTTGGTACTCACATTTTTTGTTCCTGAAGCGCCTGTGGTGTGTTGGGTGATATTTTAAGCTTTTGGTCGAGGCATTTCCTTCTTTCCTTCCTCTCTTTCAATCAAGATAATGCAGGCTTGTTTTCTTCCCACTGATTGGCTACCCAAGTCTGCAGTTTTTGAGATGTGTCTTGCCGAGTTACAGTATTGGGAACACCTGCCATAACTACTTTTGCTGTGTTTTTCCTTCTTTGATACCTGATGCTTGAGGAAAAATGTTAGCCAATAGGGCTTGTGTGTTTCCAGGTCTGGAACCACTTGATCTGCTCACCTGGAGCTTTTCAAAAGTTTGGGATGTCAGTCTCAGCATTTTTGAATACTCTGGCCTGGATGAACTGGCGTTGTCGTCCTGAACATTTAGATCCAAGCTGTGGAGGGCCAGAGGGGAGAAGCTCTGTGCAATCGAGGGTTGGCTCAGATAAAACACTGAACCATGGTTTGCACTAACTACAGTTTAGATTTTGGTGTGGTGGTGGACAGCTCGATGAAAATATCAACCCCGTGCACAGCTGCTGTGAAAAAAGGCAAACTCCACGCTAGGCCCCTATAAAAAGAATTGAAAATAGAACTGCTAAAATCTTACCCCCCTTGTACAAGTCTGTGCTGTGAACGGCAGCTCAACAATCGAGGGGTTGGAGCAATGTCCCTGCGAGGGCAGATGGCTGCAACTGAGATGGTTTAGCTCAGAGGAAAGGTGAGTAGGAGAAGGCATGTAGAAGCATTCGGCATTGTGCAAAGTGTGGAGAGACCTTTCTCTTTCCCTCTCTCTCTAGTAATATTAGAAGCTGGGATCATCCCATGGGAGATCCAGGTCAGATAAAGGAATTGGTTCTTTGCGCAGCACATATTTAAGCCATGACATTCACAAGATGCAGCAGTGGCTGCCCGTTTGGATGGCTTTAAAAGGGGATCGGGCAAATATGGAGGAGGAGGCTACAAGAGCTACTGGGCCTGGTAACTGCTGGCTTCCAGTATCGGGCAGTCAGCCTCTGTGCGCCAGTTGCTGAGGTACGTGGGTAGGAGGGTGCGGTTGCACTTGTTCCTGTTTGTGGGGCTCCCTGGCCAGCTGGCAGCCGTTGCATAGATGGGTTCCTGGACTAGGTGGACCCCTGGTCTGATCCAGTGTAGCTCTCCTTATGTCTGCAACTGGATGTTCTCCAGGTGTACAGGCGAGCCATGGCGTGGGCAGGTTCCCTTTTCCCCGGCAGTCCC
The DNA here is from genome assembly GCF_004798865.1 of Varanus komodoensis. Lineage (NCBI taxonomy): Eukaryota > Metazoa > Chordata > Lepidosauria > Squamata > Varanidae > Varanus > Varanus komodoensis. The sequence goes on from NW_025335761.1 coordinate 58,784,555, forward strand.
TGATCTTCCATTCATGCGGCTGCTCGCAGGGTTGCTCGGATATAACACCAAGCCAGTTTGCCCAAACTGTGGTTTTGGATCCCAGACTGAGAGCCCCTCTCAAAGCAGGTTTTGCTTGAAGGTGTTTGTTAAGAAGCCATCATAGTTGAGTGTTACATCTGTGGCCCCCCAGGCATTGTTTGAAGGGCCACGGGATTTTTTGGGATTCTCAGGTCAAGGGTTGGAGACTGTGCTCCTACCTCCGATCTGGAAATGGAGCTCGGATTTCCCTCTCTTGCTCCCTCAAAACTGATGTGGAAAGGACTGGGCCAGATTAGGATTAGTAGTGAAGTGAGGAGACTGGAGCAGCCAAGGTGTAGGGTATCCTTACGGTGCTACACCATCTTCCTCTCCTCTTAGATTGGTGAAAAAAGCTGCCAGTGAAAGTGGAGAGCTGAAGGTGCGGGGAGGCAAAGCTTGCCTCTGCTGCTCTTCCTGTTGTGCACTGGAGACTCGGAAGGCTCCAACTCTGGGAGCTTGATGGACATCCTGATAGGACTGTGTCCTAAGCTTATGAACATTTGGGACCTTCTCAGCTTTGGAAGTACTTACTCATTGAAATATCAGGATTCCACTGGACCTCCAGGAGGCATGCAGAAGGATCATGGGAAGTAGGATGTCTCCATGGAATGCCTTCCAGGAAACTGAGATAAAGGATCAGAGCCTGGTGGTAGAGCACATGCTGTGGATGCAAAAAGAACCAGATTCAGTCCTGATGTTTGCATGCAGGGCCAGAAAGTTCCTTGTCCTTCCCTGAACAGTTGCTGCCCAGTCAGTGCTGGAAATACAGAGCTCGACGAGCTTGTGCTCTGACTTCCTGTCCAGTCTTGGGATGTAGGTAGTAGAGTAGAAGAGCCTTTATACTAAGGGTCAGAAGCTAGGAACCAATGCACAAAAGTAGCAGGAAGCCAGTATAAAGGCATGTAAAGCAAGGTTGCTGTTGTGTGCCATCAGATATTCTCAGACTTATGGCCACCCTATGAGTGAAGGCCTTCCAGAAGGTCCTATCCAGGACAGCCCTGCCTAGCTCTTGCAAATTGGAAAGCAGGGTAAAGAATAATAATAGAGTTGGGAAAGAAGATTTTAGCAAACGTTCAGGATGAGTTTGAAGTGGGAGGGAAACCACAGGAAAGACCGAGTAAGGGAATGTGTGTTGTGTGGTCTTGGTGTGTCACTGCAGATGGACATCAACCATTCTTGATTTAAACATGAAACCACCTCTGGTTTTTGTGGGGCTTCATGGGTTGCTCTTGGTGCTGTGGAAACCATTGTAAAATCACATCCTTGCCAAAAGATTCTCAAAGAGGAGGAGGAAGAATGTAATTTCTGAATCACTGGTCTATTTTTGAAAACCTTGTAGGATTAAAATGACTCACAGGTCTCTCCTTAGCCTAAGAAATGATGTTTATAACCAGTGTGTCAAATGCTGAACACACAATAACATTCTGTATTCTGATAATGTCAAAAGTCACATGGGCCACCAGGCCTGTTAGGGAAAGCTTCCCTATGCTTTTATATCTTCGATGTATAGCGAAAAGTAAGTGTCTTTGCATCCCGTTGTCCAAATCATCATTGGAGAGCCAACCTGAGCAAGCTTTGGAGAACATCTGACCACTTCTGTGACCTGTTATAGAAGTGCTGTTTTCTCCTTACAAACCATAATTTGTAAACTGGAAGTCAGCTTCTGTGGCAGGTTTCCTTCTCTCTGGAGCAAACAAATTTCCCTTCATTCTCATTTCAGAGTTAACCATAGTTTTGCATTGTATCTGCATCTTTCTAAACCACCATTCCTGGTTTGAAGTTTTTAGCAAGCTATGGTTAAGAAAGCTTGTGTTGACTAAAGCTGAGACTGGAAGGCAGCAATGCATGGTTGGAGTGTGTCTGGGGAGGACACCGAGACTATTCAAAAATCGCCATCCTGTGGGTGTGCACCTGTCTGTCAGAGAGGTTGACACCAGGAGAGAGTTGGCCCCATTGCCAGGTGATGGCCATGCGTTCTCTCAGGTGGTCAGAATGGAACTGCAGAGGAAGCAGGAGGTGGTTGAAGGGTTGGGTTAGTACTTAAGGGGTAGAGGCAATTGAATGAAGGTGGTCATTTAACGAGGTTGCCTGTGGGATGACATGTTTTGGGTGGTTTTGGTGTCCTCGTCAGAGGAAAAGAAAAAGTTGGCTGCCATATAACCCCCTTCCCATCTGGAGGTTGAGAAGCAGACTTGTGTCAGAAACTGTAGAGTTTGTCCACGACACACAGATCTGGCACATGGATGCGTTTACACACACACAAACACACTGGTTCACATCAGTACAGAAAACCATGGTTAATGCCAGGAAGGAAAGGAAGAGAGATAGAATATATGTTTGTAAGGTTGGCTCCCGATTTACTGTGTGTGGGTCCTGCAAGGCTTGCCTTAAGTCTGTTCTGGGCCATGCAAGCCTTTTCTGCTTGGTACCTGACCAGAAAGTGTGTATTTTCCTGAGAGCGACACTTAAAAGAGCTTGATTATATGAGAGAAGAAGTCCCAGGTGAGCAACTGAACTGGGATTCAAGATGATGGATGCTTTGGAGACAATGCATGAAAATAGCACATCCAGTCTGGCACGCCAGGCTAGGTCCTGAATTTTCAGGCTTCCCACTCGCCTTGTCCATTTTTGCCTGTGGAAATGCCCAGCTCTTACTTTGCTATTGTTCATGGAAGATAATCATTTCCTATTTCTTCCATAAATGCAGCACTGCTTCTCCTGCCTCCTATTCAAAGTCTCCTGTCAAAGTACCACCATGACTTCCTCTTAGGGAGAGGAAGAGCTGGCGGCTACACCCTGGGCTCTCTGCCTGGAGTGTTTGTTTAACCTTCAGCCGGCCATTCCTAATGAGTCCCAGGATCCCATTTGCACCATCTGATGTTCGGCTGTATGTCCGCCATGTGGCTTAATGAGATGTGGCAGCTGACAAAAATACAGACTTGCAGGTTATTACACCATTGTGTGGAATGTGCTCCTTTCCTCGGAAAGGCGGTGCCCCTGTGCTGGGAAGGGCATCTAAACATTGCCCCAGAAAACATGGAAATGAATTTTTACATAAAATGCCAAGGTATACGATAGCAACTGGAAGAATTCCAAACCCGGTGTCTTTCTAGACGACTGAAATTCCTTTGGTGGAACACTAGGCCAATTTTCAAGTGCGCTGTTTCTTCTAAACTAAACTAAAGGTGCATGCCGCTCCTACACCTTCTAAAATGGGAGTGTTTAAAATGATCAGTTATCTACCCATAGAGAAGTCCGTCCCTTTGATGCCCAGCTTTCATTTGTTGCCTTCATTACAATAGGTCTAACAATTAAACCAAAGTCGGGCGGCCGGGGGTGTTACTTTTGACATTCCATTTTGCAGTCACAAAAGAGAAGAATTGACCTGGCTGGCACTGGCTCTGAGTGAAGTAAGGCAGGTGGGGAGAAAACTTCTGGCCCAAATAAGATTGCTATCCTATATCTGCTTCTCTTCAGTTAAGTCCTATTAAATTCAGTGGGGCTTATTTTTGAGTAATCCTGCAAAGGATTGCACTGTAACGTGGCTTGTTGAACTGTTCTTATTTGTTTGTGTATTTCATTTTTATAGCGCCCAATAGCCGAGGCTTTCTGGGAAGTTAACAAAAGTTAAAAACACACAAACAAGAAGAAAAATGTAATGTAAAACAATAAAACCACGAAATTGCAACTGATCGGCACTGTACAGGGTAAAATGCAGTATAAAAACTGCAATACTGGGGCTACTGGAGAAGGACCCCCAAAGACAACCTCAGGGTCTGAGTGGGTATATGTGGAAGGAGGTGTTCCTTCAGATAACCTGCCCCCAAGCCATTTAGAGCTTCCGATGTTAGTTCTAGCGCTTTGAATTGGGCCTGGACTTCAACTGGCAAGCAGTGCTGGCATTACATGTTCTTGACATGAGGGAGGGGGATAATGGTATTTTAGGTTATAGTCATGTTAACATTCGTAGAAAGAGCAAACAGCCTCCTTGCTCTTAACTGAGAACTGATCACGGGGCGAACCCAGGTCCATGGCTAGGTCTTTGCCGCTTCCTTTCAGTCCCAGTTTCAATCCCCAGCATTCTCAGGTTGGGCTTGGAAAGGCTCCTGGTGTGAAGCCCAGTGCTCTGATTTTTGATTGATGCTCAATGGTGCATTGATCCAATGGTGCAATGTATTATTTGGACAGCTTCACTGGATTGGTCTTGTATTTTACATTGCATTGTATCTTCTATGTTGTGTTATGTATATTTTTAATCCTTTTTATGAGATGCATTGTGAGCCTTTTTAGAGGCCTTTTCTGCGCTCTGAAAGAGGACATTAAAATCTTGAAGGCAACCCATCCAATAAGGCAGTTGCCTATATTCTCTTGAGATTAAATGGATTTACTGTTAGGCAGAGAAGAATCTTTTGCCATTGTGGGGATAGAGGGGGAAAGATGAAGCACTCTGGCTGCTCTCAGCATGAGGATTTGAGTGTGAGAAGTACACAAGGGCGCCGCTATTTTCATCCATGTAATACTCATTATCTTTGTTACTGATTGATTTGATTTCTACACCTTCCTCTAGATTTGGAAGGCCTGATATACAGAGAGTTGTACGCCAAAGTGTCTTGACTGTGCCAGGTTAGGGGAGCTTGCTTTGGACCAGCCTTCCACAAACTTAAATGTTCAGCCAACTATCATCATCATCATCATCACCGTCATCATCTGTTACATTTCTCTACTTCCTGTAGCCAAAGCTCTTTGAACAATTCACAACGTTAAATCGCCCATCCAGATTTCAACCAGGCCTGACCCTGCTTAGCTTCCAAGATTAGGCAGGATCAGACACTTCAGGCTATATGGACTAGGGCTAATGGGATTTGAAGTCCCAAACATCTGGAGGGCCCCAGGCAAAGGGAGGCGGTTGGAGGCCATGGGTGCTATCTTAGCACGTGTGTTTGCACTTCTGTTTGCTGAAAGAACAAGAAGGCTGGTTGCAGAAGGTGGTTAACCTGCTCTGCTTCCACTGATGTGCTTGCCCAGCCACTGCTCCTTCTGCCGGGCACCTTCTGGTTCTGAAGCTTGGCTAGAGGGGGAAAATCAGCATGAAAATACTGGGGATGCAAGGGAGAATTGGTGGTAGGTTAGTGGGTCAGGAAAGCCAGTTTCTGCTTCTGCATTCCTGCTCTGCGAGAAAGGTGGGGTTGAGAGCTCTGTGGTCCTTGTAGGCTTGGCTTCAGGTAGACTCAGCATCTCAGCCTGTGAAATGCTTGGCTTAGATCATTTTCTAGTCAGTGGCTTTTTGCACCAGACTAAGTACATGCACATCACAAAAAGGCAAGACTCACTGGAAACACCATCCTGCTAGGGAATGTCAAAGGCAAAAGAAAAGGAAGATGAACAAGAGAAACACAGAAACAGAGCGAGTCAGAAGGGGCCTCCTGGGCCATCTAGTCTGACCTCCGGCACCAGCCGGCTCTACTCACGACATGCCCACCATGTGGACGTCCAGCCTATCCTTGAACACCCGCATTGATGGGGCCTCAACAACCTCTCGTGGAAGCCCATTCCACACCCTCGGGTTCCTGACTGTCAGGAAGTGCTTCCTGGCATCCAAATGGAACCTTGGCTCTGAGCTTTGCTCCGTTGGAGCGCATCCTGCCTTCCTCTGCAGGGGAGAACAGGTCTCTCCCCACCTCCATGTGACATCCCCTCACATACCTGTATGTCGCCAACAGATCCCCTCTGAGTCTCCTCTTCTCCAGGCTGAAGAGACCCAGTTCCCTCAGTCTCGCCTCATACGGCATCCCCTGCAAACCAGCCACCAACCTTGTGGCCCTATGCTGCACTGACTCCAACCTGGCTATATCCTTTCTGTAATGAGGGGCCCAAAACTGAACACAATACTCCAATTGCGGGCGCCCCAGAGTTGTGTAGAGTGGTAGTAATACCTCTCTTGATCTAGAAGCCACACTTCTGGCTGTGCAAACAAGGGTGGCGTTCACCCTCTTGACCACCACATCACACTGTTGACTCATGTTTAGCCTGCAGTCAACCAGTACCCCGAGGTCCCTTTCACAAGTGCTGCTCTCCAGCCACTTGTTCCCTAACCTGTACTTATGACACCTATTGCTGTGCCCCAAGTGCAAGACCTTGCACTTATCCACATTGAACGCCATCCTGTTGTCTCCTGCCCACTTCCATAGTCTGTCCAGATCCTTTTGGTTCTGGAGTACCTGCTCCTCAGTTGTGGCCACTGCTCCAGTTTTAGTGTCATCTGCAAATTTGATCAGCAGACTGTTCACCCTTTCTTCCATGTTGTTAATGAAAAAATTAAACAGGATCGGCCCCAGGACAGAGCCCTGGGGGACCCCGCTTGTCACTGGCCGCCATCCCGATGATTCCCCATTAATGGTTACCTTCTGCTTTCGGTCAGTCAACCATGCCCTAATCCATCAGACAGTGCTTGGGTGTATCCCAGAACTCCTCAGTTTCTCCACCAGGATATCATGGGGCACTTTGTCAAAGGCCCTGCTGAAATCCAGGTAAAGCACATCCACTGTGTCCCCTCCATCTAGCCATCTCGAAACCTTGTCATAGAATTCCACAAGGTTCATCCGGCAGGACCTGTTTTTTGCGGAAGCCATGTTGTGTGGCTGCCAGCCTCCCTTCCCTATCTAGGGTTACTAGGTCTCTCGCTATTATGAGCCTTTCCATTGTCTTTCCTACAATGGACATAAAGCTAACTGGTTTGTAATTCCCCATGTCCCCTCTGCTACCCTTTTTGAAAACTGGGACCACTGACGCCACCCTCCAGTCCTCTGGAACATCACCTGTTTTCCACAAGACCTCAAAAATGGAGGCCAGTGGGCTTGAGGAAACCCCCGCCAACTCCTGAGGTACTCTTGGGTGTACCCCTTAAGGACCTGGAGCCTTTATAACATCCAGTGCCCTGAGGAGTTCCTCAATTTCTTGGGTGGGGGGGGGCTCTAATCTGTGCCCCTAAGTCCCCAGCCTCATCTAATCTCCTATGCGGATATCCCCCGTCCTGCTTTGGGGAGAACACAGAGGCAAAATAGTCATTTAGCATCTGTGCCTGTTCCCTCATATCAGTCACTAGATCTCCTTCCTCTTTATTTAGTGGTCCCACCACTTGTCTCCCTTTCCTCTTCCTATTTACATGCTGAAAGAAGCTCTTTTTGTTGCTCTTGATATTCTTGGCAAGTCTCAGCTCGTAATCAGCCTCAGCCGTGCGAAGAATCCTTCTGCAACGGGCCTCCTCCTCCCGGTATACCCTTTTGTCTATTTCCCCCAGTACCATTTCCTACGGAGGTTCCTCTTTCGTCTAATCCCTCTAACCACCTCCTTTCGCATCCATGGCAGCACTCTCCTCCGCCTCCCCACCTTACTGACTAGAGGTATTGTCAAGGCTTGCGCCTCCAAAATCTCCCTTTTGAGTGCCATCCACCCCTTTTCAACTCGCTTACCTTCCAGTAACCTCTCCCAGGAGACTTTCCCCAGTCTGGCCTTCAGTTGGCCAAAGTTGGCCCTCTTGAAGTCCCAGTTTCTAGTGCTCGACCTGCTGCACGTCCCCAGTCCCCTGATCTCAAAGCAAAGGATGGAGTGATCACTCGCATCCAGAGCTCCCCTAACCTGTACTTCATCTATCAGCTCCTCCCTATTGGTCAAGACCAAGTCAAGGATGTTTCCCCCCCCTCGTCACCTCTCGAACCCCGTGTGAAAAACCCTCCACCAAGAAGGATGGACTCCACCAAGGAAGCCACAGCCTTGTGTTCCCAAGAGCTGAGCAGGGCTGCCAAGGACGGGACCTTTTGGAGGGCTTCCTTTCTTAGGGTTGCCATACTTCAGAGACGACTTGATGATATGTAACAAGCGCACGCTGTAGGCAGTGTTCCATGGCTGTGTTAATCCAATGAACTGTTCCACGATCTGTTTAGTAAAATATTTTATAGGAAAAGGGGCTGCGTTGTTTTTCATAACTTCATTTTCCATTCTGGAATTAATAAGGCAAGCTGCAGTCTGGGCCTTCTGAAGAGCTTAGCCTACTGAATGGTATTTAGGAGCTGGGCAGTGTTTATGTAATTATGTTGCTAATAGCCTGTGCAGCCCTAAAAGACAGATTTAGGATGGCTAGGCTGAAGTCAGCTTAGATTTCTTTGGCTCTGCAGCCAGAAGGAACATTCCTTTTCCACCAAGGAATATGAAATGGCAGTTTACACAAGATGTCACTATTTAGTGCTTTAAAAAGCACTTGCAAATGTGGGCTGAAGGGTTCCTTTGATGTACAGAATTAACCCTGGACTGCCTTGTCACAGGATATTATTGCAGTGATTGTCTTAATGAGATTATTTGTGACTTGAGAGTTAAGCTTTTCCTTGCTGAATGTGTTTGTGTGTCTGAGTGGGTATTTCTGGAGATTACGGTTTAGCCAACAAAACAACAGGCTGGGGGTTTGTAGCTCATGGAGGAATAGCCGAACAGGGTAACGTTATTCCAACACATGATGAGATGTTACGGGTTGGATCACTCACTGTTCAAGGCACTCAGTAGCTGGAAGACTCTGTTTTCCATCGCTTAAAAACATCTCGAGTCAACAACAAAGTAAAACAACCATGTCTAAAATACTGAAATAGCCCAAATTGTGCTTTCCATTTCTTGTGGGCAATTTTCAACACCATGGCCAGGGATCCTTGTGCGCTCAGAAATGCAAACAGGTCTTCTGGATAGCTTAGTAGCAGACTTGGCCAATCATTACACCAAGGGGAACACCCATGTCAACTAGAGCAATTTCTGTTAAATGGAGCTTCCTTCCTTTATTAACCTCCCATACTCCCCCCCAATACATCTCAGTTTAAAAAGCAGTCTGGATGTTTTTGGGCTGCACATTCTGAACTCGGGCCAATTCAGGTCTTCCTGCACTATGGTAAGAACTATGAATTTGACCCTGTGCCTGAGTGTGGTTTTAAAATGCAGCAGCTGCCGAGCGCCTGGCTGTAATTCTACCTTTTGACTGGACACAGAACCGGCTTGCAGTGCAATCGTATGCATGTTGATTCAGAAGGAAGCCCCCACTGAGGTCACTCAGGGTTTTACCCCAGATCATGTGCACTGCAGTTTGGCTTTAGTGTTAGGATCTGGACAAGTGTGAGGGTGCATTGGATGGATTAAAAAAACTTGGGAGTGCGGGAAGGACCAAGATTCAAGCCCCTGTCTAGCTGTGGTATGCACGGTGCCCAACTAATGTTTTATTCTTCTGGTCATTTAACAATCCTTACAGCATCATGGTGGTGGCTTTGCTGATATTCATTTTGTTGCTGTTTTGGTGGACTTGTATTTTTATTTATGCAAGATTAAGCTATCCGGGGATAATAAGTAATGATTGCTAGATAGTACCTTCTCCCATATCCTAGGGCCACATCTCTGAACTAAGAGTTCCTGCAGAACACAAGTTGGAGGGTGCTTTGCCCTCATGCCAGGCATGTGGGTGTCCTGTAGGTATGTGATTGGCAACTGTGGGAACAGATGTTCGGGTTAGATAGGCCGTTGGTGTGGTGCAGCAAGTCCCTTCTGATGTTCTTAAATGTTTCTGATTGTTTGATGGTAAAGTGTGGTATAGAAATGCCTTAAATAAATTAAGGGTGGTCAGCTTAAATAAATGCCTTAAATAAAGGTCATCAATGCCTCTCTGAAGGACGGCCGGGTGCCTGCCCCTCTAAAAGAGGCGGTAGTCAGGCCAGTCCTAAAGAAGGCATCCCTGGATCCACAGATGGCCGCCAATTATAGATCGGTGGCCAACATCCTGTTTTTGGGCAAGGTGTTGGAGCGGCTGGTGGTGGGACAACTCCAAGCTCTCTTGGATGAAACTGATTATCTGGACTCATTTCAGTCTGGCTTCAGACCCGGGTATTGTACTGAATCTGCCTTGGTCGCCCTGTATGACCTGTGCAGGGAGAGAGACAGGGGGAGTGCGTCCCTGTTGGTTCTCCTGGACCTCTCAGCGGCTTTCAATGGTATCCTTCTGCATAGGCTAAGGGGGCTGGGAGTAGGAGGCACTGCTTGGCAGTGGTTCTGCTCCTACCTTGACGGACGATTCTAGAAGGTGGTGCTGAGGGACTTTACCTCTGCGCCATGGCAGCTATGCCATGGAGTTCCGCAGGGGTCTATTCTGTCACTCTTGCTATTCAACATCTGCATGAAACTGCTGGGAGAGGTCATCTGGAGGTGTGGGCTGTGGAATCATCAGTACGCTGATGATACCCAGCTCTTCCTCTCTTTTTCAACCAATCCAGGTGAGGCAGTGGCTGTACTGAACTGGTGCCTGGTCGAGGTAATGGGCTGGATGAGGGCCAATAATCTGAAGCTCAATCCAGACAAGACAGAGGTCCTGCTGGTGAGTGGTTCGAACTCCTGGGTAGGCGACTTGGATCTTGTCCTGAATGGGGTTGCACTCCCTCTAAAGGACAGGGTCTGCAGCTTGGGAGTGCTCCTCAACCCAGAGCTGACTTTGGAAGGTCAAGTGTCGGCGGTGGCGGGGAGCGCTTTCCATCAGCTTCGGCTAATCCATCAGCTGCGTCCCTACCTGGAGGACAACTGCCTAGCAACAGTGATGCATGCATTGGTTACTTCCCAGTTGGATTTCTATAACATGTTCTATGTGGGGCTGCCCTTGAAGAGTCTGGATACTTCAGATGGTGCAAAATAGAGCAGCCAGGTTGCTGACGAGGACTGGGTGTTATTCTCATATAACCCCAGTCCTCTACCAGCTTCACTGGCTTCCCATTGAAGTCTGGGCTCAATTCAAGGTGTTGGTAATCACCTATAAAGCCCTTAACAGCTTGAGACCTGGATACCTAAAGGAACGCCTGTGGCCATATTTGCCCTCCCGCCCCTTGAGATCGGCAGCAGAGGCTCTCCTCCAGGAGCCTTCCGTGAGAGATATCAGGAAGCAAAGTACCCGGAGGTAGATCAGGGGTCCTCAAAGTTTTTGAATAGGGGGCCAGTTGAAAATATGCAGCGATCGTTGTGGGCTGGTGAGGTGGGGGTGCCTGGGGGCACAGGCTGGTGAGGTGCCATTGGGCGCACACGAGGCAGCATCAGGCGTGCGCGGTGGTGGCTCGCCTGCTTGCTCGGAGATCTCCCAGCAAGTCCAAAACCATCTCCGAGCAAGCAAGCCACCACCTCCCCGCCCGCTCAAGCACGTGCACGGACGGCGAATGGTGGCGTGGGCCTGATAGATGGCCATGGTGGGCCGGATCCATCCCACGGGCCATAGTTTGAGGACCCATGTGCTAGATGGTATCTGCTTTATTAAGCCCTTGGAAGATGCCACTCAGTTTCCAGAGCAAAATGGACCCTCTAATTCCCAAATCACCTTCTGGATAATAGGTGCTTCCTGAGTTTAGAGAAGCTGTCCCCCCCATATGCAGGGCTGACTAAATCTTTTGCTGCCCGAGGAGAAGGGTAAGATGGCAGCCTCTTTTATGTGCAGAAGTGAGCTAGACTGAGACTTGGACCCTGCTTTAACTGGCAATTGGACAGTGTCATTTACCGCACCTGATGGCATAGAGGGGCTGGGACAGGTTGCAAGGCATGCTTCACACTTGGCACTCAGGAAAGAGGCCGGGGTGTCTGGGCGACTGTCATCACTGCCCCCGTCTGCTAATGGTTTGGCTAATGCCTCACTCTGCTAATGCCTCACTCTGACTAATGGTTTGGCCGGCCCTGTCCAGAGTCAAATGATTTTGGTTTACAGGATACGTGCAAAATGTTTTGCATCTGAAATGATTAACTGTGGAAAATGATTTAATTAGGTCTATTTATTAATTGCAGGCACCTACCTTTTTGATGCAGTTTTAGTCCCAGTTGCTATGGAGAAGATCAAAGAGCAATTTTCCAATCTCCACATAGCAAAACGGTGCACGTTAGCAGAAGACCCAACTTACTTCCTGGACATAGATATTTCAAGGGGAAAAAAGAGTCATTTAGTAGCTGTTTCCTGTTCCAGCAAATCAGTTGGTGTTTACAATAGAGAGACATTAAGCTTACTGCGAGAATATAACAGCCATCCTGGATTGCTCCATGGTGTCAGATTTGCACATGTGTGTGAAGGTGCCTTGTTTTCAGCCTGCAGTGATGGAACGGTGAAATGTTGGGATACCCGAGTAGCTACGGTAGAGCCAGTACAGTTGTTTTGTGGCTCTCCTTCAGATGTCTTCATCAGCTTCGATATAAGCTGCAATGACCTTATCCTATGTGCTGGCACAGAGAAAGTGGATGAGGACACCTTCATTGCATTCTGGGATGCCAGAGGATGCACAAGCAGCCCCTCTTCCAGCAAAGGGCCCCTGGGCGTCTATTCAGAGTCCCACAATGATGATATTACTAAAATATGTTTTCATCCCACCAAACCAAACTGGGTACTTTCAGGGTCCACTGATGGATTGGTGAACGTGTTTGATATCAACCAGGACAACGAAGAGGATGCTTTGTTTTCAACCTGTAACTCTAATTCATCAGTAAGTTTTGTTGGATGGGCAGGAAAGGACTGTCAGCAGGTCTACTGCATGACGCATGATGAAGGATTCTGTTGGTGGGATCTCACCCGGCTGGAGACCGCAGAGCCAATCACATTGTTGCATATTCCAGATGCCAGAGAAGCAGTCAATGCAGGAAATGCCAAGCTGGACTACTTAATTGGTGGTTTGTATCATGAAAAGTTGGGGAAATTGTCTGTTGTTGGAGGGATGTCAACAGGCAGCCTGTATTTCATGGATTGTTGTGCTGATGGCCTGAACTGTGTGGGAACCCTTCAAGGAGGACACTCGGCCACTGTGCGCTCTTTCTGCTGGAACATGGAGGATGGTTCTTTGTTGACTGGTGGAGAGGATGCACAGTTGTTGCTATGGAAACCTGGAGCTGTGGATAAAATCTTTGGGAAGAAGACTTCTTTGAAGGCCACTTCTTCTCTTCATCAGCGAGTGAGAGTCCGCCAAAACTATTTCAAGAGCAAGAAAAAATGATGTTTTGTTAAGTCGGGACAAGAGCTATCTAATTTGTTGCAAGCCTCTTTCTTCAATCTGCATGGCCATGGTGGCTAGGGATGATAAGAGGTGGAGTCCAACACCTCTGGGGGATGACTGGGTTGAGGAATGTTCTAGTGGAAAAACTGGGCTAGTGTGTTGTGGTAAGGACAACAGAATCCTGTAGCACCTGACATGAGCTTTGACGGACTAGAGTCTACTTTGTCAAGTATACATTTCCACAGTAAATTAGTGTTTCCACTTTTAAGGGCTGCCCTTTTAAAAAGCTGAACTGCTACTTGCCATGCTAGATCATTTGGAGGTATGTGATTTACAATTTATCATTTGGGGGTATGTGCATCATGAGCAAGTAGGAGTCTCTCCTATCAAAGAGTAGGAGAGATTTACCAAAGAAAAAAATTATCTTTTTTTTCTTGTGACTGCCTCACTTTAAATGTTGTTCTTATTTATACAGCCTAAATTTTATGTTTTACAAAAAGAAAGGGGTGTGTGTATGTCAAAAGAAGAGCCTGTAGAAGAAAGTAAAAGGGAAAAAACCCTGACCTACAATAATGGTGTCACAATAATGCCTCAAAATAATAAAACAAGTGCTCTTCCCTTCTTCCATCCCCTTCATTTTGTGGAATTTGATGCCTCATTTGGTTTGTAATGAATGTCTTGGATTCTGTAGGATGTTAAGAACACAATAGTGAAATATCCCTCTGTTTGGGAAAAATAAAAAAGAGTAAATTAAAAGGCTTGTTGCTGCTGCTTCTTATTTAAGAAGTTTTTAAAAAGAGCTTTAATCTAAATTTATCTCCCATAACGAATGTGTGGTTCAGCATGGTAGTGGGTGGAATTAGGTGGCATTTTTCTTTTCTTACTCATACGGTGACATCTTGGCAGAACCAGGGGTGCAGAAGGTTGAGCGGTGCATGAGGAGGTCTGCCAAACACGGGTTTTCTGCTTCTCCCCAATCAGAGCCCGATGGGGGACCCTTTCAAGCCACTCCATCTGCTGAGCTTGCCCGCTTTTAAATGGCATCAGACTTGCACCTGCCTTTTAGTTCCTTTTTGTGATTGTGCTGCTTTTTGGGATTGGAAAACAGAACATGCCCAGAGAAAGGCCACATAAAGTATCAGTCAGGCTTTGTCTGCTCAGGAGAACATAAGAAGAGTCCTGCTGGATCAGTCCCGAGGCCCAGCTAGCTAGCGCTGCATTCACGCCACAACCGCTCTGGGCCACCATCGCGCACTCGTGTTTCCTGAACATTTCCTCAGGCAATCTTTGTATCTTGGGGAGGATACCACTAAATTGAACTGAACTGATAAGCAAGAGGAACAAAATCATGCCTTGATCTTGATTCTGAAGTGAGACGTCGTAGGCAGCCAAGAAACTTCCCTTGTGTGATTGATTGCAAGCTGGTCCTGGCCACAAAGGGTGGTATTTGGGCAGGCCCTTCCTGTTGTGCTCAGTATTGCGCAGAGCCCAGCTCATGCTAAATCATTCATGGTAAGGCCCAGTCTCTCATTTAATTTGTGCAAGCCCGAACTTGCATATGGAAGTGTCGCCATCCACTCATAAACTTTACTTGTGTATCCTCCCAGCAATTTAACTCCTAAAAGCCCTCAACAAGTGTATGCTAAAAGATTTTTGTGTCCATAGTAAGAAAGTTACATATACGGCCCTGCCCAAGTTTCTCTGCTAGATCTAAATGTGCAACAAGAAATCACAAAAACTAATTAAACAGCATCAAATACAAGGCACAGTTTATTCAAACTGTTGCACAAACTTCACTTGTTTGCTGTGTTCAGTTGCACTTGTCCTTTTGATTTTTTAAATTAGTTTCTCTTCCAACAGAAATAATAAACATCCACAACAGACAGGTACAACTGAAGACATGAAAAACTAGCTCCATTCTAGGAGATGAAGCGAATGTTCTGCATTTGGTTCATTCTGATTACATTACAGCCAGTGCACCATCACTGAAAAATCTGGTCACACAAGCTTTGAACTTAATCATGTGATTGGCCCTGTCTAATTTGGATTAGGCAGATGGGAAAAGGCCTTTAGTTATTCGTCCCTAATATTTATTCATTTCATTTATATACAGCCTCCAGCCAGAAATGTTCTCCGGGTGGTTTACAAATATATAAACACAGACAAAAATAACAGTATCACAATAAAAACAGCAACAATGACCAATAAGCAACTATAGTAAAAAACAACGCCAAGTTAACTAATCAAATTGGTACACAAGTACAAGAGCAGCATCTAACAAAACCCTACTAAAACTACAACTTTAACTATTAAAATGCTTGGAACATAAAAAGGGTTTTCACCTGGCATCAAAAGAAAAAATGAGTCAAACTTCTCAGGCAAACTTCTCTGAGAAGTTTATTCTGAAGATGGGTTGCCACAACTGACAAGGCCTTTCTCCTAGTCACCTCCTTTACTTCCCTGGAAGAAGCTCCCGGAGAAGGACCCCAGAAGATGAACTCATGGTCCAGGTAGGTGTATAAGGGATGAAGCATTTGTTCAGATAACTGGGCCCCAAGCCATATAGGGCTTTAAATGTTAGTGCACACACTTTGAATTCAGCCTGGACTTCAGCTGGCAGCCAAGTTCAGCTGGAAGAGGCAGCCCCACGAAAAGGGTCCTAGTCCTATACTCTTGGCAGTTGATAATCATTCCAAGGGGAGGAAAGCCAGCAATCTAGAGGGGAGGACAACCTAATTACTCTTTATTCCTCGCTCACAGAAGGGTTTGGTGCCCTTACACCCAAGAGCTGATAGTTGTAGTCTATAAATGTACAGACAATATAACAATGCTGTTACTGGGAAGGTCAAAAACACAGGAATAAATAATTTTGGAATACATTTATTTGGGAGTAAGCTGAAAGCATCAGGAGATAGAGACAGAATGTACCAGAGCGTGATCAACATTGGCTGGGGGTGATGGGAATAGTAGTCCAACATATCTGGAGGGGCACCAAATTGAGACACACAGCCATAACTCTCTGGTAGAAAACACCCTCTTTTCTACCATGTACAATCCCTGGTGTCTTGGAGAGAAGGGCTGTGGAGGATATCAGTCTGGAATAGTTCGGAGTAGACAGTCTCAGACTACGTTTTCTGATTCAGAATAAGGCTGTCTCACATCTTTATATCCAATGAATGCAGGGCTGTAGAACTCAAGTAATGGCTAATCATGGCTGAGGAATATAGTGATAACTCAGGATGCAAACCTATGCATGCTTATATGGAGAAAGTTCTATAGCTCCCAGCATTCCCCAGCTAGCTGTTCTGGTGGGGAATGCTGGGAGTTGCAGGTCCTCTTTCAGTCTAAGGATGCATGGGATTGTGCCCTGCAAAACCACTCTGTAGGCCACCTGGGCCTACATGTTCTGAAGGACAGGCCTTGCATTCGCTGTACACATATTTGATGTGTGTCTGGCCTTCCCAGCAAGAAAAATGGTGGCCTTGGTTGTGCCAACTATCTTTGATTTATGCAATGTTATTTCTTTGTTTATCAGAAGTTTAACATTTTATTCATTGGTTTTATTATATTTGATCAAGATTTTATCTTGTAAGCTGCCTTTTTTTTCTTTTTAATGAGAAAAGGTGCATAGACATTTTCTGAATGGTGTATTTTTTCTGAGTTTATTTGGCCTTCAAATCCTGGAAGTCCCTATTTTCCAGCACCCTCACTGTGCTTCGAAACTAAAGCATGCCGAAAACCTGTTAACTGTACACTTTGTGTAATGCAAGAGAAAGAGAGTGCTGGAAATTCGGTCTCTTGTTCTAAAGCTCTCTGTGCTTTCATGACAACATCATATGACCTGGATACTCCGAATAAAACAAATCTAAACCCAGGCATTGTTGGAAGGAGACAAGAGTTCATGACCTGAGTTTTAAAACAAAGGCAAACTTTTCCTGGAGAGCCAGTGTGATGCAGTGGTTAAGAACGTGGGACTGGGATTCAGGAGCTCTGGGTTCTAGTTCCTGCTCAAGCATGGAGCCAATGGGGCGATTTTGGGCCAGTCACAGACCCTCAGCCCAACTTATCTCACAGGGTTGTTGCTATGGGGAAAAAACTGAAAGCAGGAGGAGGAGAATGATGTACGCTGCTTTCAAAAGAAAAAAGACAGTATATAAATCTAATAAATTTGCAGGATTTGCCCTTCATTCTGTTGTTCTGAAGCACATTCTTAGTCTACCAGTATCTGTGCTAAATATTTATTTACACCTAGGCTTTTCAGATCAATTCCGCATACATTGTCTTCCCAAAGTTTCCCCCTGCCACATCAAAAAGGGTATCTTATTGGTACAGAGCAGAATCTGCTTTCAATGAATTCTGCTATTCCTGTGTAGAAATGGATACAAGTGATTTTCCATGTATTTTGGACTACAACTCCCAGGATTCCTGATTCTTGGCTATGATGGCTGATTAGAGCCATAGTTTTCAACTGGGAGTGCATTGCCTTGGAGAAGGATGTTTTGGAGAGAGATTTCCAGTTCATTCAGAAATAGCCCCAGTATGAACAGACTGACATTGAGTCTGATCTGAGCCATTTGATATGCTCCTACAAGAAAAGGGCTAGACCTAAGGCGGTCAAGCTAAGCCACCTGGTGCCCTCCAGAAGCTTTAGATTACAGCTCCTATCATCTCATACTGTTTGACTGATGGGGATTGCAGATGTCAACATCCAGAAGGCACCAGATTCCCATGCCATGTAGTAGGTCAGAGATGGGCAGAAGTCCCTTAAATTTTGGGACTTCCCATGCAAGCATGACCAATGATCAGGAAAGCTGGGATCTGAAGTCCAAAAGATCTGGAGATCCACTTTCTGCGCACTCTTGCTCTGCTTGGGTGGCTCCCTGGAGGGCCGAGTGCGCCATGCAGCAGAACAGTGACTGGCTTCCTGTGGCACTTGGCAGGAGGGATGGAGGAAGGCATGAATCCCCTTTGAAATTATGGATACCTGCTGCTTTTATGCTGTATTTGGATTTTATGGTTTTAATTTTATGATTTACTATAATCATAAAATCATATAGAATCAGAGTCGAGTTGGAAGGGGTCAGAGGGCCATCGGGTCCAGCCCCCTGCTCAGTGCAGTTAACCATCCTTCTTAGATGACTGTCCAGCTGCGTCTTAAAATGTGTCTAGTATGGGAAAGCCCAATCTCCCTAGGTCATTGTTTTCACTGTCACATTGCTCTAACAGTCAGGGATGTTTTCCTGACACAGTTCTTTCAATCTTTCCTCACAGGGTTTTACTTCCAGTCCCTGGATCATCCTTGTTGCCCTCCTCTGAATCCTTTCCAACTTGCCCACATATTTCTTAAATGGTGGTAGCCAGAACTGGACATAGTACTCTAGATGAAGGCTAAACGGTGCTGAATAAAAGGGAACCAGTAGTCCACGTGATCTGCCAGGAAAACATTTGTTACTGAATGTCCTATAAATACCTTAAGTAAATCCATGCCCAGATGATGCAGCCAAGTGATTTAAAGTGTGGGCCCTAGCTTGGGTGAGGTGGGTAGTATTTGGACTCTGCTTTGGACCACAAATGATCTTGGTCCAGCAAATATTCAAAACTCAATTTATAATGAGAACTCAAGCCTGTTTTACTGCGTGTCTTTACACTGGAGAGCTGCTTCCCACTGTTTGTACACTCAGGTAAACAGTGTTGTGCGAGTCATGCAATAAAGTGATCCCATTTTTCTATATTATCTTTTTATGAAATGGTTGTACCAGAGGTGGATCTCCAGGTCAGTTTCTTAATAGGGAAAATTGTTCCTCTCTGCCATTTACAGAAATGATGAAATTCATTGTATACAGACTGTGCCATGCCTCGAGCTCTGCTCATAGCTTGCTTTCGAAATCTGAAATATTTTTCCCAGTTGCTTTCGTGATGTCTGCGTTACAAGAGGCTGAACAAGGAGAACTTTAAAGGTTTGCTCAGTTGCTGTTTGTAAGTTGCCTGCAGAGATACCCAATCAGGAAAGAGGGGTTATGTTTCATTTTGTTGAAACTTGACAAAACCATGGAAACCCTCCACCCAGGTCAGGTCAGGTCAATGCAGGTTTAATTGTGTTTTACTTCGTGTGCTAAAAGCATTGACAAGCCTTGAAAAATATCCTATTTCAAAACAATGGCTGCGAGCTGCAAAGTAGAGATTGGATACATCCCTTCCCAACCTAAGACTGAGAAGCGGTGTGGACACAGTTGCTACACTAATGTAAACTCCTGAGATATGTACAACTTGTTCTTGCATCTTCTTGTCTAGCACACAAATGCTAAAGCTGTTCATCTGAAAGCCAAATCTGCATCTCATTACTGAGTTTTTCTGTCTCTGTGTATGATAGGGCTCAATGCTGGGAGAAAATTTGATGGCCCATTCTGGAACCCTTGAATTACAACGTATCAACACAGTAAAGTTAGATGATAGTTGTCCATTATAGGACAATGCTGCATGACACTTTGGCTGGACTGCTGGAATAAATATTTCCAGTGCTGCTATTTTTGCCAAGGAATGCCTAAGCAGTCCATCTAGCACTCTGTACTGGTGGCCAAACAGATGCCTTTGAAAAGTTCACAAGTAGAGCTCATATTGGGAGTGGTCTATCTATTGCCTTCTCTTCTCCTAGTATTTACTGATCAGATGATTGCTAGTTCTCTAGACTAGAAGGCTCACCACTGTCAGATACAGGTGCCATGAATTAGTCTAGAGTCCTTTCACAGATGTCTGCTCCATCCCCCTTAAGGGGCAGGCAGTTACCAACTGACCTATGAGCAAGGCCCATGGAGTTCAATGAGTCTTACTACTGTGCTGATACACAGAAAAGCAATGAAAGTTATTTTGCCCACACCAGAAAGACCAGAACTTGCAGGAAAAATGTTCTCATTCCTTATCACTGCATCTTCTCTGGCTCTAGCATATCTTCTTTTTTTTGCCAAGAGGCAAACAGAATGTTATACAGTATTTTAAATGGGGAGTACAAGATATTCAGAATGACACTGATAGCTTATTTTCAGTGACTTGGCTAATTTTTCACTTTCATAGCCCTCAACATGCCTTCTATTTTGACCCCCCCAACCCCCTTTCTTGTTAGTCATAGAGCTGATCAGCATAATATATAATTATCTTACATGTACCTAATTGGCTATTTGATTGCAAAGTGAATCAATTTGCAATTGCCTTATGGGGATTATTTTTACATACTGCTTGGAAATTTACCATTTAGAAGCATTATGTATCATATAATACAATAATAAATTAAAAATATAAATCAAGTAAGCTTGGTCCCAACAGACCCTGAATATGTGTTACCATTTATGTCCCATCATAATGAGAGGTGTTCACTTTATATTTTGCCTTTTTTGCCTTAAAAAAAAAACCTGTTACCAATCAAAGAGCCTTCCCTTATTTTATGACTACTCAGCTTGCAGTGGAGTCTTTGCCAAGGGATTTTAAATAATAAGGACTTCCAAAAGGTTGGGGACAGCTTTTGCTGCATCACCCTTATTAAAGTATTTGTTATAATGAGACTTGATCCACAGGAAAAGTTACTTTATAAAACTTATATATGGAAATATTTAACTTGTTTTTATGAATCCTAAGTACTCACAGACATCTATACTCTGGGCTGATCTAGACTGAGAGCAGCTTCATTGAAATAAATGGGGCTTAAGTTATTCATGGTCCAACCCCATATAATTCAGTCTAGACCTTACTTTAGCTAGTCATAACCTATTTATATTAAATCAGTTAGTTATTTAATAGATTTACACAACATTGTCCATATTTAAAAATATCTCTATGTGGTTTACAAAAAAATTAAAACATTATAAAACATTGTCATATATATTAAACTACAACTAAAATATGTAAGGCTAAAACATTTATTTAGAAAATGAACAAGACTATAAAAGATCCATTTCCTAGTTGTAGTGGAAGAGCTGTCTGCAGGTTGTGGTAAAACCAGCTAGATTTCTTTCAATGACCTTAATGGTCCTCTTTTCTGAATTAAGGAAGGCAACCTGCTCGATAGCTTGGCCCCAAACTGTTCGGGGCTGTATATGCCATTGCTGGCAGCAATAGCTCGCACTTCACTCGGTAGGGGATTAAGGCAGTTGCTGTAACACCGTTCAGTGTTGCAGTTGCCGCATTCTGCACTGCCTGCGGCTTCTTGATCAAGCGGAAGGGGGAGCCTCGAATAAAGTACATTACAGTCATCTGAACATGAGGTTACCTACACACAGACCACAGTCATCAAGTTATCCCTGTCCTGGAAAGGGCATACTTGACATTCCATCCTTGGAAGGTAATCAGCACTCCTTGCGGCATATGAGCCTCTAGTGGCAACGATGAATCCAGTACTGCACCCAAACGGCATACCTGTTCTTTCTCAGGAAGAGCAACTGGAACAAGGACAAGCAAAGTCCCCAATTCCTGTACTGCGACACACCTACCGGTAGAGTTTCCACCTTGTCAGAATTCAGTTTATTTATTATTATTTTTATTTATTTTTTTCAATTTATATCCTGCCTTTTTCCTACAAAGGGCTCAAGGCAGCTTACATCATTCTCTTCCTCCATCTTATCCCCACAACAACCCTGTGAGGTAGGTTGGGCTGAGAGTCTGTGACTGGCCCAAAGTCACCCAGTTGGCTCCATGGCTGAGCCGGGAATAGAACCCAGATCATCTGAGTCCCAGTCCCATGCTCTATTTATTTGTTTATTACAAGAATTTATATCCTGTCCTTCCGCGGAAGCGCTCAGGACGGCTTGCATAATATAAAATTCTAAAATGTAGTGTTAAAACTACAATTATTAAAACATTTAAAATTGAGCATATGAACTAAGGGAAAAAAAAGGAAACTTAAATAGAAAGTGTGACTATGAAACAAATAGAGACAGAAAATCTTAAAATATCTAAAACTCTTACTTGTTAAAATGATGGTTAAATAAAAAGGTCTTTACCTGGTGCCGGAAGGAGCTTCAGTTTGTTGACTGTCATCCATCCAGATACTAGTTCAGAACATGCATGGCCTCTTCCGAGTTGGATGTTGCAGAGAAACAGAACCAGGCGTCATCGGCATACTGCTGACACCTTGCCTCCAAACTCCGAATTGCGGCTTGCAGCAGCCTCATATGGACCTTAAATAGCACAGGAGACAAGATGGTACCGATTCACCCTGCAACTGACAGGAGTTGAGGTGCTACTCCCTGATACTGTTTTATGGGGGTGGCCCCTGCAAGTAGGAACAGGGCCAATGAAATGCAACATCTCCAATGACCAGCTCACAGGGAGGATCGAAAAGAATGCCATGGCCAATTGTATCAAAAGCCCCTGAAGGATCAAGCAGGATCAGTAGGACTGCTCCTCCCACCCTGCTCTTGGTTGCTGGCTTAGAACTGGGGTTAGCCAGTGGATCAGTGGATGGCCTGAACAAGGCAACCATCTTGCAAACTCTGCCTCATCCCATTCAGACATGCGGAAAAACTGGCCTCTTTCATGAAATGGTGTGACAAACTGAGAATCATTTTACATATGTACAGAACGAAGGCCCATGACCAGGTCTAAGGACACACAACAAACTGCCTACTGCACCCAAGTTCAAGACCAAGTCAATATCTTCTGCAACACATTGGCTTCCAGCAGAGTTCCTGATTAGCTGCACCTAAGATAATCTCCTTCCATCCAAAGCGCGTTCTATGGAAAATGGCCTTCAGTTTCAAACAGCGAAGAGTTGCTCCTGTTCAGTATCTGAAGCTGGCAGCACAAAATTATGTGGAGTAGTATTACAGGAAAGGTTTGATTACTAGATCACTTAATTTGAACTAATCACTGGACTAGAAAGAGAAATGCTGGACAATCTTAACCCCGCTTCTCATTTATACCGTGGCCCTATATCCAAAGCCAATCTCGGTGGGGGACAGAAACTGATGCCTTGTCTAAGATATCAGTGAGCAGCAAATGCTGCCAAGTGTTGGGGGTATGGGTCGTAGGCTAAGGACTACTGCCAAGCCTAAATTATCTGACCTGTTCCCTTCTCTATATTCTGTCTCAGCTTCCACAATGCAGTCCTATACATTTCATCTCCCAATTTTCTAGGAAATAAGGAAACAGAGACAAGACTACAATCCTCTGCAAGATTTGACAGTAGTTAAACAAACTTTTGTTGAAATATACTGAATAATGCATAAAACATGCAGCCCTGCTAATATTTTTCATGTATTTTGCAAATATTCAAAATACTTCCATGAAATAATCCACACCTGCTTACCTGTAGAAACTTCCCAACAACAGGCCCCACAAAGGTTCAGAGCCCTCATATGTGTGATGCACAAAGACCACAAAAAAGAACACAACTTCACCCAAAATCCTATTTCAACATTCAGTTTCATATTTCTGGATATACCTGTTCTCAAAAGGTATTTCAAGAGTAATGCAGTGGACACCAAAAGCAAATAAATAGCAGCACCCTGTTGGAACAATCACATACTTGAATTGTGGTTGCAGTCCTCACAGCTAGATGCCTATATTCTTAGTGAAGTACTTGGAATTCATGGAGTAGATGTCCAACTCTTGTTCAGCAAACAGTTCAACAATTATTTGCAAATACAAAAAAGAGCGAGGGAAAAAAGGTGAGAGAACATATAATAAATATCAAAGCATAATAATCATTTATGCTACTCTTAATATAAAAAGACAAAGGAGATAATGGGTTCTGATGTGTATGTTAATATAAAAAGTCCATTTATCCAATAAGCATCCATATATATTTATTTAGTTATTTATGCACATATTTATATGCTTCCTGTTACTGCCAAAAGGCCTTCCTAGGCAGCTTACAACAACATATTAAACTTATTAAAACAACATATTAAATGTATGTATAAATAACAAAATATTAAAACCTATTAAAACAATTAAAATATTAAAACAATATAACAATAATATAAAAAGGCCACCAGCATTCACAGGGCTATTATTATTATTAAAAAAAAAAGTCTTCACCTGGTGCCAAAAAGAAAATAAAGATGGTGCCAGGTAAATTTCCCTAGAGATGGGGAGCAGCAGTAGAAAAGGCCCTTCACCTATTTGCCACCCCCTCACCTCTCTTGAGAGAGATGAGATTGATTTTGCAGGAGAAATGTTCAAATGTAGCAAGAGCAGTAAGATACACAGTCTGCTGAAGGATATGTGGTGGGTGTTTATCCTTCTAAGTTTGAAGTATAAATCTCTTCGCAACGGTAAGTGTTCTCAGTACCCACTTTTGTTGTCCATATGTTAATCTACATCACAGGGTTGTAATTTAAAAGTATGAACATCTGCTATTATCACAGATTTTTCAAGAACAAATTTTAAACAAGCAATGACTTCCAATCAAGCGATGCCACTATAAGACAACCTCAGCAAATAGTTTGATTATTGCATACAACTATTTTTACTAGAAGCATTGGAGTCTTAATTTTTCAAAACACGGCTGAGTGGAGCAATCTTATGGTGCTTGGGATGGTGCCTCAGAGGCCACTGGCCATGTAGAAACCCTGACAAGGTCGTCTACACAGCCGTGACCTCAGGAGGGGAAAGTCTGAGCAGGGATTTCTCCCACTGCCATTGCAGAAAGTTCCGCAATGGTTCTTCCTCTAAGTTCCCAATGGCAACCCTGGAAAAGGATCCAAAAGGGAGAAAAAGGGGTAGGGCAGTGGCAGGAGGACATGATGATTCACTGGGCCTTCCTGTCTGTCCCCACCCAGACTCAGGGGCCCATCTAGCCTAAGATAACAATATTAGAGGAAAAGCTGGTATAAAGGCCTGTGTCTTTCCTCTACCTGGCTGGCTTTTGCTAGCAGGGCATCGGCTGAAGTCTATCCATATGACTGCACACCAAATGATGCAGCCATTTTTCTGTGTGAGGTCATATGGTGGTGGGATCCTCTGATTTTAGAGAATCAGAGCAAACAGCATTATTTCCATTATGAAGCCAGAATTTACACCATGAAGTATGGAAGTCAATCACTCAGCTTTGAAATAATGAACAAATGCTCCTTACTTCTCACACGCTCTAAAAATAACTGCTTACAGTCAGCTAAACTAGGCACACACAGAAATGGAGTACCTTTCCAGAAGCAACTGCAGTGAATGCGTTTTGCAAGTGAAGGCTACAAAATGAAAATGATTTCATGAGGACACAAACCAATAAAGGTTTCCGACAATTTGGTCACACCTGTGATCAAAGAACATGCACAAACAGGGAGGTGAAGATTTCTTCTCCAAAAGGCCATCCAGCCTGATCCAAAGATTAAATATCAGACTTGCTTAATCACTGAACTGCTTTTTCCATAAGATGACACCTACTCAAATATTAAAAAGACTAAAGTGCAGGCAAGTTGGCAAGGAATTAGAATTTGTTTATTCAGTTTGGCTTTGCTGAAAGTATAAAATATCTTGAATTCTAGGTAGTGGTTATATAACACAGTGATAATAGTGCATTTTTCTTTAGAAAGGAAGGAAGAAAAACATAGAGTGGAATAACTTTGAAGTAGTCAATGAGTATTTGCTTTATCCCATCCAACTTGACAATCCAAAAAATTGATTTTTTGTTGAATTTGTCCAGATTAAAAGCTTTGTTTGCTGGACAAATTCACATTTGTTTAAAATGTGAATTTCACATTTTCAGCAGCCCTATCCCAAATCACTACCATACCAACTCCACATGGCATGCACTGTCTTTCCTACAAGGAGGATGAGAGCAATAGCAGAGAAGAGCAGGACATGCATTAATTTTGAAAAGCCAAAATTCTCATCTATGTGCCTGTTTAGTGACCCTCAGTGACACTGAGCAGAGTTCAGTATCCAGATGTTGCCACTTCTTCTACAAAAGTGGTTATGTTTCAACAGGTTCTTATTTAAGAAGGAAACAGATAAAAATGGATGAAAGAGGAAGGGTGTGTGTGTCTGAAATAAAGAAATGGGCAGGCAGGTAGGCAAGCAGAGGGAATGGGGAATAGTCAACTCTTTGGGACTAGCCTCGCATGGCAGAAGTTCTGATTCCATTTAGCGTATTCGGATTTAGTGGTATTGTGGCTCAGAGTTGGTATATTTGAACAAAATTGGTTCAACATCACCATAAGTTCTTAGGAAAAAAAGACCAAAGAGAAAGATTTTAAAAAGCAAGGGAATGAGACCTGTAAAAATTAAAAGGTGAAAAATAATGCAGTGAAAAAAATAAAATGGGGTTCATGTTGCAGGCTGACACGAACCGTGAACCCTGGGTCTGATAAGGGTCTCCTGGTAATTTAGGAGAATGGAACTGTTGAATGGGATTTACTTTTTTTTTTTTTAAGTGTGCTTAATATTACAGCCTAAAGCATTATTTTGATAAATAACTCAGATTGTTTTTGAATCACGTTCATAAATTATTTGCCTAATGCAACCAAGTTCAGGCAATCCATAATTGTGAAATCACAATGTCTTAGGAGTTATTCTGGACCTGTATCGTAGACTAGTGTGGGCACCTTGAGCATCTCCAGATGATTTGGACTACTACCTCCATCGCCCCCAGCCAGCATAGCCAATGGTGAGGGATGATGGGAGCTGTGATCTCCAGATGTTTTGGTTTACAAATTGCTCACTACCTTGTCTGAGCATCCTTATTAGGAATACGCATGGCAGTGCACACTCTGAGACTGAGCAAAAAAGAGTTGCAATTCTGCACCAAGGTCATCTGGCACTAGTGCCACGAAAAGTGGGACTTCAGTGACCTCTGCACACAAATTAAAATGGAAATATTTAAATAATTTCCATCATTATTTGAGATTTGTTAATAATGGAGAGAAACAAGGAGCCGTACAAAGTATTTGAAACTCCAAGTTAATGACGGAAAATCTTACTCTGTCTCCCTCTGTGACTTCTGAGATGTTAATGTTGCTCACACACCCTACGCTCAATGAAAACCGACTTTCTCAGGAAAGCAAATTCAACAACCCTCACAATTCTGGCTGCTTCTGCTGAATTCTAGCAGGCACACAGACATGGGGATACCTGCTTGGATCATGGATTTTGTTCTTTTTCCTTCCTACTAGCCAGATCTTTAAGTAGCTCACTACTCAGTTCCCATATTCACCTCCATTTTCCCTCTGGTTTCTCTACTTCAGCCACTTACATGCAATACCATTTTCTTAGCAATCCTCCTGTGATCAGAATGCACTTTGAAAATTTGGATCTTGACTGTGTTTTTGGTAAGGCATGCAAAACTGTATCTTTCTTGGTGTTCCTCACCCCATGCAATGCACATTCTGAGAGGAGGAAAAACAACAAACCTATGCTGGAAAACGGAGCGTTGCTCAACAGTAGGCATTTGGCAGGCACATGTTCCTAGATTACATCTCCAACAGCAGGACAGAGTTGACATACTCGGCTAAATGGTCCAGTGATCTGACTTAATATATGGCTGTTCCTATGTTCTTTCAACCTTGCATCTTTTCACCTCCAGACTACAATTCTCAGCATTCTACAGTGTTATACTGCAACACATCTGGAGAGTACCAGGTTACGGGATTAAGGAAATAATTCTTGAATGTGGATTGTTCTGTTGTTGTTAGTTGTGAAGTAGTGTCCGACCCATCGCAACCCCACGGACAACATTCCTCCAGGCCTTCCTGTCCTCCACCATCACCCGGAGTTCACTCAAGCTCACACCAACTGCTTCAGTGACTCCGTCCAGCCACCTCATTCTCTGCCGTCCCCTTCTTCTTTTGCCATCTATTGTTCCCAGCATCAGGCTCTTCTCCAGGGACTCCTTCCTTCCCATTAGGCGGCCAAAGTATTTGAGTTTCATCTTCAGGATCTGGCCTTTTAAAGAGCAGTCAGGGTTGATCTCCTCTAGGACTGACCGGTTTGATGGCCTTGTGCAGGAGTTTCCTGCAGCACCACAATGCAAAGGCCTCAATTCTTTGGCGCTCAGCCTTCCTTATGGTCCAACTTTCACAGTAAATCGTAGGCAAAATCCAGTGAGACATTATGCATTCATTGTCTTCCTTCCTCCCTGCCAATTTTCTTCTGCAAATGGTGGATCTCTGTCATGCAAATGAGACACACAGTTTACAGAAGGAAAGCTTAACACTTCCCAAAGGAAGCCTCCAAATGAATGAGCCCCCAAATGAGCCCCCATGTGACCTCCAGTGACCTGATTCCTTCTGGAAACAATGTCTGCTTTTTTTGTGCAACTTGATATTGCACAAATCGTGGGGGGGGGGTCACTCACACAACAGAATTGGTGGGTTGTAGGAGAACTGGTAGGACCCCAGTGCCTTCCCTGGTTTTAGGAAAATACTTTTTTTTTTAAATGCCAGAATAAAATTGTTAAAGTGTTTCTTTTTTAAAGATGCAAGGCTTAATTCAGGATGGAAAAAATGCCACAGTTTGGCACCACTTTTTTAAAAAGAGGTAAACAATGGATAGTTTGATTTATGAGATTTTTCCAAACATGTTTTCAGGCATTTAGATGGCAGGTCAAAATCTGGGTTCAGGTTCAGTGAACAGGGCAAACTTGTACTTCATGTTTGGTTCCAACTCGAGAGAAAATGATAGCTCAGCAGAGTTACTGAATTTCAGTTCAATTCAGTGAACAAAGAAATGGGAAAATATGAAAACCAAAGAGGAAACTTTTTCCCTGCATTGATTTTCCAAATTCTAACGGAAGCTTCAGGGAGATGATTATCTGGCTGGGGTGAAAGGCAGGATTTCTTGACTCAAGAGTATTCTAAAGCAGTTGTGGATGACAGTTGGGCAGACGCAAAAGATTCTGATGGATGTGCTGCAGAGCTGGGGAGAACAAGAAGGGGAAGCAACATGAGCAGAGAGTAAGTGTTGGGTAAGCCTAGAGGAATGTCGTCCATGAGGTTGTGACTAAATAACAAAAGCCAACATGAAAGTGAGGCAACAGAGGAGCAAAAATGGATGAACAAAGAAGAAGCTTCAGGGAAAAAGACTAACAACCAGACAGGGCCAAACTCCACACAACATGCAATCCCAAGAAACTTTTTTCTTTGCTGAAAACTAACATTGAAAGGTGTTTTAGAAACATAGAACATAGAAACAGAGTGAGTCAGAAGGGGTCTCCCGGGCCATCTAGTCAGAACCGAGCTCTAGCTGGCTCCGCTCATGACATGCTCATCATGTGCATGTCTAGCCTATCCTTGAACACCCTCATCGATGGGGCCTCAACCACCTCCCGTGGAAGCCCATTCCATACCCTCGGGGTCCTGTCAGGAAGTACTTCCTGGCATCCAAATTTTGAACCTTGGTTCCTTGAGCTTGGCTCCGTTGGAGCACACCCTTCCCTCCTCTGCAGGGGAGAAGAGGTCTCTACCCACCTCCACATGACCTCTCCTCACATACCTATATGTTGCCAACAGATCCCCTTGGAGTCTCCTCAGGCTGAAAAGACCCAGTTCCCTCAGTCCTGCCTCATACAGCTTTCCCTGCAATCCGGTCACCATCCTTGTGGCGCTGCGCTGCACTGACTCTAACCTGGCTATCTCCTTCCTGTAATAAGGGTCCCAGAACTGAATGCAATACTCCAGTTATGGGTGCACCAGAGTCATATACAGGGGTAGTAATAACCTCTCAATCTAGTAGCCACACTTCTGGCCATGCCACCAAGGGTGGCTTTTGCCATCTTGATCGCTGTGTCACACTGCTGACTCATCTTTAGCTTGCAGTCGATCAATACCCCGAGGTCCCTTTCACAAGTGCTGCTCTCCAGCCACTTGTCACCTAACCTGTACTTATGACAGCTATTCCTATGCCCCAAGTGCAAGACCTTGCACTTATCCACATTGAACGCCATCCTGTTGTCTCCTGCCCACTTCCATAGTCTGTCCAGATCCTTTTGGATCTGGATTACCTGCTCCTCAGTTGTGGCCACTGCTCCAGTTTTAGGGTCTGCGAATTTGATCAGCAGACTCTTCACCCCTTCTTCCATGTCGTTAATGAAAAGATTAAACAGGATTGGCCCCAGGACAGAGCCCTGGGGGACCCCGCTTGTCACTGGCCGCCATCCCGATGATTCCCCACTAATGGTTACCCTCTGCTTTCGGTCAGTCAACCATGCCCTAATCCATCAGACAGTGCTTTGGTGTATCCCAAAACTCCTCAGTTTCTCAACCAGGATATCATGTGGCACTTTCTCAAAGGCCTTGCTGAAATCCAGGTAAAGCACATCCACTGTGTCCCCTCCATCTAGCCACCTTGAAACCTTGTCATAGAATTTCACAAGGTTCATCCGGCAGGACCTGTTTTTTGCGGAAGCCATGTTGTGTGGCTGCCAGCCTCCCTTCCCTATCTAGGGTTACTAGGTCTCTCGCTCTTATGAGCCTTTCCATTGTCTTTCCTACAATGGACGTAAGGCTAACTGGTTTGTAATTCCCCATGTCCCTTCTGCTACCCTTTTTGAAAACTGGGACCACTGACGCCACCCTCCAGTCCTCTGGAACATCACCTGTTTTCCACAAGACCTCAAAAATGGAGGCCAGTGGGCTTGAGGAAACCCCCGCCAACTCCTGAGGTACTCTTGGGTGTAACCCGTCAGGACCTGGAGTCTTTATAACATCCAGTGCCCTGAGGAGTTCCTCAATTTCTTGGGTGGGGGGGCTCTAATCTGTGCCCCTAAGTCCCCAGGATCTCCCCCATCCTGCTTTGGGGAGAACACAGAGGCAAAATAGTAGAGTAGAAACTTTCCCTGCTGCTGGTTTTGTGCTTAACTCTCCCTTCTCATTCATTTCTCCTAAGTTTCTAGATGCAACTTTATCCTTTCAAACATGCAATCTGAGCCCTATTTTGAGGGTGAGGGGGAAGAGAAAGCAGCAGCAGAAAAGTGGGGAATGGGTTAATTATCCCTTTCCCCTGTTGCTTCACACTGCAACTTCCTTCTCATCATAATTCTTTTCAGCAAAACATAATGCCAGGCCATATTTTTCATTCACATGGTTCTATGTAAAATGCAGCCTAGTTCTCAGAGGCACTTTTGCAATAAAGGCAAGCTTCTGACTATTATTTTTGGCTTTAGAGGGGCACTTTTACCAGGCTGTTTTCTAATAAAGAGCAAATGGGTACTGAGTCTCATTTTGGGCACTGTGTATCTCTCTCAAGCTTCTTGTTCAGTATGGGTGATCATGATTTTCCCAGTAGTTTCAATGTCATGTTCACTTCATCTTCTTCCACCTAACTAGGATAATGACATACAACCTACTTCCATAATCAAATTCTATAATATGCCACATACAGTGTTGTATCCACAGAAGCCAACTGGCAAATTGAAAGACTGAAACAAGAGGAGGTGCATAATTGGTCATAAATGGGTGGGATGGTCACCATTGCTCCAAGATTATCAGTCTTAGCCAAAGCCTTGGGTGCAGATGCTCACTGATAAAATTGAGCAATTCTCGTCTACTCCGATACTGTGGATGGTTGTTGGAATTCTGAAAAGAATTATATTTAAGAAACCTTGTTATTTATTAACATACTCATATACAATAAGGTATCTTAAGCTTTAAAGTTCATTAATGACTTTACAGATCCAGACTTACATTGACTAGAAGTGCCCTCATAGCCATAGGATTATATGGAACTAGTGCTTTCCAATTGTGGGTACAACACAGCAGATTACAAATGTTCAAGGGTTATGTCATCTACACATTCTGGGAGAACATGGTGCTTTTAGTCTTCTGTATGACACATATGGTATGTCACAACTGAGGTCACAAACTCCAGAAAAGAGATGTGGACACTGGCACAGCAGAGGCAGACTTTGTGGATTGGTGGGCGCTCAATTCTTTGAATTCCCTTTTAAAAAATGGAATTAACTGTCTCGATATTTTAAAGAACCCTTTAAATGTTCTTAATCAGAACATGACTGCTGTTAAAATGCTGTGTGATTTGTAGCATTTTCAATAAAAATATTCTTGTGAACTGTTAATGTAGCCACCCTTGCTTTTCAGATAACTTTCACTGGGGCTAGCTCTGGTTAGCTGAATAAAAGAAGTTCCATGAAGTACAGCCTCTAATATGCTTCAGACATGTTGGAATTTATAGATCAGCCACTGGCATAATTTAACAATTACTTGCTTTTAAGATTTTGTCTTCTTGTTTAACCAGATGAACAAATAAATATCAGTTCCAGAACTACGTTTTTATTGCAGGTCTTTAAAAGGAATATCCTGTAAATTGAAGCATAAAATGGTATCCCTCAAGCCACTGCTCTGAAAAGATGGCTCTAGCTTTTCCTAACAGATTCATAACTCAAATTAGTCATATGTCATAGTTGAAGACAACAGATTATATTTTATTTTAATACAGAAAAGCAAGAATTCATGGGAAATGTCCACAAAAGAAAAGGAAAATCAACGAATAAGGAAAGGAAACCAGGCAAAAATTTCCTGGTTGAAAGGCAAAGTACAAAGTAAGTATTATTATGCTGGTGCAGCTCATCATCTTCTTGCGGTTAAAGAGAGAGGTGCCCATGTCAGCAGGTGTCCTTTCTAGGAATACTTGGTTAGATTAGGAACTGCAGGCATAAATTAAGCCTCCATCCAATAAGCAGAACACGGAGGGCACTCTGGAAGTGGATGGCTATGGAAGACAACTCCATAGCTTCCCAAAATCTTGATCCCAGGCAAGTTGGTCTTACATTTAGTTAGGGTATGGTTTCGTTCGTTTGTTCTTAGTTTAATCTCATTGCTACTTATTTAAATAAGCAAACATTTTCCCTTTTATTTGATCCATTTAGAAAAATGAAATCCAAATGGATAATTGTTATTTATTTATTTATTTATTTATTTATTAAAACATTTCTATGCCGCCCCTTGCCGAAGCCTCGGGGCGGCTCACAACACAAAATAAAATACAATAAAATACAAAAATAACAATATAAAATTAACAATATAAAATAAATAACAATATAAAAGAAGTCGCCCTGGCCAGATAATATAAAATAACCATCCCATTGTATATTGAAGAGAAATTCTCTCCGTTCCTTCACTTTTTTCAGCACTTTATCCATTTCCTTTCAGTGTTCTTACTTACCAGTATCTTTTTGATCCCAAGTCTTTACTCATCAGGAAGGAACTTCAGTCTCTTGACCATTTTAACCGCCATTTTCTGCCCCAGAAACAGTCTGTATTCTGAGAAATGTGGGAATTACAATACTAGTAGCTTCTTCCATCATGCATCTCTAGGCAGTAATCTCAGACCCAGAGTCTGTGTTCAGCAGGTGGTCACTTCTTCAGACCATACCTTGGAATTTGATTTATTCCATGAAAACCTCACTGCAAGCAAGAGTAGATAACGTCACTGAGCTATCCCCCTTACATCCAAGAGCTGTTTCCTGCTTAGTCATCATAAATTCAGGCCTATCTGCATATGTATGAAGTCAGTTCAGTATTTTTCACAGAGCTGGATTCAATGTAGAGAGCAGCCTTTGACTTGCATGCACCTTCTGTTGGAAAAACCAGACAGAACAGGCATGTCAACAAAGATGCAGAATTATTCCCTACCAGGTCTTGTTTTGACCCAAGTATGAGGCTGAATTCTCTCACGTGGTAAAGCTAATTTTGGACTCTACCACCGCTCACAAGGTGGAAAATCCCTGTCTAAAAACACCACCACCTCCCTCTGCACTGAAATTTAGCATGTCAAGGAGAAGGGTAGGATAAAACCTACTCTCTGATACACGAGTGTTCTGTGTGGGGAAAGTATTCTGTGCCCTTGAGCATTTCATCACATAAATTCCAACGGGCAGGCAGAAGCACATAGCAAAGGCGCAGATTTATCACCAAGGCTTTAGGGTGTAAGCAAACTTATTCAAGTCTGATCTGGACAACCTCCTGCTGAAAATCCTAAAACAGACATGTGCAAGTCAACCAAAGTTTTTGGGAGATGGATTTAGACACAGCTTTAGACTCACCAGACTTTCAACTGATAGCAAGTGGGCAGTGGTTCAGTATCTTCTGGGCTCTCTTTATACAGGCCTAGTCAAAAAAGTCTGCTTATAAACACGAAGTGAGGGCTAGCTTCAGCCTGGAATCCGCGTAGGCTCAAGTTGTTAGGGCTTATAGGGAAGCTCATGAAGGAAAGCTCACGACAGAGTAATACCAAGTCCAGGCTATTATTCAGTTGTTTTTTAAAAAAGCTACACAGCCATTTCACACCAGATTCTTTCCCAAATCACTTATCCTTTGTCTGTCATCCTTTCACCAGCCCATTTACTATTGTCCTCTCCCCTGAATAGAATATCTCTACTTCCAGGGGGGACAATTAACCTACATTCCTATTCACTGGAAGCCAGTGCAGAGCTTGAGTTCAGACACAGCTACCTCCCTAGCTTTTCAGACAAGGTCCTCTAATCAGATTGCCTGCAGCAGCAGCAGGGCCAGCCTAGATAGGGCCAGCCGGATCTTCTGCTGTGAGCAATGATCACCAGCAACAGTGGGGCAGAAGAGGGGAAAAAAAGGAAAAGCGATTTCCCTGGGTTGACTGCCAATTTGCACTGAGTAAAAAAAGCTCTTACATGGAATCACCGTGACACAGGGCTCTTTGGCACAGGAATCTGCAGAGAAAGCCAGCCAGCCAGCCAGCCAGCCAGCCAGGATTAGGTTATCACAAGAACATAAAATCCATGTCAGACCAAAGGGCCATCAGACCAAAGGGCCATCTAATCCAGCACTCAGTATACATGGAGACAAACCAGCTGCCCACAGGATCCTTCAGGCAGGGTGGGTACAAGAGCTCCTCCTGCCCAAGTTCCTCAGCAACTGCTATATGCAGGCATGGCTGTACTACCTTCTTCTCCGATGAAGGTATTACACAGTCCTGGTACTAGTTAGGCTAGTGGCCACAGAGAGCCTCCTCCTCCTCCGTGAATCTGTCCCCTTTTACCCTTTTAAAGCCATCCAAATTGGCAGCCATCACCACTTCCCATGGCAGCAAATTACATAGTTTAACTATATGTTGTGTGAAGTACTTTTCTCTGTCCCAAACCTTCCACCAATTAGCTTAATGGGATGACCCCTGTTGTCCTTCTCTGTATTTATTCCAACTCAACAATATCCTTTTGTAGGTATAACAGCCAGAACAGAGCACAATATTCTAAGCATGCTCATACTAACGATTTGTACAAAGGGAATAAGATCTTGGCAGTTCTCTTTTCTATTCTGTTCCTAATTATGGAGTTTGCCTTTTTCACAGCATCTGCACACTGGGTTGACATTTTCACTGAGCTATCTACCCCATGATCCCTTTCTTGCTCAGTCACGGCTAGTTCAGAATCTACCAGTATATACTTGAAATTGGGGTTTTTTGCCCCAACATGCATTACTCTACACTAGCCGTTTTGATGCCCATTCTCCTAGCTTGGAGCGATCCTTTGGAGCTTCTCACAATCCCCTTTGGTTTTAACTCTACTTTGGTGCCAACTGCAAACCTGGCCACTCCACTGCTTACTCATTCCAGATCATTTATGAATAGGTTCAAAGGTACTGGTCCTAATACAGAACCCTGTGGGACTCCATTAGCTACATCCCTCGATAGGGAGAAGTGGCCATTAATCCCCACTCTCTGTCTTCTATTCTTTAACCTGTTAGTGATCCGTAAGAGGATTCCCCCATATCTTATATTCCATGACTGCTTAGTTAGCTCAGGAGCCTTTGGTGAGGTATTTTGTCAAAAGCCATTTGGAAGTCCAAGCAAACAATGTCTATTGGATCAACTGTCTATGTGCCTACTGGCACTCTCAAAGAAGTCCAATAGGTTAGCAACACAGGACTTACTGTCATGTGGATTCTTTTTTGGTGGGCTTGTCCCTCTACATGCTTTCTGAGTCTGTCTTTAATACTGCTCTCAGTTTGTCC
This sequence comes from Varanus komodoensis, assembly GCF_004798865.1. Classification (NCBI taxonomy): domain Eukaryota; kingdom Metazoa; phylum Chordata; class Lepidosauria; order Squamata; family Varanidae; genus Varanus; species Varanus komodoensis. Next base: position 58,820,559 of record NW_025335761.1, read on the forward strand.
AGAAAAAATATTAAGCTAACTGGCCTGTAATTCCCTAGATCCCCCTGCTTCCCCTTTTAACAATTGGTGTTACCTTGGCTGTTCTCCAGTCTTCTGATACAAAGGCTGATTTTAGGGACATCTTAAATATTGTGGTAAGGTCAGCAATTTCATGTTTGTGTTGAGAACTCTAGGCTGGGTATCATCTGGACTGATTTACTGACATTCAGGTTGTCACTAAGTTTGAGAATGTCACTTTTTGGTCACTATCTGCCTTAATACACTCCCCAGAGAGGTTTGCCTGGTGCTGACGTTACATTCTTTTTGGCGCCAGGCAAAAACCTTTTTATTTGCCCATTATTTAATTAGGCTTTAACATTGTCATGCTCAGTATTGTATTTTGTTGTGATTTATTTGCTGTTGTAAGCCATCTTGTGACATCTCATAAAGGATGGGGTACAAATATTGTTAATAAATATTTTTCAATTTTTCAGAATACATATATCTTGGCAGTTCAGAAACATATCTGCTCTTCATCCTCTACTGAGATGGATACAAAAATAATTCAGCTTCTCTGCAATTTCTTTATTCCCTGAGTGCTCCTTTAATTCCATTATTGTCCAATGGTCCAACTATATCTTTAGCTTTCTTCTGCTATATTTAAAGAATCCTTGATGTAGTTACTAATATGCTTCTCAAACTGTTTCCTTGCTTCTCTGATTGTGTCCTTGCATCTCCCTTGTACAAGCTTGTGGTTCCTCCTCTTTTCATTTGAGCAAGACTTCTTCTCCCTTATTATTTCTGCATTAATGATGCTGATGAGTTCTTGGACCTTGTGCTCTCACTTGTGGTTTACACATCATCTGTGCCTCTATTATAGTATTTTGGCATAATCTCCAAGCACTCTGAAGTGAATTAAACTTCTTAATTCTTCTCCTCAGTGTCACCAGTTCCCCCATTTTTTAGAAGTTTCCTATTGAAATCAAATGCAACTGTGTTTGGCCTCTTCAGCGGTCTTCTTTGTAACTGTATATTAAATCTGATACCAGCACGGTCACCGTTTCCTATTTCCTTACCTGTTTCCTATTTCCTTACCTTATTGCATTCCCACAGTCCATTTGGGGGGCTACCCAGTCAAAAATGATTTTTTTTCATGACTCTACGAGGAGGGTCCCATTCTCCCTTAAAGAGGTGGTGAGAAACCATCTCAGGACCTGGAAGAACTAAGTAACTTTAGGCTGATAATAAATGTTACCTTTTCAGGCAAGGTCCCTGAAAGTGTGGTACCTTACCAGCTTTGGGCACTCTTGGATGAGACTGATTAGGCTTCAGGCTGATAACAAAGAAGAAAGCTTTCTCTTTCATCCCAAATTATGGAATGATCTCTCCACTGAGGTCAAGCTGGCATCAACTTTACTATCTTCTCAGTGCCAGGTTAAGACTGCTTTCTTTGCTGAAGCGTTTATCAACTTCAAATAGCATGTGAGGATGTGGGGTCTTACCAGCTGATAAGCAGGACTAGCAGTATGAACTGATTTTAGCTGCTTAGTCATTAAAATGTGGTTTTAAATTTTAATGTAATTTTATGGTAGTTTTATTTTGTATTGCATTTTACTGCATTTAACAACACTTGTTTACCACTCAGAGCTTCAGCTATTAGGTGGTATAAGAATTAAATAGGCAAATAAATAAATAAAGGGGCAAGGGAGCCTTCTAAGTGTGAAGAACTACAGTGACAAAGTGTTAACATACATGTTAGTTAAGCAACTGTGCAAGTTCAGCAACAGGGCAAGGAGATCAGTGATCCTCTTTCTTTCCTTCTCAAACAAGTAAGTGTAAATTGTGTATTCGTAACTATAAATTCCCCACCGTTTCTTAGTAAACAGTGTCAGATAAACAAACCCAATAATATAAATTTAAAAATAACAAAAACAACTCAGTTATAAAGGTAGAAAGCCAGCAGAAATGAGTAGGTCCTCAAGTGTATTGCACCAAGTGCTACCAGTGTAAATATTGGCTGGATAGACAGAAGTTGTAGGTGTGTGCGTAGCGTAATGAATGCCTGGTTCTGAGGGAGCAATGTGTTCTAAGGCCAAGAATGCTGATCTGGAGAAGCTAACAAGACCTTTGGGAACCAAACAGGAGTGTCCCAATTCTTGGGTGACTGCTCCTCTGCTGTCATGGAAAATGGAGGTCTTAGGAAAGGGACCCATTCCTCGTTTCTCCAAGGTGGTAGTGGGAGATTCAATCATTAGGCACCCAGCTAAATTTGTGATGGACATGTAGACCACACAGGGTAAACTACCTGCCAGTTGCTAAGGCTATGGGTATGCTGGAGTCAGCAGTTGTGATTCATGTTGGTATCAGTGGTGTGAAGAAATGTAGTTGTAAGATCCTGGACACCAAATTTAGGGTTTAGGTAGAAGGTTAAAATTCAAGATCACCAAGGTTGCTTTTTCTGAAATAGTATCGGCTCTATGTGCAGGGCAGCTAGCAAGGCAAAAGCTGAGAAGTCAATATGTGGGGAGATGGTGGTGAAAGGAGGAGAAAATGAAGATGAGAAAGTTTCTGATTGTCCAAATGTAGAAGGGTAAGGAATAGGCCGTAAGAAACATGACAGCCATTCAAGGAGGCCTAATCATCAAAACAGTAATTACATGCGCCAAAGATGTCTGGACAGAGACACTGTACATGTGACTCCTCAGCATGCTAAGCAGTAATGAAATAAGAGAAGTCCTCTTGTGGCTCAGTAACTGATAAGTGAACAGAAAGCAGAGAGTAGGGATAAATAGTAAATTATTCCAATAGAGGAATGTATAGCAGTGGGGTCCTACCGGGATTTGTACTGCGTCCAATGTTTTTCAACTTGTTCATAAACAATCTTGAATTAGATTATTCATAAATAATCTTGAACTGAATAAAGTTGGACAAGGAAGTGGTCAAGTTTATTGTTAACACCTAGCTATCTGGGATGGCTAAAACCAACAGAGATTGTTATGAGCTCCCAAAGGGTCTCTCCAAACTGGGAGAATAGGGATCAAGATGGTAAGTGCAGTTTAATGTAAGCAAGTGTTAAGTAATACACCTTGGGGGGGCATCCCTCCCCCTTGCCAATTTCAAGTATAAACTGATAGAATCTGAGTTAGTGGTGACTGACCAAGAAAGGCATCTTGGGGTTATGGTGGACACCTGAATGCTTGATGACAATGTTGACCCATGGCTCAGAAAAAGGCAAATTCACTTTAGGCATAATTAGGAAAAGAACGGAAAATAAAACTGCCAGTATCATATTTCTCTTATACAAATCTATGGTGCATCCACTCTTAAGAATGCTGTTCAAAGTTCCGGTTGCTGCACCAAAAACGGTTTAACAGAGTTAGAGAAAGTGCACGAAATAGCAACTAAGACAATCTAGGAGTTGGAGTAACTCTTCTCTATGAGGAAAGATCACAACAGCCTAGTTTAGAAAACATGTGCGCAAAAGGAAATGCCATAGCAACGTACCAAATTATGTTAAGTGTAGATAAAGTGGATAAGGAGACATTTTTTTCGCTCCTTCTTAATACTAGTCCCATGAAGCTGATTGGTGAAAGGTTCAGGACAGAAAAAAAGCATTTCTTTAAAGTGCACATAAACTGTGGAATTCACTTCTATAAGATGCTAACTCTTGTATCAGAGGCATATCTCTATGTATGCCAGTTGTACAGAACTTGAGCAGGAGGGTGTTGATGCACTTGTGTCTTGCTCATGGGATCCCATGGGCAATTGGAAGACCACTGTGTGGATAGAATGGATGTCTGATCTAGCACTGCTTTTTTTATGGTTTTAAGTCTTGCAATATAGGTGCTACTGTGACATGTAAGGTAACTGGATTAGGCTTGTCATCAACCTTAGCCAGCATTATTTTATCCTCAAAATGTTCTTTAATTACCTTCTTCAGGTATACTGAACTATAGGCACCTTCAAAATTCATCCTTCCTCTTCTGTACCAGATCAGGGACTGAATATGTTCTTAACTGTCTTCCAAACACTTTGCCATTTTTATAGACTTAAGGAGAGAATCAAGTGGGTCCCAGAAAATGTTTTGTCACTTGAGGAATCTGCTCCATTGCTGTGAAATTTATAGCACGTTTGATGGCACATGGTGTCAGTTGTATGAAGCTTGTCATCAGATGTTATCTTAGAGTTGATCTTCTCTGCTCAACTGTCTTCATATCTATTAGAGAAGTTAAACATTGCTGTTCAGAAAACCAAAGTTTGAACAGAAAAACTGTTGAATCTTCTCTTTTTTCCTATAGAAAACTTGGATGGTTTACCACAAAGCTGATAGCATTCAGGGAAGGTAACCATTAGTTCTTGAGAATGAGAGGTACAGACTTCACCACCAGCCATTTGTGAATCTTTGTTAGTATGGCTTCTCTCTTGTTTGATAACATTTATATTGTAATACATGTGACAGGGCTGGTTGTATGCAAACGTTGGCTAAGTGACATCACAACGTCATTTCCACATTTATGACATGTGCTGTTACTTCCGAGCTGCCTTTTTTAAGTGATGCCTTCATGGAATGGTCTTTGGCAGATTACACACTTATCCATCTCCTGTACAACAGAACACATAAAGAGTTTGTTATGCAATCCTGCTAAAGTTTTAAAAATAATAAATGTAGATTTTTATTTCCTTTTCAACACACTTCTGCTATTGTCTATTATTTGTCCCAGTGAAAAGGTGTGTTAATGAGTGCCAGTGGTGTCTTTAATTCCCCATTCCTTGAAGCTTAGTGTGTGGCACTGAGCCTATTACTAAGTGGGGTGCCCTACCTTCTTACAAAGCTGTGTGTGTCTTCAGACAAATGACTGATACTTCCAGTTTATGGTTGCCTTCTACTTCCCTTACGATCAGACTTACGTAGTGAGTCAGAATCAAAAGGCACACAGAATGATTTCTAAGCACAGACAGTGCAAGAACCATCCTGTCCAATTTCATCCCTTTCACAAGGATTACTCACAGAACATTATTTAACTGAAGAGGAGAAAATTAAAATGCAAAAAAACAAACACACAAACCTGACCCCAAAGTTACTGCAATGGCTGCAGGTCTAGGAAAAAAAACTTTCTCTGCTAAAATTGTCTTAGTTATATTCTTAAACAGTTGAGGTCTTCTTCATCAGGGGAACCCAAACAAAACCTACCCACTACAGAATGTAGTCAGGATTGCACTTAGAAGTATGTATTGAAAGCAGAAAACAAAAGATGCAATTTGTTGATGCCTATGGTAGTTTTACATATGATGGGTCAAAGTTCAGTGCTGTATTGCATTAGAGTAGTGCTTTTCTTTGAAATTTCTACTTTTGGATATTGCCCCCCTATTTTTCTGGTATATTTAGTACATTGCTTGCATGAATTAAGAAAGAATTGTGCTATCATTTGGAAGTTATTTAATGTCAGTTCCCAACTTCCTAGTCTAAAAACACCATAAAGCAGCAGTGGGCACAAGCCAGACCTGGCTCTAGCTGGAGACATCTGGATGATTTGCACGTATCAGCCAGGATTTCTGATGTCCTCCTGTTTAGCAACAGAAGTGACAACTCTCTTTCCCCCTGCCCTTAATTATATGAAATGGAGAAAGCTTGGAGTAACCACGACTTTTTTGTGCGGAAACCCTATGAGCGCCATCCAGTACCGGCACTCAAAATAAAGTCCCGGGATCAGAAATCTTTAACTCTAACTGCATTGATGTCTTTTGCACCAGGATGTATTTTCTGGGGTGGGCGGGCTGTTCCTAGTTACCCTCCCCCGGGAGATTTGAATCCAGCCCACCCCAGACGCAGAGACAGCCGAACACGCGAGCGGGTCTCTCCGTGAGCCGGGAAGCTCCCGCAGACGGAGCGACGTTCTGCGCAGGGACCGCGCAACGTGTGAAGCACCAGGAAGGGTCCCCTCGCCCCCCCCCCGCCACCTCGGCGTTCCTCCGTGCCCACTTCCCCGACGATTCCAGGCTTTTCATTCGCAGTCCCTGAAACCCCAAGCGAAAACCGGGCCGGTAGCCCGGCAGCGGGCCTCAGGGGCCTCCCGTTTCCTCACAAACGCTGCCGCCGGTCGTGAGGCGAGGGCGCACCAGGACGGGGAGGAGCACATCGAGCCCTCCGCAGCCCAGGCGCCCCGCCCCGCCCCGGCCGGCGGTACGAAAGACCGGCTCTTTTCCCCCTTGCCGTCCCGCCCATGCCAGCCGCGCCACGGCCGCCTCACTCACCTCGCGCGGGCCGTTCCTCCGCCTCGTCGCGCGCGGGGACGGGGAGCCCCGCGGACGCCTCAGCGGGCGGGACGCCCCCAGTGACGGCGGAGGAGCGCGGCCGGCGGCGGCGCGCACGCTCTACGGCGCGCGCCGGCCAGCAACCCCCTCCGGCTCCTCCTCCCCCTCCTGCGTCTCGCGGGCGTCTGCGCGAGGCGGCGCGTGCGGGCGCGAGCGAGCGGCAGGCTTCGCTGGGGCGGGCCGACTGGCTGATTGACGGGCGGACGGACGGCGCGCGCGCGCCCGTCAACGCCGCGCGCGCGCGCCCCTGCCGCCTATTCCTCCCCTCTTCACCTCCCGAGAGAGCGCGGGAGAGGGAGCGCGCGCGAGAGCCATGGCCGGAGCTCAGTGACTGCCTGCCTGACAATAGACGAGAGCCGCAGGGACGCCCGCCGCAGTCACCGCCACAGAAGCGAAGGAGGCCGCCGCCGTACCCCGCTCAGCCGCGCCGGCATCGCCGCGCTCTCCTCCTCCTCCTCCTCCTCCTCCTCCTCCTTCTCGCCGCACCCCCGCTCGCCCGCCCGCCCGCCCGGCGCCCCTCCTTTCCCAAGGCCGACTCGCCGGGAATGTGAGAGAAGCGGCAGCAGCAGCAGCAGCAGCAGGAGGAGGAGGAGGCCTCACGGGTGGCGGCGGCGGCACAGCGGCGGCAGGGACCGTGTCGCTGAGGAAGAGGCGGGCAGGCGGGCGACGGCCGAGCGGGAGCGGTGCATGGGACCGGGTGGAAGCCGCCGCCGCTCCTGACGCCGCCGCCGCGGCCAACGACGCGTCGTGCAGCGGGAGGCCGCCGAGGCCTAGCAGGCGGCGGCGGCTGCTGCTGCTGCTGCTGCTGCTGCGGCAGGGAGCGCACCGCAGAAAGCCAGCCAGCGGGGGAGCCTCCCGCACTCACGCAGACGCCCAGCCGCGCCGGCCCGGCTCGCGCTCGCCTCGCGCGGGGATCGCCCCCCGCGCCTTTCCTCTCCTTCTCGCCTCGGGATTCTCTGCCGGGAGGGTTCAAGGTAACTTCCTCGGCCGGGCCCGCGGCGGGGCCGCCGTCAGCGGGAGGTGGGAAGCGGCGGCGGGCACGCGGGGGGGACGGGGTGGGGGCGGAGGGGAGGCCCCGGGAGGGACCGAGGGGCGGGATCCGGCCGTGATCCGTGCGGATCGGGCCCCTTTCCGTTGCGCGCGCCGCGCGGGGAACGGCGCCCCGTGAAGCCAGGCCGCCGGGGCAGCCCTCCCAGCACCAGGCTGGCAGCAACTCCTGGGCCCCGAGGGGTTGGGGGGCGACCCATGATCCTCGAGGGGGTGTTTTCGGGCCCCTTTCCTGAACTCTAACCCTCCCTCCACACCTTCACCCTGCTCCTGATCACTGCAGCATATCTTTACAATCTGCCGTAATCATAACCATCTTACTTACTTAAAAATAAAATCAGTAATCTGACCCCCCCCCCGGCCGAATAATCTCTTCCTCAATTTAGACGATCTAGCGGATGAGCACCGACAGGGGGGGAGGGAAGCCTCTGTCGTGCCTTCCACTTGGGAGCTCCACTGTAAATAAATGTGATCTCCATTCTGTTAATTTCGGCTTGGAGCTCTCCAAAGAAGCGATGGGTCACTTGACAGGTCTGGAATGAGGTCTATGTGTGTGTGGGGAGGGACCCCCCTCCCTGATCAGTGTTTATGGTTGCGTTGCCAAGGCTTGTCGAGTTAGAATTATACCTTAATAATGCATAAAGCAGGAGAGAGGAACTGTTACTAAATTTACAGCAGAGAAGTGTTGCTAAAGCTTCTTGCATGCTGACACAATGATCCTGCAGTTGAAGCGATCTGCTTAAGGGCTTGTCCATTAATACAGCTAGCAGTTCCATTTTCAGTCTTTGTGAAATGAGTTCTGGATAAATGGAGGCACTCTAAACACTGTGGACAGGGCAAAGATAAACCATCCTTTGGATGAGCTGGTCTGTGGCTAACAGGCCCAGAACCTAAGACTACATTGCAAACTAATGTACACTGAGATTAAAAGGCAAACCAAACAAAAGGGCACTTGGATCCTAGGAGAAAATAGAGCTATTGAAAGTGAGATTTAAGGCTAAACATCCCTAAAATGGGTTAAGTTACCCATTTTTTTGAATTTTAGATATCAATTTGAGTAAAAGTGACATCTTTCTTTTGCTCAGCTCCCCTCCTTTCATTGCACATTATAGACTGATTTTCTACAACTGAAGTAAAAGGTTGTTTTTGCATAGAGTTCCCACATATTTAGTTATTTATAAATTATATTCCTATTCTGCCCTTTTCCTTCCAAAGAACTCAACTAACTTCCCATGAACTTTTATATTCCTGGTGTGTGTATATATAATAGTTAAATTAATAATCTTCATACTAATGTAATATCAGTATAATTCAGGCTAACAATGTTTCAATGGCCATGAGAATGATGAGTTGACAAAGTAGGGATTGTTGTAGATAAAGCTGCCCTCACTGATGAGTGTCAAAGACTCATGTGATTCCTTCTAAAGAGTGAGAGTAGTTTTTGCGCACGCAGTTATGGCTTTTATGCCTGTCAAATTTCAGCAAATGTCTACTGCCATTTAAATTGCTTTCCATGTAACTTTCACATATGCAAGTTCCCGTTTTGGATTGACATATGAACAACAATATTTATATCAGCAATTAAACATGTTTTATCAAGGCATTGATAATCTTTATCTTAGCAAAGATTTGTGTAATATTCATGGACTTACTGACTTTGTTAATGTATATTATATTATTTTCAGTAGGTTCATTTGCACTATGTAATTTTGTCTTTGACTACTACTTTAAAAAAGCCACCATTGGGAATGACGGTTTTAAAAATATACTTAATATTGTATATTTAGTTTAAAGAGTTGGTGTTTCTCCATGAAAAGGGAAAGTAAGATGTAGAAACTTAAAAAAGAACCAGTCACAAAACATTATATTTGAAATAGATGATGGTAGTGTATAATTAATCACTGGGAAAACTTCCAGATATAAGAGTAGTTCTTTAGTGGAATAAGCTACTTAGTTTGGTTGTGTAGGATCTTTTCCTGGAGGTCTTTAACAGAAGGCTGGATAGGGACACACGAGTAGGTACAGGCTAAGGATATGGACTGTGTGTCACCTAGCAGTTTTTCCAATTTCTGTGGTTCAAGACATGAGGAGCTAAAAAAAAAAAAGATAGATTCCTAATTAGTAAAGTACATGGTAACTGTCCAGGTGTGCTTAGTTTCATTATATTTACAAAATTTGCATTACATAATCATAATATGTTAGATTAGGTTAGTGTGTGTTTAATTACATTTTAATGCATAGTCTGAAAAGCACATTGTACTGTTGCAGAAACATGTACTAATATCAGGTAGAGAGTTTGTTACCTATTTACAATGTTTTAAATTAATTTACAAATGGAATTTTTGAATGAGAATTCTAAAACATCCCCCCCAAAAGAAAATATGAGACTTAAGGTAAAATTGAAAGAAAAATAAAGCCAAATCTGGGTGTCAATTGCAGTGCTTAGTGGATACCTATTGATGGGTGCATGCAAGATGGTATAATCGGAACAGAACTAGGACAGTGGGTTTGCTAACTTAAAGCTACCCTAAACATCCCGTTAACCTAAACTCTGCACATGAAATAAATGTCTTTTGGTCTTTTAAGTATGATTTTTAAGGGTGGGTTAAATGTGAAGGGAGGAATAGTTCTAAAATTCTTAGAATATTTATTTGGGAATATTGATAATAATTATTCCCTTCAGTAGGGATATGTCCTCAGCACCAACCACTCCTCCATCAGTGGATAAAGTAGACGGATTTTCTCGGAAGTCCGTCAGAAAAGCCAGGCAGAAGAGGTCGCAAAGTTCCTCCCAGTTTCGGTCTCAGGGCAAGCCTATTGAGTTAACTCCACTGCCTCTGCTAAAAGGTAAGGCGCTGTAGCAGCAGCATCATTTGGAAAGCAGTGTTTTAATTATGAATTGCTTGTGGTGGCAGATTCAGGAGATATTTGCTATTCATGGAAAGAAGGTTCAACCTGCATTAAAGCGTACAGATTAACTGTTTTTTATTTATATAATGTGCGTGTAACTTCTATGGGTGCTTATGCCAAAGAACCTGTAATACAGATACTGAAGGCCTACTCTGCTGATAATATTAACTATAATTTTATTTAGAAATGCAGATTTTGTAAATTAGTCCTTGATCCCATAGCCTGACAGTTTCCTGGAGCACTTAAGGTTTGACACTTTGGCAGCAGAAGGCTGAAAACCATTGGAAACTTTTGTATGTATTCTCTTACTGAGATGTTTATACTTTCTGACATTTTTACCAAAAGTATGTTTCTTATCAAATGCAAGGGAAAATGTCATTTTACAAGCATGGAAAATGTATGCTATGGGTATTTGGTGATTCTGATATGCTTATGTTTTGAATCTGCATTTTTTAAAAAGAAACAGCTCATATTTTACTTTCCTGTGTATCTAGCTCATTTGCAATAAGTAAGCTCTGGAAGAGTCTACATGGTTGCTGCATTCTGTAGACAGAAAAAAGACCTAAAACTTCCAGCATGCCCCAGTCAGCTCAGTAGCTTGGCATGATCTTGGCCTAGCATTCTATGTTGCCTGATTAAAGTTTTCTTGTGTGGCAAACAGCTGTAGTGTCCCAGGGTACAGAGAACTGGCGCCCATTCCTTCAGTCCTTCAGCACCCAACTTAGGGATGCTTGGCTCTGATTCCAGGTCCCATCTTAGTTGGGGGCTTTTCTCCTGACAATGATGTTTCTAAAAAAAATCTGAGTAAGCACCTGACACAGGTGCTCTTAGTTGTGGCATTCAGTCTAACAGTCTTGTGTGGACCAATTCTGCTGTAACATTGCAATGCACTTCAGGGTGTTGAAGTATGTCCCCGTTGGTTTTGGAGGTTTCTGTGATGTTTTGATACATGAATAAATGTTATATTTCAATATTAAAATATTTTAAAAGCCATTTGGTATAAAATTCCTTATGAAACCTTCATTTTTCATGAATGAGGGAAAATGGAAGGTGCATTTTCAGTGGGCCAGCTGATAGTTCCAAAAATGGTTAAGGGTGAACAATATAAGTCAGTAGAAATACAACCAGAAGTCGGGTATTATGGGACAATGAAAGAATACAACCCTAAACTGTTGCAAACAATTATTTCTAGTTTACTAGAGATACCAGGAAAATGAGTTTGGACCTTTTGCATGCAATGGCTGTACTCTCTGACTGAGCTATGCTGATTTATTATGGAAAAATGAATGAATGTCAGTATTTAAGATACTGGAGAATGTGTTTTAGTTTTTATTTAGAACTCCAAGGATAGTGAAGGCAGTTAGCAAATTAAAATGGGTTAAATGAAAAGAAACTTGGCTTGATGTAAAGAAGATAATTATTTGTAATTTAGGTATAGTGCTGAAGAGACTTCTTATAGTAGGGCAAGTGGTATTCCTGTACACTGGTTAGCAAGAAGCAGTCACTTCTACATAAATTATTGGGTAACTCCCTGATACATTTAAAAAGTAGGCTGTTTTTGCCACATATAGAAGGAACATTTGGAATATTTGATGGTGGCCAATATTTTGTCATGCAAATTGATCAGCTTCTCAGATTTACAAAGAAGACTTGAAAACACCTAGGTGATTGGCTGTACCCCAGGATTAAGTGCTGTTATCTGAGAATTTAAACAGGATCAGAAAGTTTCACAAAGCTTGAAAACAAGATATTGGTGCTGAAAAGCTGTTTGCCCCCCACATGCTTGGGGAAATCCTTTGCTTTTTTTCTAGGATTATTTTAAGGTCATGGGCTCTCCCACACTAGACATTCAAAAAGAAACTGGACAGTCATCTGAGTGGGATGGTGTAAATTAGTGACCTGCAACAGCAGGGAGTTGAACCTGATGACCTTCTTGGCCCCTTCCCTCTTTACTGTTTATGATTCTATGACAATAATCATGTTTTGTACAAAGAATGCAGATATTAGGCTTAGAAGAAACTTGAAATCTGAAATGATAAACCTATATATGTTTATGTCTGTGGAAAAATATATTTAAATTCATGCAAGGTTAAGCCAATGATTTGGAATTGAGGGCTTTGCAGTGTAATAAAATAATTGGAAGTTAACCTAGAAATGGTCAGAATACACCTCAAGGTTCAATCCATATGAAGAAACCTTTGCATCTTTATAGAGTAGAGGCTTGTTGTCTGGTTGCAGCAGGCCTGTACTAAACATACTGCGTAGGAACTTATTCTCTGATCATATAATGTGAATGCTGAGTTTCATGTGGTGTATAATTTTTCAGAGCCTTGTAATGGAGAATCTTATTCAGTTGCTGGGCTAAAAGAATGGTTCAGGTTTCTCAGCACCAGTACTATATTGCACAAGCCTGAATAAATACTTAATAGTAGTGTTCAGTATTTCTTGAGTGTTCAGAGCATACCTGCTGCCTAACAGGGCTATTGTAAGGATTAGCGAGAGGATGTAGTAGTGCTATCCCCATATTAGTGATCAGGTGGAGGGAGGAGATTATTGGCTTGCCTATGGTCACATACTGAATTCACAGAAGAGGTAACATTTGAATGGGGACTTCTTCATTCATGGACCAGTTCTCTTATCTACTGCATTAAACTAGCTTTACATGCTTAAACACAAGCAACATATTTCTAGGGGCCTAGGAATTTTTTCTGGGTTTGTTCAACTTGGTCTTTTAATTGTTTTAAATAAAAGCTTGCAATAGGCTAAGCATAGATAAAATAACAAATTCCAATTTGAGGACTTCATGTGTCTTGGTAGTTGACTGGCACGCACGACAGGAGACATATAAATAAATGTAATTTGAAAATAATTGTTTATGTTAGGCAGATTTTTTATAATGCTGTACAGATGAATGGGTACACAGAGAGCGTGTTGTTTAAGGCAACTTATGCTGCCTAGGATTGTGTCCTGGGGCCGTAGGCTAGAACAGAACCTGTCCTCTGAGATCAGAGACAGAGCTCCTAGAGAGTTTTGTTCTCTTTGTATAATGATATGTTGCTTTTAAGCTATCTTGAGAATAATTTGATTGAAAGGTGTATACTATGCTTCAGAAATAATCAAGAAGTGAGTTTCCTGTAAAAAGACCGAAGCTGGCAGTTTTGAAACTGTCAGGCTTGTTAAATACTGTATTTTTATTATATTTGGATCCATTAAGATGGTCCGACCCCATTGACTAATGGATCTGGATGGCTTCCAGAAGGCTTTAGGGGATTTTCTGGTTGATATGGTTGGTGCTCCCAGGTCACTCTATGGAATACGGAAGTGGTCCGGGAGGTTGACATGATCGCACTTAAATGCTCTCTTCCTGTAGGCAGAGCTTGATTGGCTTCATGGTATACTAATGAGCTGTGGACAATGATGTAGGTTGAAGGATGGCCAGAGTGTAGGTGGAGGAGAGCTTGTGTTGAATCCGATCAGACACCTTTGAGAGCTCACTATCTCCGCTAGCATTGCATTTTCTGAATGCCACCCAGTGGAGCTGTTTCAAGTGGGTTGTGGCCTTCTCCATGTTGGCTCTAAGGACGATTAGGTAGACATCTGAACAGCCCTCTGTAAGAGTTTTGCACAACATTTCAAGGACAAAATCACACAGATTCACCACAAGTTGTAGTTCCTTGGCTAAGGCATCCAGTGCATGATCTAGTCCTGTTTTATTGGATAAGTTTCAATTATTGAGGCCTGAGGACATGGACAAGATGCTTGGACTCTGTCCTACTGCCTGTTTACTCAACCCTTGCTCAAGTTGGCTGGTCATTCAAGCTAAGGAAGGAATATGTGAGTGGATCCAGGAAAATATGAACTCCTCTCTGGAAGAACTGGTCCCACCCCTGTTAAAAGAGATGGTGATCAGACCCCTTCTGAGGAAATCAAACCTGGATCCAGAAGATATTAACAACTTTAGGCCAGTGACCAATATTCCATTTTTGGGCAAGGTACTTGAGTGGGTGGTAGCTGGATGCCAGACACTCGTGGAAGAAACCAGTTATCTACCTGGTTTTAGACCTGGTTATGGAACAGAAATCACCTTGGTCACCCTATGGGATGACTTCTACTGGGAGAAATACAAGGGGAGTATGCCCCTGATGGTTCTTCTGGACCTTTCAGTGGTGTTTGATACCATCAGCCATGCTATTTATCCTTCTGGGTAGACCAGCCGGGTTAGGAGTTAGAGGCAGTGGTTTGCTTCTACCTGGCTGACCGATTCCAGACTTTGTGCCATGGCAGTTACATTCATGGAGTACCTCAGGGCTCCCCATGCCCTTTAATATCGACATATTCTTTAATATTTACATGAAGCTGCTGGGAGAGGTCATCAGGAAGTTTGGGTTGAAGTGTCATCAGTACACTCTTCCTCTCTTTTTCATCTAACCCAAGTGAGGCAGTGGCAGTTCTAAACCAGTGACTGACCAGGATGATGTTCTGGATGAAAGCCAACAAGGGGAAGCTTAATCCAGGCAAGACAGAGGTGCTGTTGATAAGTGGCTCCCATGTCCAGATGGGGGATATTTACCCTGTGCTGGCTGGGGTTGCAGTCCCCCTACAGGACAAGTTCCGGAGCTTTAGGGTACTTCTGGATCCTGAGCTGTCCCTGGAGCACCAGGTGAACTCTGTGGCCATGAGTGCCTTTTACCAGTGCTGGTTAATTTGTCAACTTAGACACTATCTGGACAGGCAGAAGCTAGCAACAGTAAACTATGCCCTGGTAACCGCTCAGTAATGTGCTTATGTGGGACTGCCCATGAAAATGGTCTGGAAGTTTCAGTTGGTGCAAAATAGAGCAGCCAGGGTGCTGTTGGGGACTGGTAGCAGCAAGTATATAACACCAGTCCTCTATCAGTTGCCAGTTGAAGTTGGGGCCCACCTCAGGGTGCTTGTCTTAAGGTATAAATCCCTAAATGGTTTAGGACCTGAATATCTGAAAGAACATCTTCATCCCTATAAGCCTACTTGGACCCTAAGGTCCTCATCAGAGGCCATGTTCCAGGAGCTGCTTTTAAGAGAAGCTAGGAAGGTAGCTACCCTGGGGAAGGGCCTTCTCAGTTGTGGTGCCCCATCTGTGGAACCAGATCCCCAGAGATGTGCGCCAGGAGCTTTCTTTGTATACATTTTGGTGCCAGGATGAGACATTCTTATTGTCAGAGTATTTTAATGGTTGTTAGTTTTAATTTAACTCACTTTTAATTTTTGGCTGTTACCTTAACTAATGAATATTAATATTTTAATTGTTACTTTTAAGGTGTGTCCAGTCTGATAACTTGGCTGGTGCTCCTGCTGTGGTGTGGCTATTTTACTGGTTTCAGTGTTTTATTATTGAATTGTTTATGTTGCTTTTATGTTTTGTTGATGATTTTTACTGTGCAAGCCATCCAGAGAGCCATGTGGCTATTGTGACAGTATTAAAAATGCCAAATAATTAAATAAATGAAATATTTATATCGGGGTCCTCAAACTTTTTCAGTATGGGGCCAGTTGAAAGGCGGCGGCTACATGCACGGGCCGGTGCGGGGGGTGCGAGGTGCCTGGGCGTGAGGCGTCATCGGGTGCACGTGAGGTGGTGTTGGGCATGTGCGGCGGTGACTTGCTTGCTCAGAGATCTCCCAGAGAGTCCAAAACCATCTCCAAGTGAGCAAGTCACTGCCTCCAGCCCGTGCTGCAAGGCAGCGAGCGTGTGTGCGTAGGGGAGGCAGGCGGCAGCGGCCGCTTGCTCGCTTGGAGATGATTGTGAACTCGCTGGGAGATCTCCCAGTGAGTCCAAAACCATCTCGAGTTAGCAAGCCACTGCCTCCCGTGCATGGCGAGTGTGAGGTTGATGGCAGCACGGGGCAGATGAAAGGGCATGACAGGCCAGATCTGTCCCATGGGCCATAGTTTGAGGACCCATGATTTATATCCTACCATTTTCCTTTAAAGGATCCAAGCCAGCTTACATAATTCTCCTCTCCATTTTATTATCACAGCAACTTTGTGAGGTGGGTTAGGCTAAGTGTCAGTGACTGGCCCAAAGTATTGCAGTGAGCTTCATAGCTGAATGCGGTCTAGAATCCAATTCTCCCTAGTCCCAGTCCAACACTCCAGCCAGTTTGATACACTGGCTCTCAGTATTTGTTGTTGGCATCAATTCATTGTTACTAATGAACCTATGAAGTTGAAAATTTTCTTAGACAAATGAAGTATCATTAAAGATTTTGTTTTGAAAAATTTTCTATGCGCCACTGTACTGATGGTAGGATGGAAGGGATGAATTTTAGAAACCTCTGCATTCATTTCTGTGTTATCCTGCAGTTTACTTAGCAGGTTGGGAAGGGAAGGTACTGTGTCCAGGAAGTAGTGGGTAGTAATGCAGATCTTTAGGAGTTACCTGCATAAAATGTGGAGCAGAAGTTTGGGGCTGTTGGAAGCTATGGAAAAGGTAGATGGAAGTGCTTCTATATTCACAGCAGTCATAGTGAGAAGAAAAATAGACAGGCAGTAGGAGGCCTTTGGGAATGTCAGGTTTCAGTATCTCAGAAATAGTCCATTGCCTTGAGAACCTCCTGGTTGGAATGCAGACCTGAGTACTGGAATCACTTGGCCACTAGCATCATATTTTTATGTATCTGCACTGATAGGCACCTAGAAATAGTACAGTTCTGCCAGTTTGCTTTTCTCTTAACCAGAGCAGATGGCAAACATCTTTTTGTCAAAGAAATACTTTTTATTTTAGTTATTTGCAAGTGCAGTGGATTATGAAAGAATTAAAGTTTAATTATATACCTAAAGGAGAGAAGTTAGATAATATTATGCTGGGTATGCTAAGAGGAGGACAATCACAAAGGAAATAGTTTTCTAATCTGTAGGACTGAAAGGGGGAATCTCTGTGTATTCGAGAATCCACAGGTTTAGGGCACAGGAATTTTTAAACATTACAGGCATTGAGTTAAAGTTTGTGGATCAGAATATTTGTTAAGGGAAAACCAGGTACATAGCAGAAATGGTTGGGAATGGAACTCAACTCTTGACTTTAGGGCTATGATTTACTCACCAGGTAATGTCTACAGCTACCTAGGGGTTTCTTACTTTTTTTTCCTCTCGTAATTTGTCTCTTAATACTAGGATTCTAGTCTGAATATGGATCTGCACAGGTGGAGCTTTTGATCTCCTGCCAGAAGTTTATTGATTTAGGTGGAGCTCTAGGTAATTAAGGAGCTAATAATTGTAGTAGAAGTGGGAATTATTATGTTACCTGAGGAGTCAGTCTGTCAAAAGTAGATTAAACTGGGGAACTAATTCTTATTTTCATATTTTAGTCTAAGAATAAGTTTACAGATTGTTTCAGGAGACTCTTTCATCTTCTGGAAAAGAAATTTATTCCAAATTTCTGTTACTTTTAAGGCATCTGTGAATCTGAAGATTAAAAGTACTTCTTTAGTAATGTTAAAGTAGTGGGTGACTTAAGCAAAGAAATGAGCATCGATAGTATGATCCAGCTGATGCTCCTTGACCCCTCAGTGGCCTTCTGACACTGTCAACTGCATTTGCCTTGAGTGGCTTTATAAGGGAAGGATTTAGTTTTTTCTGTCATGACATAATAACTGGTGCCTGGGGACCTATGGAGTGCTGCAAGGTTCGGTTTATTTCCAATTTTTTAAATAGTGTCATGAAACTGCTGATGTAAATCATCCAGAAGTTTGGGCTAAAGTGTCATGTGAACATGGAAACTCTGGGTTGCTTACAAGTTAAGCAATGCATAGTTGTTCCAACAATTGTTCTTGACCTGTTCTGCTGCTCTATAGCACTGTTCTGGCTGCAAACCTGTATGGTTTGTAGCCAGAAGCTGATCAAGATTAATCCAGAAGGGCTTCAGCCTATTCAGCCTGTGGGATGTAGAATCAGTGTGAGCTTATTTCTGCCAATGTTCTTGGGGGAAAGCGGGTAGAAGGCAACTTACTTCATCTATGAGATGGAAGGAAGCTGGTAGCCTTTCTGTAAAGATCTAATAGAGGAGGGAGTGGTCTTGGAGGTGCTTGCACAGGTTGAAGTATCTACCTGAAGAGCAAACACCCTGTCTGCACAGGGGAACTTGCTGAAGCTCTACAAATTCCTTCACAGCTATAACTTCCTTTTTAAGCCAGTGCCTAGGCTGGGACCATTTGCTGGGAATGTTACTACCTTTGCTACTTGAAAATTCAGTTTCGACTAACAACCATCTGAGCCTGTTGAAGCTCTCTTCACATGTACCAGTTTGGACTCTATTGAGCTCTGTATTGTTAAGAACCTGCCATGAAATGTATACTTTTCATAGAACACAAGTTCTTGTTTGCAATGGATTGTGAAATCTTCATCATTGTTAGACTGGATTTGCCAGATGCCTTGCACTGATCTTGCATCTTGGACGTTTCTAAGCCTGAATGCATGTAGCATGGAGATACCAAGGTAGAAACCACAACTATCAAAGTATCGGTAAGTGTAGGATCATTCTGGACTAGCCCTTAAACCTATTTTGACTCTTGGATATGGTAGGCCTTGACCCATGTAATGTGGTGGTTCCAGTGGAGATTCAGTATTTGCATAATCCTGTGCATGTGTGGCTTTGTTTAGGCCTTTTTCTTGAAACTTTGCCATTAATTGCCTGGCAAATTTGACTTTAAGAATGATTTGAATCTCTTATCCTATATTCTGAACAGGATTGCAAAAGGAAAACCATGTTGTCTGGATCTCTGATTAGATTTGAATTGTTGTGGAATAATGGAGTCTATAGCCAATTGTTACCAGCTCTAAGATTTCTAAAGAGTGTAACTGTAAATACTTTTACTGTGGGATCTCCTGCAGCAAAAGAGCCTCAGGGATTCAGCAGATACTCTGATGGAATACAAGAGTATTTCATTAAAGGGTCAATCCCAAGGTATTTGCCTTTTGAAACAACCCAGTAGTTGGGATCTATGGTTCGTGTTCTGCTTATCCTTGCGGTTCCTGTGCTAACCTAGGAGTTGCTGTTGTGACATGTGGACTATGTTGGTATTTTCTGCATTCCCATCAGATATTCTAAAACCGGGAGGGGAATATAAAGTGGGACTTCACTTGGTGATCTTATTGGCAGGGTGAGAATGCATTTCCTCCAGTATGCTGGGTTTGATGATATTTGACAGTAGTGGCTCCATGATACTCTATTTCAGTTTAAGGGACACGCCTTACATTTTTTAAAAAATGCATTCATTGCTCCAGAATATTTACAAGCATGTTAGTGGCTATCCTTAGATAATGAATACCAGAACTCCATAATGAAATCTGTAAGCATCTGATGGGGTATAACTCACCAAAGTTTGTGCAATAATAAAATGTGTTAGGTTTTAAGGTGCCACAGTATAGGTGATCAAACCAGTCAGTTCTAGAGGAGATCAACCCTGACTGCTCTTTAGAAGGCCAGATACTGAAGATGAAACTCAAATACTTTGGCCACCTAATGAGAAGGAAGGACTCCCTGGAGAAGAGCCTAATGCTGGGAACGATTGAGGGCAAAAGAAGAAGGGGATGGCAGAGGATGAGGTGGCTGGATGGAGTCACTGAAGCAGTCGGGGTGAGCTTGGGTGGACTCCGGGGGATGGTGGAGGACAGGAAGGCCTGGAGGAGTGCTGTCCATGGGGTCGCGATGGGTCAGACATGACTTCGCAACTAACAACAAGTATTCTCAGTTATTCTTGCTCCAATAGACTAATACCTCTGCAAAAGGTTAATTATATGTTGCAGGAAGATATACTTTTTTGTTATCCTGAATTTTATTCCCATCTGTTGCCCTGAATGACCAAACTCATGCAGTTATATGAGAAAGGAAACAAACTTTTCATTTTAACCATATTTCTGATTGTGTAATTGTTACCTCTCTCCTTAGTAGTTTTCCTTATGCTTACATGAAAACCTCTCTCAGTCTTTCCATACCTGAAATTGAATCTGTCTCAGTATGTATCATTTTCCCCTGAACACTTTTCATCTACCAGTCATTTATCCTTTTCACACAATTTAGAGAGATAGTTTTTGGAGTAGTTTGGATTTCGTATCAAGAATTATTTGGTATTCTGAGCAGACTAGATAACCTCGTGGTTCACTTATGCAGTGTCATGAATGCTTTGTGACATGCCAGTAAAAAGCAGAGGTGGCCAACTTGTAGCTCTGCCAATGTTTGCAGCTGCATCACACTGGATTACAGTTCCCTTGAGACAACATCTGATGCTGTCTAGCTACCCCTAGAAGACCACACTTTGTCCGCCCTTGAAAGAGATAGCCAAGGGGGAATGTGCCGCAGTTTCTGTCTTTCTGTTTTTAACTAGTTAAGGGCACGGTCCCTTGATGGAAGCTTTGATCTTGGAGTCTTCAGTGTGTCCAGTGCCTGCTGCCAGCACTTTGATCTTTTCTCCTTTTTTGTTCTTTTTCCTCTAGATGGGTCTCTGAACCTGCCTAGTGGAGACATGCTGCTGGGGGCAGTGCAGAGGCAGAGAGGCTAGAGGATTTCTTATATCCTGGCTTCTCCCCTCCTTGCCCTTCTCAACCTCTCCGAGGTTCTAATGGAGGCACCTTTCATGACCTCAGGAAGCAGCTGGCACAGTTCTTTGCATAGTGGCTGTGAGAGGGGGCGGGGAGAGAGTTCGAATCATATAATCCTGCTCCTGAGGTCATAGGAGTGTCTTAGGCTTTGGGAGGGGGACTCAGATAAATCTTAAGGCCTCTGGGATGATCTCCGGGGACCATATGATTGCTTTCTTACGGAGTCATATTAGAATATGTCTCCTCCTGGGTGTGCTGTTTTTTTTTTTTTTTCTGTGCTTTTGGTATGGAGTTTGGCAAAAGACCTTTGAAAATCTAAATATTTATAGTCAACTGTGTTCACCAAATCTATACATTTACTGACACTGAAATAATTCTAATAGATTAGCAAGCTAAGACCTCCCTTTACAGAATCTGTTCTGATCCTTTCTCTAGCCTTAATGCTCTGCACCAATTTTTACTCAAAGAGGTGTTAGTTTGATGGGATCTATAGTGTTCTTAGATTCAGTTGCAGTAACTTTATCAGAAGAATCAATGTTACATTGACTGCTGTCTAATCCCTTCTGATAAGGAATTTGATTTACATATTTGACTTAAAAGACCAACAATTATTTACTTAAGAACTCTTAGGTAAGTGCCATACAGCTTGGTTGACATGCTAGTTTTAAATTTGTCAGTCATTCCCAAAATGCTACCCTCTGTCACCTCTGCTACTTCTTTGTGGTCTCTGCACATCACACAAATGGGCTCTGTGCCTGCATGGAGCCTGTTGTCAGCTAAGCGTTAGTTTGGGCAGGAGCCTCATGCCTTTCTGTTCGCTGCATCCGCGGGAGGGGCTGCCAGCCATTTCTTCAGTTTCTTTTTGACTGCCTCAGCCACCATCTTTCCATGAATTTTGTTTTCACTCCACACTTGTAAACCCCCCCTCAAAAAAGCCAACCCACTTTTCCTACTTGCTTTCTCTCTCTTCTTTTGTGTCCTGTTTACCCTCTGTCCTTTCTGTATTCTCTGCTGTCTGCCTTCCCCATCTACCATCATGCACCCTTTAGAAAATGTGTTAATTGTGCAAATATTTTCCCCACACCAGTGGACAGACACTCCCTCTGCATTTTTGTATGGGTGAAGGACACACCATTAAATCATTCCTGCATTGTCAGACCTTCACAAAACAGATCTAGAAAAATAGGGCCAGGATCCTGGAAGCAGTAGATTCCAAATGTCTGATCGCATGGCCAGGAAAGTGCACAAACTTGGGAAAAAAAGATGGGTGTCACAACCAAGAGGAAGTGTGGATCCTATGAGACCCCCTGTCTACCATCAATGCTGAGGGTCTGGTCAGTCCCAGGAGAATGCTCAGACACAAATGATGGTTCAGTTCAGAGAGGGAGCCCCTATCTACCGTCAACACCAGGGGCTTGTTCAGTCCCAAGAAAGCACTCAGACCTGAAAAATAGTTCAATCTCAAGACTGAAAACAATAATAGTGGTTTTATCGGTTCTGGCCGAACTGTTTCTTACCTGTTTAAATTTTTTGTTTAAGATTTTAAAATTATGTTTTTATTACATTATATTTTAGGGGTTTAAATATTTGGGAACCATCCTGGAAATTTTTGCCATTGAGTGCTATAGAAATAAAAGAAATGAAATGATTCAGGAATGGCTCTTTCCAATATCTTGTACAGTGAAGATTTGTACAAAATAATCCGTTAAGGTTCTTGGCAATTTCCTTTTCATTGATCCCTCCTTTTTATTCATCTGTCTTGCTATAATGTACAGTTGGCCTTCCACTTTACAGTTGGCTTAGGGGTGTAGAACACTGGCAAAAGTAGAAAACAGCACATACTTCAAGGACCTTGACTCCTAATACTGTTGATGGTGTGTGTAATGGATTGCTTCCCCATCTTCTCTGTCCTTGGTCTGATCCAGCTGATAAGCTTCATTTATTAAATTCTCATGTTATATATTATTATATTCTCCACCCTTCCTTTTACTCACCAGTGCCACCTCTTTGTACCAAGGAAATGCTTGAGAGATTTCCCACTCTGGATGAGTGGCTCAAGTAGGTATGCTTTAGAGGCTTCCCTTTCTCCCATTTCACTTCCTGTCCTTCTATGACGATGATTTTCCACAGTCGGCAGAAAACAGAAAAAACCTCTCCCGCTTAATTGTTGATGGCGAACTTGCAAATCAAATCAGCAAAAATTAAACCCCCACAATTTAAAGTTCCACTGTCTTTTGTGTGGTTTACAGGTCCTGTAAAAATCCTGGGAATTTTAGCTTTTATGGAAAAATTGGCATGGTTGCAAAGATTAGTTTAAAATGTTTATGATGGCATGTCTTTGGAAACTGGAAGGCAAATAGAACTTGCACTATACTTGGTGTGTTTATAGTGTTTATGGGCTGTAGTCAATACCAAGCAAGATTACTGGTGATACGTGGACCTGGTTTGCACTTAACAACATACAACTGCTTAGTTGTGGAGAGTGCACCTGCCACTTCTGCTTTTACTTAACAACTGATGGTCAGCTGCTTTGTAGTTTGCTGAGCTTGACTTGTGAACCCAGATATCTGGGTTCTTGAGGGGCCAAACAACTGAGTGGTTAACCTATAGTTTATTTTAGTGTTAACTGATGAGTTTTATTTCTTTTAATTACTTTCAAATGAGAAGAAAGGATATTTGGGAGAAAAAAACCCTCCAATAATGACAGCTGACTCTTGTATTCACTGTTTTGACGTACAAGTTTGTTGGTTGGTGTTGTGTGTGTGGATGGCTATTCTGATAATGCTGAGTTGTATCATGTGATGAGATTTCAAAATTTAGTCAGTGTAGCCAGTGCGTACCCATAGGCTTTTGTATAAATGTCAGTTCTGTCATAAATGAAATAAGGATGGCATATTTTTAAATTCTAGTTCATGCTGTCCTGTTTGCAGGCCAGTTACAATTTAGGATTATAGCATTAGTTGCCTTCTATTTTTTCACTTTCATCTAGTACCTTTTATCACTTCACTGTCCGATAACTTTTGCTACTTTGAAGACCTTATAAACTGTTCTCTTCCAGCTGCGGTGATTAGCTGCAACTTCAAGAGTGATGTTTTCAACTCTTGAATTATTGAGGTTTGCCCTTATAAATCAATGTGAATGGCTAGTGTTTTCAGATTAATCAATACATATATGTTGGGGAAATCTACATTATATATGATGAAACAGAAGTTTCTTACAGTGAAACATTTATTTATTTATTTTTGGATTTATATCCTGCCTTTTTCCTGCAAAGGGCTCAAGGCAGCTTACATCATTCTCCTTCTCCATCTTATCCCCACAACAACAACCCTGTGAGGTAGGTTGGGCTGAGAGTCTGTGGCTGGCCCAAAGTCACCCAGTTGGCTCCATGGCTGAGCGGGGACTAGAACCCAGATCCTCTGGGTCCCATTCCCATGCTCTTAACCACTACACCACTCTGGTAGTTCATTGTAAGAATATATAACTCTTAACAGTCCTTGAGTTTATACAGTTAGTTATTTGTAAGTAAAAAATGCAATGTGTTAAAGGGTTATGATTTGAAATCCTTGACATTTTTGGTTCATTTTTAAATACTTTTTGGTAGAAAGCCACCTTAAGTAGGGGCAAGCAGTTCTTTAGAATTAATTATATGGATAACAGATCTAAAAGTACATTCCTTACATTGTTGTGTACACAGTTTTCAAAAATCAGCAGAAGGAATGGGGCAAAATTTAAAAAGGTGGAGCAGCCAGTGAAGAATGAATTGATTCTAGTTGCCTACTATACCTTTAGTGGTAGAATTCTTTCATGGTAGTCAGTCGGCAAGAACCTGTTGGAGTTGCCATTGTGCCAATTTCATTTTCCTAGGGCATGGAATATCCTTGCTTGTTAGAAGGGGCTATGTGCCCTTGGTGACCTGAAAGTATGCTCAGAAATGTCATTTGGGATAGCAGTACCCTTAATGCACGAGAGAAAATAAAAGTAGGAATGCTGCCTCTGTTCCAGATGAGACATGCATTCAAATTATTTTGAAAACTCAGGCAAGAATAGCCAGTCTGACTTCTACTATCATACTTCCATGCAGGTTTTTGTCTAATGGCACTAGTTACACACAGGTGACAGCAAACCTGGTTTTCTTACCCAGTTTACCTGTCAGGGAAATCACTCCTGGCTATATTACATTCTTATTTATGAGTTCGTTTTTGCAGTTGCACATGCATTTTTATTTATTACCTTGGGTTTATATATCATTTTTCTAAAGCAGACTGTAATCAGAACATTTCACAAGACATCAGCTTAAGAAAACACAAGATTTTTTTAAAATCTTTTCTTTCTTTCTTTTTCCATAGACCATCAATTAAAAAAACTGAATACAAGAAAAATTAAATAAACATTCTTAGGCTTATCTCTTGCGCTTAAAAGATTAGTTGGTCTTGGAAGATGACAGGGAGAGTTTGAGATTTTTTTTAAAAAATGACTTTTTTAGAAGCCAGGTGAAATCCAGTTAAAGTATGTGGGTTTGTAGGAAAGAACAAAAGGAACAAAAGAGGCCTGTGGCAAATTAACTAACTTGGAATGGAGGGAATGAGAAAACCAACAAAATGTGGCAAAAGCTGGGAGATTCTGGCAGACACAAGGTGATAAGGGTATGGACAATGCTTCACTGCAAAAACCATCTTGAATAGGTTTTATTTCCTAACATTCAGGACATGCAAGACTTCAGAATTGGAGAGGATACACCATGATGTATCCACAACTCGTTTTTAATTACTAAGCTGCTCTTGTCCACCTGGAACTGCCACACCATGACCTGGAAGTCCTTTCCCAATTACTGATGTCCCTGTTAGTCAGTCAGTCACTCATTGGTTTATTTATTCTCATGTATTCTAAGGATTTGTTGGTATCATTGAAAAAGAGGTCAGGAGTGTTCTCTCGTGTGAATTAAACCTTGTCTACAAGCTGTTGCATCCAGGATTATGTAGTGTGTTACAGAGCACTCCCTCTGCCATGGCATCCAGCTTGAAGCAATAACATAAATGTTCTTTGGGTTGTTTAAAGTAGCATGCGTGCAGTTACTTAAGGGTACCAGACCTATCTACACAGAAGTTTGTATAATGTAGTTCATAGGAACATAGAAACAGAGCAAGTCAGAAGGGGCTTCAGGGCCGTCTAGTCTGACCCCTGGCTCTAGACGGCTCCGCTCATGACATGCCTACCCTGTGCATGCCCATGTTCCATAGTTCAATGAATCCTGTGTTGGAACAAACGTCTAATTTATTCAGTTGTGTTGCAGTGTAAACTTACTGTTTCGGTCAATCAGTCAGTTGTATTCTCTTCCCCTGTTGTTCCCTATCACCTCCCTCCAACTAATTTCCATCCTCTATTGCAGGCTAAAAGAGCAAAACCCTTCTTGAGATGTCTGGGTGACTTTCCAATCCTTTGTATTTTTCTCCAAGGTTGCCAATATCTCTCCTTTGGACATAGCTGTATAAACATGGATATTCTTCCCGGAAGAATAGAGATAGAATATAAGATGATATTCTTTTGTTTCCTGTTGTAGTAATAAGTCAAAATGTAAAAATATGATCTTAACTATTAGCCCGATTGATTAAAATTAATAACTTACTTTTATCTTGCCTTCCAAGGAGCTCAGAGCAATGCATAGCAGATCCCTGGAAGAAAGGTATATAGAAAAGTGGACTTAGTGTACAGAAAAAATACGTCACCTTTCCTGCTGGCTTGGTGTGTGGCATCGCTGCCTGAGTTGTTTTGCATAGTTCAAATAAATGATCCCATTGTCAGACTGAAATCTTTGATAATTTGTGGACTTTTGTGTATTGATTATTTCTTCCATTTATGAGATGCATTACAGTGCTCAGGACAAGGTACAAGAAAACCTCAGATGAAATCCCAAATCCACATAAAAATGGAAACTGCATAATAAAACCGTCAATTAAAACCATCAAAGGCTAAAGCAGGCATTACAAGATGATCTAAAAATATCAGAAATAAAACTTCTTAAAAAGATAGTGTTACGAGCTTTGGATGTAACCTTTGGTTTTTCATACAGATCTGAGTAAACCTTGGGGTAAATGATTGAAAGCACAGTCCTATATATGTTTTGGCAGAAAAAAAAATGTGTTAGAATTCCTATCATTCTCCAGCCACCTGCCTTAAACTTGCACAGGACTGTGCTCTAAGAAACTGAAGATATTTTATGATGGTTTGAAATGTTAGATGATATTTTACTGCTGCTGTTCAGTTGGAACAGAAGCATTATGTCTGCAAATATGCTCTCTGTCAGCAATAAACTAATGAACAAGAATGCAAACTTCTTTTGATAAGTTCTTGTGTCACACAAACATTAGAGAATTGCATTTATCCCATCTTTTTTAAAAAGCACTTTCTGTGTGTGTGTTTTAAAAATAAGAAAAAATCATTTCATGTATTTAAAAGATCATTTATTTTTTATTTTTGTATTCATATGCTGCCCCCTACCCCTAATTGGGTCTCTGGGGTAAAAATGATAGGCTATTTTGAGAAACACATGATAGGGAAACAAGAGTTCTTAACAAATAGGTTTTAAAATGAACTTATTAAATAAGGATACTTAGGAATTTGTTGTTTTTTGGATATTCATGACCAGAGCATTCTTTATATATTTTATTTTTGTCTTGTCATATTTTCTTAATTATCTGGTTGAGCACCTCCCATTTGTGTAATATGTAGAAATACAGACCTCAGAATGGAATTTTGTGTTTCCCTGAATTTTGTTAACAAAGAGAGAATAGACTTGCCACATGTGTGTCATCTGAAAATTCACCTGAAAGTAGATTCACCAGAAGTAGATTCATAGATGAAGCCTTGCTGGTTCTCTTTGTTGCTGGGAACTGCATAACCCTAATTTTGCTTTTGTACTAAGTGATCAGCCCTTGACTGAAGATAAGTTACTGGGGACTGTACTTTTAAAAGGCACAGATAATCTCTGTGTTATTTAAAGGTGTTTATTAGAACTGATATATTTGAAAGAGAAGCAGAAGCTAGAAAATAAAATTTTAGAACCCAAAGCTGATATCTTAGATCGAGTGTGGGGGTATTAATGGTTAAAATTTTCTTGACTTGCTTTGCTGTTACAAAATTAACAGAAAACCATTTCACATTGGCCAACAGGTTTTTTCTTCACAGTTTCTAAGACATCAATTAGACATTTATCTCCAGGGTTATGCACAGTCATTTTCAAATGGGATCTTTTGCTTTTTTTTGCTCTTGTTTTTGTTTTAGTGTTGCTAAACTGGGAAAGAAGGAAGGAAGCAGAACTAAGCAAAAATAGCTGATTAATTAAGGTGAATTTTGATTTAACATTTGTGTTTCTGGAAATTGTAAAACCATGCTGCATGGTGGGCATGTCATGAGCGGGGCCAGCTGGAGTCAAGGGTCAGACTGGATGGCCCGGGAGATCCTTTCTGACTTGCTCTGTTTCTATATTGAAAGTATTTTAAATTATGCCCCCAACTTCCCAAGCCATCTTATGAATGCACATGTGTTGATCAGTCCCAGTATCACAATTTCCGGTCATACCTGTTTCTAGCTGCCACTGTGTTCTCTTCATGTTCCTGAGTGATCTATAGAACCTTTGCAGCAAGTGGCCCTCTGCCTAGAAGAGCAACAAAAAAAGTGGCAGCAGGTGGTACGGTATTTCTTTTCCTCAAATTATTCCCAAGGATGCCTCCAGTACTTCTGGAGTAGTGGAATACTTGCTATGGATGCTCTGTCGTACCTTAATGCAGACTTGGAGCTGTGTTTTTAACTAAAACTTCAGGCATACTTCCTACTGTGTGAAAAACAAATGTAAGTTAAGTGGATGAGAAGGAAGGCAAGTCTCTATAATGATTACAAAGCACAAACCTTTTCAGTTTAATTGTTGCTTCATTGAAATGTTTTATACCATCCTGTTTGTGTGACTAGTCATTTTTATATTAGTCACGGCTTAATTATGAAAGTATGTGTGTAAGTACGGTATGCGCCTCTAATAAATATGTATACAGGAGGAAAGGGTTGGTGTTAACGGAAGCCCTGAGTTTTGTGTGCTAGTGTGAGACGAGGAGACAAACCCTAGATGAGGGTAGTACCTATGATGGCAATCTGGAAGAGCATGGATTTTCTAAAGGGGCAGTTTTAATCCATATGGATTGGTTTGGATTGAAGGAACCATGTCTGTGAACTAAAAGCACTTCTGTGCATGCAAGGTAGGAATTCCTGATTTTCTTCTTCTTTTATCTTAGCATTTCATGTTGCATTGATGCTGTTCTGTAGGGGTCTGCCATTCTTCAGAAGCGGCTGTTTCGGAGGTGCTAAGGACTGTAGGGGGAGGGTCTTATTGACACGCAGAACATTGGGCAGGGGGTTTGGGTCTTGGTAGTGATATCCAGATGTTTTAACATCTTTCAGTATTCAGGTTACATGTTTTCTTCCTGATTTGCTTGCTAATTGTTTAACAACTATTCATAATTTTTATCATGAATACGAGTTATCTTGTGGAGTATCTTCCTGAGGCACACCATTTAGCAGTAAGCTCGCTTTCTTGTAGGTGCTGGTTTAAAACATTATGTTCATGAGTGTTTGATAGATGATGGCTTTGCTTATCTGCGAGTTAACAGGTCTCCCTGGAAGGGGAGAAGCTGATTCTCACTGTTTGCCTCTTCCTCTCCTGCCCCACCTCTGCTGCCCAAGCAGCTGCAGATGGCCAGGGTTCCCCTGTGGAACAGCATGGGAAGTGAAGCTGGGGGAAGTGAGAATTGGCAAACATTACTTCCCCCCCACCTCTTCCTCCAGTGGGGAGTATCTGTTGGGTCTCAGTCCCTTTCATGAATGGGAAGTAGGATTTCCATTTGTAGAAGGACAACATTTGGATTCAAACTGGCTATATTTATAGTGTGCCTTGTCTTTTATTTAGTCTGGGTTTACACACAGATTTTATTCCCTTGTAGACTGCTTGAGGCTTTTAAAAGATGTTAAAAGATGATACTTTTTTTTTTTTAAATCCAGATATTGGCTATGGAGCCAACTTGGTGACTTCATGCCAATCAAAGACTCTCAGCCCAACCTACACAGAGTTGCTTTTGTGGGGAGAAGATTGAGAGGAGAATGGTGTAAACACCTTTGAGTTCGTAAGAAAAAGTGGGACATAAATCTAATAAATAAAACTAACTAAATAAGGTAAAATGGATATCTGCTTGCATTGGCAGAGGGGCTGCTGGCAAGCTACTACACTGTAGAGGAAGGAAGTTGTGGGCCAGATGGAAAATCTGCATTCCATTCATTGCTATTACAGGGGTGTGTATTTGCACATCCAAGAGAGGAGGAAGTCATCAATCTAATTAATGAAAATAAATCTGCTTTCAAATGTTTCCTTGGCACCGTCAAATAGAGAACACCTTTTTAAAAGTTTCTTGGCTAGCAGAGATAATTTTGTTGACATACTGCAGAAGTCCAAATGCACAAATATATTTGTTCTTCAGGGGAAAGTACATGAGGGCATAGTATTAAAATAGTGTCATTTAGCTTTTCCAATATTTTCTGCTTCACAAATGGATATAACACAGTGCATTGATTTTCCATAACTTTATAGGGTTTTCTTTTAAAAATGAGCAGCTCTTGTTTGCACAGAATAGGCGCACCTTTCTAGTAGTACATGCTTCTTCATAAATATATTTTAAAGATGCAGCCTAATAATCAAGATGTGGTGCTTGTGGTTAAGGTACTTGACCAGGTCTCTGACTTCTCTAGCACAGCCTTCCCCAGTCTGGTCTCCTTCAGAGGCATCTGGACCACAGTACCCAGAATTCCCAGTCAATGGCCCTGCTGGATGGGAATTTTGGGAGTTGTGGTCCATATGCCTCTGAAGGCCACTAGACTGGGGAAATCTGTTCTAGCATATTCAGTCCCAAATAGATCCACTGGATTGATTTTTTTTAAGGTAGTCTGATGTGACCTAGCTGTGACACTGTCTTGTGAGTCATAAGCTACAAATACTTGGTGTCTCAGTCACACCAACTGTAGGTGAACTAGGTATGTGATCTTTAACATAGATGCATTGTGCCCAGTAAGTGGAAAACTGCATACTACTTTTAATATATACCAGAGTGGTGATGAATTGGAAGCAAATCTCAAAATTGAATAGTTTGAATAGTCAAAATTTGAATAGTCAAGAGATTTGTGTGTGGTGATAAAGGCTCTGAGGAGAGATGGTCTGGCTAGCATTGGTAGGTGTGGTAGTAGGAAGTTGAGTTCCTTTGTTCTTCAGATGCAAGTAGTAGGTACGACTTGTTTTAGTTTGTTTGGGGAAGTCTCGTTTTTTTCTGATCATGTTGCAATGTAAGTACACTTGAAAGGAGGATGGAAAGAATGTACCAAAACAGGATATATGTAGTTCTTGAAATTAAACAGGGGTATGTAGATTCACCCTCAAGTTTAAATCCGACATCAAAACTTTTGATTAAAAAATAAGAGAACTAAATTGAGAAAGCTGAATGTATTATCTGACTTCTTAGGTGGGAAATATATTGAAACAGAACATAAAACAAAGCTGGCTAGGGGGCTTTAATGGGAGATCCTGGTGCCAAAAAACAAAAAACAAAACAAAACAGTTGAAATGAATGTTTTGCATGACTTGGATGATATGGAAATGAAATAAATAAAATGCATTTTCTTTCATTTTCTCAGATGATTTTTTAGAATAATAACAAGATGGGTTTCCAATCTGGAATAGCAGTACAGATAAAAATAAGAGTATTTAAAAACAAAATAACAGATTTTAAAATTTTAAATAAGATTTAAATCTTTTTATACACATCAATTTCTCAGTGAACAAAATAGCATAGTTATAATTGATTCAGTCTGCAGTCATGAGAAAGTTTTACCTAGTATCTCACAACAAGGAATTTATACTTGCACACATTGAGTTATCTATCAGTCAAACATGGGCATTTATTTCAGTTTTCCTGTCATAAAAATGTATTTGATTAGCTTAGTTATTTGTCCGTGTTTTGAAAGTTTTGTCAGCACATGACTCACCTGTAGGAGCCCCCAAGTTCAGCTTCTAGCATCTCCAGGTAGGGAAAAATCCTGCATGAAACCTGGAGAGCCACTGCCAGACAACATACACACTACTGGCCCTTATAGTCTCCATGTAGAGCAACTTGTTGTGTTTGCTTGACTAAAGTCAATGCACAATTTGGGGTTAGGTAAGCTTGTTGTGTATTGCTTATGTGGTAGTGGAGCTGAGCTCAGCAAAGTAAGGGACTCTGTTAGAACATGGAAGCAGTATAGGAAAGGACCATTGGAGACAGAGTAGAAAAGAACAGCGGCTACAACATTATAGGAGAGTCATAGCTTCTGGTTCCTGTGTTCTGTTACCAAATCTCTCCACCCGCCCCCCCCCTCCCCGCCCGGTCGTTTACTCTAGGTAGGAGATCATATAACATTCTTGGTGATGTGAAAAATGGTAAATTAACATGTCTTAGTTATTGGATCTATGTAACTATTTGACCAATGGGTGAAAACTGTCAGTGGCCAACCTGATTTAAATCAAAGGGTTATTTAAATCAGTTTACCATGTTAAATAATGAAAACATTTTCTCCAAGAACTCTTGGCAATCTACTAGGGTAACTGGGAAAACCACCTTCACAGGCTGAATTCAGGAAGGCATACCTTTTCCATCCAAAATAGCAACTTCTGGTGAGGGAATCATACATGTAAAATAATATTTCAAAAACCATTGGTTGGCCTCCAGAGATGCTCTTCTGTTCAAAGAAAGAGTTCCTTCATGGATGCAGAGACCTTTGATCTAGTGAAGATTCTGACAAATGGAGGGGATTTTGTACCACCTCCCACACTTCTTTAGATGGTTCTTAAAAATTCCAGAGCAGATCTGAAAGTGGGAACTCCTGGAGAAAAGGGGGAGTCTAAGAAAATTGTCTCAGTTCACTAACTTGTGAAAATCAAGAGTGTTTTTCCATAAGTGGAACCCCATTCATAGAAACTTCGAATCTAGTGTAGTGTATGTAATTATTTTCCATAGTTTTTTAGAATACATTAATAGGATTAAGATAGAACAGTTCATTGTCTAAAAGCTGTTTACTAGATTGACCTTGGTGATCTGTATATGAGAGAACTTCGTGTTATGTAACCCAACAAATTTGCTTCCTGCCTTATTGCAGCAATAACAAAATTCAGCAAATTATATTGATATTATGCTAATTGGGGCAAAAGTGAGTCTCTGTTGTTAGGAAGATAACTTCCTACTCTTAAAACAGAAAAGTACTTTGTCATCACTTATGTAGGTTTCCTTTCACCAAGAAACAGAAATATAGTAAAAAGAAGGATTAAGGTTGTGTTACCTAATATTAAAAGCCATCTGAAGAAATGAGCTTCCTTTTACCTTGTCTGTAAAAAATATCTTAAAAACAAGCATTGAAGTATGCAGTCTTTATATTCTTAGTCTAACCAATGCATATTGCAGTTACTTAAACAGAAGTAACTGCATAAGTGTTTACAGATTAAAAAACAAGAGCCCTACTATAGGAGGATAGAATTGTGATTCCATAAAGCATTTCACACTGCTAGATTTAATGCCTCTATGTTACCCATGAACCTTTAGTTCTTTCATAACTTCAAATAGAAAAGCATGGGAATATAAGAGGCATATCTACTCTTGGTCCATTCTGATTTTCAGGCAGAGTTTACTCTGGAAAAACCCTGCAGCAGTGATAATTTGGTCCTCTGAAAGAAATGGGTAAATATACACTAACTTACCTGACACAGATGATGATTTTAAAGCATTAGACCAGTTTATGGGAATCATAAATTTTATTTATTGTAAAGGTACAGGTAATAGCTGTACATGTGAGGAAAGGTAACACAAAGTCCAGGAAATCACCAGTCTGGTTTACGTTTAGAGTCAAAGAGGCTGTTAGGTAGAAGAAAGCAGAAGTCTTGCCCAGATGGAAAGAATAGATGGGACCACAGGATTACACAAGGGAGATGCAAGCAAAAAATCAGAGAAGCAAGGAACCAATCTGAGAAGCATGTAGCTAACAATATCAAGGCTAACAAATAATTCTTTAAATATATTTAAAGAAAGTGGGTAAGGAAGCTGTTGGGCCTGTGCAGGATAATGGAATTAAAGGAGCACTAAGGAGAGCAGTCAATGAATAAAAGGTGGCAATTTCTCAGTGGAGATATGTAACCAGTGATGTCCCTCAGTGTTCTGTATTATGACCAATGCTTTTGAACCTATTCATAAATGATCTGGAATTAGGAATAAGCAACGAAGTGCCCAGGTTTGCAGTTGACACCAAAGTATTTGTTGTTGTTAGTTGCTAAGTCGTGTCCGATTCATTGCGACTCCATGGACAACATTCCTCCAGGCCTTCCTGTCCTCCACCATCCCCCGGAGTCCACTTAAGCTCACACCGACTGCCCCAGTGACTCCATCCAGCCACCTCATCCTCTGCCGTCCCCTTCTCCTTTTGCCCTCAATTGTTCCCGGCATTAGGCTCTTCTCCAGGGAGTCCTTCCTTCTCATTAGGTGCCAAAGTATTTGAGTTTCATCTTCAGGATCTGGCCTTCTAAAGAGCAGTCAGGGTTGATCTCCTCTCGGACTGACTGGTTTGATTGTCTTGTGGTCCAAGGGACTCGCAGGAGTCTCCTCCAGCACCACAATTCAAAGGCCTCAATCCTTCGGCACTCAGCCTTCCTTATGGTCCAACTTTAGGGTGGCTACAACCTGAAAGGGTTTGTGAGGCATTCCAAAGGGATTTCTCCAAGTTGGGAGAATGGACATCAGCATGTGAAATGCAGGTCAGTGTAAGCAAGAGTAAAGTAATCATGTTGGGGCAAAAAATCCCAATGTCAAGTGTACACGGATGGAATCTGAACTAGCCGTGACTGAACAAGACATCTTGGGGTAGTAGCGGACAACTCAATGGAAATGTTGACCAGGGTACAACTGTTGTGAAGAAGGGAACTCTGCTGGGCATAGTTAGGAATAAAAAGGAAAATAGAACTGCCACAATCTCACTTCCCTTGTACAAATTTTTGGTGCAATTTCTGTTGTGCTCACCTTACCTGAAAAACAACATTACTCAGTTAGAAAAAGTGCAGAGAAGGGCAACAAAATGATCAAGGGGCTAGAGCAACTTCTCTGTGAGGAGTCGTTACATTAACCAGGAATGCTCAAGTTAGAAAAAAGGCAAGTAAGAGGAGACATGATAGAGGT
Source organism: Varanus komodoensis (assembly GCF_004798865.1). NCBI lineage: Eukaryota > Metazoa > Chordata > Lepidosauria > Squamata > Varanidae > Varanus > Varanus komodoensis. The sequence goes on from NW_025335761.1 coordinate 58,855,661, forward strand.
GTTTAACATAACATAACACCTTGAAGACGGTCCGGATACTTCAGTTGGTTCAAAATAGAGCTGCCAGGCTGTTGACGGGGACTGGGCGTTATGGTCACATGACTCCAGTTCTCCGTCAGCTTCACTGGCTTCCCATTGAAGTCCGGGCCCAATTCAAGGTGTTGGTAATGACCTATAAAGCCCTAAACGGCTTGGGTCCTGGTTACCTGAAGGAGCGCTTACGTCCATATATGCCCAGCCGCCCCTTGAGATCAGCGGGAGAGGCCCTTCTCCGGGAACCCTCCGGGAAGGAAATTAGGAGGGTGGCTACTCGGAGGAGGGCTTTCTCTGCGGTGGCGCCCAACTTATGGAACATGCTCCCCAGAGAGGTCCGCCTGGAGCCGTCGTTATTTGCTTTTTGGCGTCAGGCGAAAACCTTTTTATTTAAGCGGTATTTTAACTGTTAGTATTAACTGATTTTATCTGGCCAGGGCGGCTTATTTTATATTGTATTTTTTGGATTTTTAATGTTTATATTAATTTATTGTTGTAAGCCGCCCCGAGGCTTTGGCGAATGGGGCGGCATAAAAATGTTTTAATAAATAAATAAATAAATAAATAAATAAATAAATAAATAAATAAATAATGCCTGGTGTGGAGAAAGTGAAGAGGAAGATGTTCTTTTCCTTTTCCATAACACTTGAACCCCAGCTCATCCCATGAAGTGGATGGGTGGAAGGTTTCAGACAGATAAAAGGAAGGACTTCTTCACACAGTGTGCTGTTAAACTAGGGAATTTGCTGCCACAGGAAGTGGTGATGGCTGTCAATCTGGATTACTTTAAAACTGGATTGGACAGATTCATGAGGGAGGAGGCTGTTAGCGGCTACTAGCCTTGCTGGCTATGTGATGCCTCCTATATCAGATGTTACACCTGTATACCACCAGTTGCTGATGAGCGTAGGCAGGTGAAAATCTTGCACCCTTTGCTTGAGGGATCCTGTGGGCCACTGGTTTGCCACTGTTTGTATGGAGGGCTGGACAGGATGGACCTTTGGTCTGGTCCAGCATAACTTTCTTATGTTCTTATGACCTTATTTATATTCTGTATTTCCAGCTCATTAGCTGCTTAAACTGCCTGGAAAGCAAGCATTAAAAATAATAATGAGCACAACAATGAATAAACAGCTGAGCACATAAAATAATCTAGAAACCATGGAAAAGAATATGTCAGACATCAAAAATCCATTTTATAGATGTTTTATAAATACTAGTAGCAAATCATTTTCATGTGGTAGCATATTAGTAGTACATCCTGCTCTTGTTGTTGCTTGAACTTTTTGCCACTGATGTGTTTGGTGCCCTCACTGTTCATTGCTAAATGCTGTGGAGTCTATTACCTGTACTAACATGTATTGTAATAACACCAACATTCAGACCAAGATAAGCCTTGATGGTCTGCGGTGTGGAATACAGAATCTTTCATGTTACAAGAAACAGTGAAACCCATAAAAAGCTCAACTGTCATGTTTTAGCTAATCTAAGATAAACAAGTCTAGATTGCATTGGTATCCCGTCAGAAATGCCACATTTGAAGGATTTTAAAGATGGTTTCTGCTGGAGATGTAATGGCTCTCTAGTAACATCTGTTTAGGGTTTGGTCTTGAATTGTAGCATTCTGCCTTGAGAGAGAAAAGTGAGTTAATTTGATTCTGTCAATTCCTGTAAGTTTAAATCATGTCATTTTATGCTACATTTCTGCTGCTTTGACCCTCCAAAATTTTGAAGAAGAATGAATTACTAGAACTGAAACTGTAGCTCTGTAAGGAAGTGCCAACAATAAGTTAGAATACATGCCAGAATTCAGTAATAAAAGAAAAAAAATGGGAATAGTATACATGAAACCCTGGGTAAGCATGATCAGATGTGGGACTTATTTGAATAAAAAGCTAAGAGCGCAGGCGAGAGAGTCTGCATGTAGTCCTCAAACTTGGAGGATTGTGGGCATCCTACATGTGGCCTCTGTACTCCCCAAAACACTAAGAGGGCCAGTTTTGGTCATCTTTGTGCTCGGCTTTGGAGTGAGCTGAAAGAAATGCAAGTGCTCCCAGGGTTCCTGGTATGCTGAAGGAGCTTGCCTCCTATGCAGTGTCGTTCTTTCCACTCCCAAAACTGTGTTCCAAGGTTGTATGAGCTGATTGTTTCTGCAGCAGCTATGTGGGTGGGAAAGGATGCTCTGAGTTCAGAGTCTTAGCTCTGACCTCAGAGCAAGTGTCCAAGGTTGGAGCTGGCAGTCTGGAAAATCCTATGGCTATCTTGTGTTGCCCATAGCCTTGCTACAATTCTAACCTCAAAGGCTGGTTTAGCTTTTGGGTAGTATTTTTGCGCATTGAGTTAGCATATGCTTAGTGGATTTGGGGTGAAGGGATGGATATCACATGATACTGATACTTCTGCCAAAATCAGTAACATTTGGAAATAGACAACAAGTAACCTATTTGACGTTGAATTGATGAATGTTACTGGAAATCTCTGAGCAAAGTTTGGGAAAATGGATAAACAACAGATCATTGACTTTTACATTCTTTTGATACCTGTTTTGGGAGAAATAATTTTTAGTCTTATTTGAATCAGTATTTGAAGCCAGCCACAAGTAATTCCCATCACTTGAACAAATGCTGGATCTCAACACAGATAATATCAATTTGTTGGTATGCATTTGTATAGTTTTTATCAGTATTTTGGGCATTGTATTTATTTAAAGCAAAACCTTGGATCTGAAGTTTGAATACTTCAGGGTAACACAACCAGAGCAAGCTGAAATAATTTCTGACGTTCTGAACACTCAGGTTTCCAGAGTTGTCTCTTGTAGATTAGTAATGGAATAGGATTTAGAAGTTGCAAAAGAATAGTGGTAATTTTTCTATTGAAGTGTTTTTGTTGCAATTTGTTCTGCATATTAGCTCATAAGATTCTTTGAATTCTTTATTTTTAATAAGGGGGTGATAGAGTAACTTGTATATGTGGTGGTCATCTAACAGCCGAGTTGTCCTCCTAGCAGATCTTCTGCTTCTGTTCTATCTTAATTTTAAAAATTATTGGTCTTAATATTTTGAGCAATATGCTCCTCAGATTCTTTATAAGTTACTGACCTCCCCACTCCCAGCATGCCCTGTGTCCAACCCCACATTGTTCGGGTGCCATCTCTAGCTGCTTTGGCAGTGGGCAGGATGAAGTATGTGGTTGCGGGGGAAGGAAGGGATGGAAAGTTCCTTAAGTTATCCCAGGATGAAAGTTACTCCCCCGCCCTTTTTTATATTTGTTGTTTGACAGCTCAGAACTGTTACATTACAATTCTTAGACTCCCTCTGTGGCTGTTGAGATATTCTCTAGAATTCAGATGTTAATCATACATTCTCAGAGAATCTGCATTCTGTGCTAATATGAACTTCAGTAGCCTCAGTCTGCTGACACTCATCTCTGTGTCACCTCTTTTGACCCAGAGGCAGAGGTTGAAGGACTTACTAAGTGCCTGGCAGAAACTGAGATCCAGTTGAATGCCAAGTGACTTAAGCTTTGCTATTTTAGTTTACAGAGAAACTACTTCAGCATTGTGGGGATGTCTAAACTGATTTTGGTATGATTTGTATGAGAACGCATGGCAAAGGCTTGGTGAGATCTGTTATGTAGAAGGGCAAAGGTATTCGTTCCTGCAACATATTTGGCATCTTTGCCCATAAATGCTGCATATATGAAGGACACTGAGGAGCCCATCCTTTCCATTTCTCAGATCATGTCCGGCACTCAGGAGTCAAGATATATTCCCCTGAAGAGATCTCAGAAGTACCAGGGGCACAACTCTGTCACACCCAGGCTGAAGCTTAACAAATGTTCCTAAACACTTCAGGGACATGCTCTGGTCTTTGACCCTTTAAAAAGCCATTGAAACCAAAAATTGGGGACAGAATCTAAGAGGTTTTCCTTGACCTCAAGCCACTTCTTTTTTCTCTCTTGAATTGTCTTGTATATTTATGTGTAAGGAGCTCTGGCTGCTTAATGAGCAGGATATAAATGTTCATTAAGGCATCAGTTGGTGTATGACTGTCAGCAGTCGTGTGAATGTCATTTGTTAGAACAGGATATGCATGAAGGACAAGAGCATTATGCCATATTCTCTTTAATGTTGCTTTTTATTTTAAATGGGGGAGCTGCTGTTGTTGCTTTGTCCCAGGTGAAATTTGTCTTGCTCTTAGCATGGTCTAATCCAGGATTCCCCAGCCCTTTTAGATTGGTTGCCATATGGCGAATTTTGAGCAGGCATTCTCAAAAAACGAATGTGGTGACTGGGGGGGTATTAGCATAGCACCTCTTCCACTCCCTCTTAAAACAGTTAATATAGCAGATTTGGTTTTTTCATCATGTCACGTTCTCCTTACCTAGTCCTGCTCCTGTCTTCTTACTTTGCTTTCCATTAAGCCTGTGGAGCAGTCCCCACAACCGTGAAAGCTTGTTCACTGTGCTGTGACAATTTAGTTGATCCTAATAAAAGTTTGCCCTTTCTGTTACTTCAGGTATGCTTAGTGGAGTCCTTAGTCGGCTATAGAGGGGCATAAGAAGAATACAAAAGTGCACTTATCCTCAGATAAAACACACAAACATGCTGCCTTTCTGCTCTATTCCCATGCTGTCCAGAATACTTCCCTTTCCTGGCCTGTGAAATGATCTGGGGGGTGGATGGGCATGCGCTTACTCCATGGGACAAATTGGCAGAGTGCTAGCCCTGTACCATTCGGGAAGAACTGGTTGTGGAGGACATCCCACAGACACTGTTTCCTCCCTTTCCGGATTTATGAAGGTCACATGACCACCAGAACAGAACATGCTTCTTATGGCAGGTGGCAGCATGGAGAGTGGAGCACTCCTGAAACCAAATGTACCCACCACAAAAGAAAACAGATAAGCTTAAGCATTTCTTGTTCTGCCTCATAATAAAGCTATTTATTTATTGCATTTATATACTGTTTGATTAGCATAATGCTCTCAAAATATTTTACAAAATGTAATTAAGGGATACAAAATACTACAATTAAAACAATTTAAAACAGATTTGCCTGTAATAAAACTTCCGTGCAATAAATTTTTTGCAGACCAAAACAAGTACTACAGTACAGGAAATAAAAACAACTGTTGCACATGTATCAGACAATTTAAAAGCCAATATAAAACCAGAAAATCAACAGTTAAAATGGTGGGAAAATAAAAAAAAGTTTTAACTTGGCACTGAAACATATATAGTGCCTGTGCTAGATGTATTTCCTTGGACAGCTGATTCCACAAGCAGGGTGCCACAGCTGAAAAGGCCCTTCCCCTTTTAGCCACCCTCTTTACTTCAGGAGTGGCTCACGGAGAAGGACCTCATAGATGATATAAGGAGAAGACGCTCCTTTAGATGTCCAGGTCCTAAGCCATTTAGGGTGTTATACGTTAGCATATCATTTCACATGCTAGCAAAGTTATGCTCAAAATCCTATAAGCTACGCTCCAGCAGTATGTGGATCGAGAACTACCAGAAGTACAGGCAGGATTTCGAAGAGGAAGAGGAACTAGAGATCAAATTGCCAACATACGCTGGATCATGCAGAAAGCTAGAGAGTTCCAGAAAAACATCTCCTTCTGCTTCATTGACTATGCTAAAGCCTTTGATTGTGTGGATCACAACAAATTGTGGCAAGTTCTTAAAGAGATGGGAGTACCAGACCATCTTATTTGTCTCTTGAGAAACCTATATGTGGGTCAAGAAGCAACAGTGAGAACTGGACACAGAACCACTGATTGGTTCAAAATTGAGAAAGGAGTTCGGCAAGGCTGTATACTGTCGCCCTGCCTATTTAACTTATATGCAGAGCACATCATGAGAAAGGCGGGGCTAGATGAATCACCAGTTGGAGTTAAGATTGCTGGGAGAAATATCAGCAACCTCAGATATGCAGTTGATACCACTCTCATGGCAGAAAGTGAAGAGGAACTAAAGAGCCTCTTGATGCAGGTGAAGGAGGAGAGTGCAGAAGTTGGCTTGAAACTCAACATTATGAAAACTAAGATAATGGCATCCGGTCCTCTCACTTCCTGGCAAATAGATGGGGAAGAAATGGAGGTAGTGACAGATTTTCTTTTCCTGGGCTCCAAGATCACCGCAGATGGGGACTGCAGCCAAGAAATTAGAAGACGCTTGCTCCTGGGGAGGAAAGCTATGGCAAATCTAGACAGCATACTAAAAAGCAGAGACATCACCCTGCCAACAAAAGTGTGTATAGTCAAGGCTATGATTTTCCCAGTTGCAATGTATGGCTGTGAAAGCTGGACCATAAGGAAGGCTGAGCGCAAAAGGATTGAGGCCTTTGAATTGTGGTGCTGGAGGAGACTCCTGCGAGTCCCTTGGACCGCAAGGCGATCAAACCGGTCAGTCCTAGAGGAGATCAACCCTGACTGCTCTTTAGAAGGCCAGATACTGAAGGTGAAACTCAAATACTTTGGCCACCTAATGAGAAGGAAGGAATCCCTGGAGAAGAGCCTAATGCTGGGAACAATTGATGGCAAAAGAAGAAGGGGACGGCGGAGGATGAGGTGGCTAGATGGAATCACTGAGGCAGTTGGTGTGAGCTTGGGTGGACTCTGGGAGATGGTGGAGGACAGGAGGGCCTGGAGGAATGTTGTCCATGGGGTCGTGATGGGTCGGACACGACTTCGCGACTAACAACAACGTTAGCATAAGCACCTTAAACCAGGCCTGGACTTCAGTTTGTAACCAGTGCAGGCTAATACATTTTTATCTACTCATCCCCATCAGTAGACAAGTTGTCCTATTCTGCACCAACTGAAGTTTCCAGACTGTTTTTAAGGACAGCCCCATGTAGAGCGCATTTCAGTAATCTAACTGTGAGGTTACCAGCACATGGATTATCATTGCTAGTTATGCCTGTCCAGATAGGGATGCACTTTTTAAATCAACCCAAGTTGGTGGAAGGTGCCCATGTCACAGATGTCACCTGAAACTCCAGGGACAGTTCCAGGTCCAGGAACAACCCCAAGCTCTGCCCTCTGTTCTTTAGGGGAAGCGCAGCCTGTCCAGGTCAGGGAGGTTAGTGTCCCCCTGGATTAGGGTTCCTCCTACCAATACGAGCACCTCAATCTTGTCTGGATTATTGGATCTTGTCTGAAAGTACAGAGACTAAAAGATGGTAAGGAAGGAACATGGCCCCTCTGACAGAAGCTTGAACAAAAATCAGAACTGAGAAAGAAAAGATGCTATTCCCAAGTCTAAGTTGGGGAGCTAGTAGGGGCTTTCTTATGGAAGCCGGAGCCAAGACTGATATCTGAGTGGGTACAAGTCTGATCTGACCGGTTCTGTATTCCTCAGAAGTTGATCCTCTCCCCCCCCCCCCCGGCACCCGCTGCACTTGCTTACTGACCAAGAATGTACTGAAGTGACATTAGATGTAGAGAATGGTCTGTGATGATGGCTATCATCTTTTGCAGCTGAAGTCCGTCAGTCAATGGAAAACAGTTACATGACTCTATACTGTGTATGAGTAACTTCTGTTTCCTTTAGGAAGGAACATGGGAATTTTTGGAGCTAAGGAGAACAGTAGAGGCTAGTGTAAAGTTGTGTATCAGTTGATATAGTATTGGAAGTAGGGGTGTTGTCATTGCTAGCCATACATTATTGATTAGAAGATGGGCCTTACCACAAAATTTCTGCATATTTGAATTCCTCTGTAGGATCCTGGGTCCAAAAGTTTTTACTAGAGAGTGAAAATTGTAAACTAGAGGCCAAATGCTGATTTAATTTCATGCAAATGATGTATCATTGGGTAATGCAAAATATATAAAGAAAAGTAAGCTTTCTTTCAAGGGGGAGTTTCTTTAAAATGGCAAAATTTGTACAGACAGCCTATTTAAATTGAAGTACTGCTTTAAAACACGTTTTGTTTTGGTTTATGATGCTGTTTAAGTGTTAGGAATAAAGTTGCTGTTTCTAATTAAATTGCAGAGTAGGGAAAAAGGCATTTCCTTTTGCTCAGTGCCTGCTGTTCACACAGAGATCAGTGTTCCTTGCTGTGATTTGCGTATTATCATTAGCCCTCTGGGTATTTGAGATTAATCTACATTTTATGATTTTCCTTTGAAAATGTTTAGCAGGGTAACTAACTTGCCACTGTGAGTAAAACAGAAACTTCAGCTGGTTTGAGGAAATTTATCATATAGCTGCAGCTTTTATGCTTGCATTATGTTTCTGCTAAACAATGTATTCAGTACAAAAAAATGAACATGAAAGGTTTGTGTGTGCACATATGGTTGTAAAGAAACATTAGCATTGTCAAATGTGTATTGGACTTACATAATATGTAAATTTTGCATATAAAAACTTAACTGCTTTATTAATGGAAAGCATATTTTCCTTATATAGTACTGCACTTCTGAAAGGTTCATCTGTGCTGATGCTAGAATAGTGAAATCTCATTTTTCCCTCTCAATTCAAACTTTTTTTAACTTTGGAAAAAATATTTGAAATGCTTCCATATAAAAGCTAAAGTTGCTTCACTCCCTTTCACTCCTCATTCACATTTTCTGGGGTATTCTGTACCTGCAAATTTTGAACGATGTTACAGAAAGTTAAAGATTTCTGCAATTGAGAAATCTTACTAACAATGAGTTGTGAAAGCAAGTGATAACAATTAAAAATAATCTCAAAATGAATTGGACTGTGTTGCTTCAGTCTCATGCAAGGAAATTTCTATAGTTTGGGAAAATGTATTGAACATCAAGTTAGATATGCCTGAAAATAAAAGCAGCAATATCAGTTGAATATTCTTGTGTTTTGATCATTTTAAATGGGTGTCACATTCAGAATTCTTCAGTTCTGTTAAAACTGAATGAGATCTAAGGTTCTTGATTCCTCTGCAGGACTAAGATTCCCAGATTTCTGCTTTTTGAAGGCTTTGAGTCTGCAATCAGGCACTAACTCCTATAGTGCTGAAAGCTGTAGTATTAAATAAAAGATATTTAATGTAGGAATGCAGACTTCTTTAACTACTTTTACATCGTTAGAAAAACCAGAATGGTTAGCTAGCACAAAACAACAGCACCGATATGAGAAATATCTGACAATGTGTATGAAAATGGAATATCAGAAAGTCTTCACACATCTAAGACATGAACAGATGGATGCTATGATGAAATGGGGGAGATACAATGGCATTCCAGTAGATCAGTTTTGTGTCTGCAGAGATGCAACCCTTGAGAATTTGGCTCATTGAGTGACAGTTATATGGAGAAAAGTATTTAGAGCTTCTCTTGAAGAAAGTGAAATACAAGGGTATAAAATGGGGAGACGTAGAACCCTGTAAGCTATCTTGGGTTCCTTGCAAAAGGAAGAAAGTTTGGGTATAAATGTCATGTAATGAAGACAAAATTAAATAATGAAAAGAAAGAAAGTTATTTAGTGCAATGATCCAAGCCATATATGATACAGAGGGTTGTGGTATTCACTGTTAAAGCCACTAGATGTAAAGTTCTTGGATACTATTGGACTGAAGTGCTATAAAGTTTTAGAGATATGAATGTAAGGTGACTGTCTTGATACTAAAGGTTCTGTATGCCATACTAGTTGCCTGTCTAGCATATTTTAATTTGATTTGAGTAAAGGATTGATAAGAATTTTAAAGTGTTGCTAGTTTATTATTTTAACCTTATGTGTATTTTTAATAAAATTGCATAATAGTATTTGCAGTGATCTTTGGATTGAACAATAAATGCATTGATTACTTACCTGAAATTATAAATGTTATTATTAATTGATGACCAGGGTGTAATACACTATTCCAGATGCCAGCTTCCCAAAACCACGACCATTGATTTGGTTGCCCTTTTAAGCACTGGTTGGTTCATACAAGGAAAAGTTTAGACTCATACAGACTTTCCGTCTTTTACTCTTGCAGACGTTCCATCTTCAGAGCAACCTGAGTTGTTTCTAAAGAAACTTCAGCAGTGCTGTGTCATTTTTGACTTCATGGACACGCTTTCAGACCTTAAAATGAAAGAATACAAGCGCTCAACTCTTAATGAACTTGTGGATTATATTACAATAAGCAGAGGCTGTTTGACTGAGCAGACTTACCCTGAAGTAGTTAGAATGGTGAGTTTTCTTCTTTATCATGAACAAGTTATAGATCCCATTGTTTCCCCAATGTAACTGTGGAGTAAGCACCTTGAATGAGAATGTTGGGTCTGTCAACACTGAAGGTCAGTCTTTCAAATGCAAAACAGAGAAGATACTTTTCACTTAAAATGTCTTTAAACTTAGATTATGTAAATTGTATTCACAGTGTAAAAACTGAAGACGTGGGAAAATTTGATCTGTATTTTCTTTTTCCTCCCCCCCTTCCCATTTTTCTGGAACTTCAGATCTCTAGAAATGCAGACAAGTTTAAAGGGGGGAGCATGGAAAAATTGGAGAAAGCTTTGCATTCCTTATTTATTTATGGGGCTTTTGAACATTGAACACCTTTGCTGTGGTTTTAAAACAGTATGCTAGCTTTCACGTGCAAGTTTAAGAACCTGCTTTAGATGTGGAGTTGGCTTTAAATCAAGAGTTTTAAGCATTCTTGAGGTTGTGATACCAATTGCATTGATTTTATGAGTGCTCAGAGGCGCTTTGCAAGTTGGCCCTCAATGGGAAAGAAATTGTCTTGGTTGCAGTAGCGAACAACTTTCTAAGTGAACCCATTTCTTAGCCTACTTTTAAGTTACTGGTTCTTTAATTCTGGGTTGTGATGTGTGAATATGGCTGAGTTAACCATGGTTTATTAACCATGAACAGTCTAGAAAGAAAACCCATTGTTCATATATTAAATCACTATTATTACATGTAATTTGTTATGCATGCACTATTTATTATATTACAACCAAGTTTTATTCCTTCTGAAGTTGAAGATCTTTTGATATAGGTATTAACCATCTTTTTGTTGGCTAGTATGCAACAAGTATTTTACATTAGCACAACATAGTTTATGTTAGTGCTTGCCCTGTTGGATATTGATCATTGAAATGACTGGGCAGTATCTAACATTTTGCGTCTGCGCTTGCACAGAAAATTGTGGTCAGATGGGCAGTGTAAACTTTTATGCAATACTTGTGTGCAAAATATACATAAGTACATATGTAGGCTGTGCTTATGCTAGATTTTTCTGGCTGGGGTTCACACGTCATGGCAATCAACCCTGTTCTGTGACCACTGCATGCATTATTTGCCCAAACTTACTGTTCAAACAACTGTGTGGTTCCCTTTGCTGTGTAATTTCTGTGCTTGATCCTCTGAGTCATTCCATGCATCCCAGCAGCAAAAGCGAAATCGTCTTCTCTGTGCTGTTGTTCTCTATGGACCTCATCAGTCTCATCCTGATCGGTCCACTGCAGGTATGAGAGTGGTTTTCTCTCTTCCCCCTCCCAAGTGTACCAACCCCGCAAGAATTTTTATTAAAATAAAACAATTTCCCCATGATTCCCCCCTTCTCCCTCTGTGCATTTACCTGCTTTCTCCCTATTTCCAAAAATAAACAGGGAGATGGACACATTGCTTGGCCGTTAGGAATAAAATGAGTGATAATGAGTGCATTGCTAGGTAGCTGAGAGCAGTATAGAACAGATGGCTGAGCAGCCACTTCAATGGCCGCGCTTTCCATGGGACTCTATGGTGTTCCTGTACCAACAATGGTAATATAGAGATTCTGGGTCCACACAACTGGAGAAGCCACAGTGAAGCATGGTAACTATAGAACAGATCATTGATCCTCTATGTGGTTTCAGGAAAGCCATGGCTGAATGCAGACAGCATGGCCAACCAACAGGGATAAGAAAGCATCATGGTTTTCTGTGATGTGCAAACCCAGCCACTATGTATTTGAAGTGGTGGTTAGTGCTTGAAGTGGTCCAGGATACATACCTGTTACTGGTTCATTGACAGGAGTTCCAGGATTCATAACTGTCAGTGATTTTCATATGGTAAATCAAGCCAGATTTTTAAAATGTGCATTAGAATAATAGGGTGGAAACAGTGGAACTATTGGGAGTTTCTGGAAATGGGCAAAATATATGATGAAATAAGTTCTAATGTTTACGTGAAATATTAGCTACACATTAATATTTTAATTACTTAGAGCAGTTATACAGGCTGCCCAAAGACACTGTTCTCTTGGCAGTACTGAAGGAAAAAACATATAAATAAGCCTGTATCACTTCTCAGTACTGTCTTATTTGCCCATATCATATTTATGGAAAATATAAAATGTTTGATATGCATTATTAGGTACAAATGAAGCTGCCTCCTGCTACTGGGCCTATTTGCATGATCATGGAGGGGAAAATAAAAGCCACAGTGGCTTATTTGCCCCACCTCATACATAATATAAGGATACATTTTCACAATTACCTTTGCTAACCCAATACCTTTGCTGTATTGTGCAAACCAGGTGAGGGATGCTTTGTTGTTTTGTTAAACAAGCTACTCTGGAAACCTAAAACAAGCCACTGTTGCTGGAGTCTGATAACATGGCAAGGCTGGTGAAGGTTATCCTGCAAATGCCCATGGCAGTCAACCAGCCCTTCCTACTCCTTAGCTGTATAACCCTTAGTCCTTTATGGTTTTTGTGCATCACACATAAGAGCTCTGTGCCTGTGTGGAGCCTTAAGTTTGAGTCACTTTCTTAGCTGAGAACCTTTTGCAGGAACCTTTCTGCTCTGCTTGCTTATCACCAAGCAGGTTCCTGCCTATTTCCTTAGTTTTTCTTCAGCCACCGTTGTGGTTGTCTCATTGGGAATATTGTCCTTTCTTGACTGAGAAAGTACTGAGTTTAGCTGAAATATTTTCCCTACAATTTGCTTTGATCTCCTCTTCACCTTTGCCTTCCCCTGCTCATCACTTTTAATTTTTGTTGGCAACCATTGGTGGTTTTTTTCTGGCCATGAAGACACCTTTTTTGCAAGTGTGTCTGCTGTGGCAGCAAGCTCCTACCAACAGATGGTCGCTCACTTTGTCTACTCTGGCTGGGCAAGGGTCTTTTCAAGAGCCCATCCGCATTGCCAGACCTTCACCAAGCAAGTCAGTAGAAATAGATTGGCTGGTTTAAAGCCTGTACTTTGGAAGAGGAAACTGGAAGCAGTAGTGTTCCCTTGTCTAGCTATGGAATCTCAGCAAACAATTTCCTCAAGACCAGTCTACCCTACAGCTACAGCGAAAGAGGTCAGACCACCACCTCCTCAGTCACCAACAGCACTGGCTCCTGTCATGGGACAAGGGGATCTTACAAACTAGGGCTAATGTCTGGCTGTTTTGCTAGCACAGAAGTTATCAAAAAGAGGCATGTTCGACAACCTCTTTAGAATAAACAAGGAAGAGAAAGAATTAAAAGGAATTCTGCCTCTCCTCAGATATGCCTGAGAGATCCTCAAGAGTGGTCCTCACATCAGCCTCTGTCACATCTTGATTCTCCTGTGCATTGTATGCTTCCTTGCTTGGTCCTGGAGGCAACTCCAAGTGAATCATCATCTGAGGCGGAGGTCAGGGATCTGTCTCCCTCTTTTGTCAGTAGGTCTAGAGAACATCCTTCTAGCCTTATACTAGCCATTCACAACCATTCAAGCTGACCAGATTGGTACCATTAGCAATGGTTCAGATGTGACTCTGGATACTGAGACTGGTGATGATTTCCTTCTTCTGAGAGGGAACTATTTTTGGACTGATTGATCTTTCCCTGCCACACATTATGGAGGTGATAGTGCAGAAATTCAAGACCTGCCATTCTGTCATCAATAACATCAACCTTTATCATGCTGGGGCATTGATTGATATGAGGAAACTCACCCCCCCCCCGGGAAGTGGAAAGGGCTCCATTGAGAGCCACTGCGCCTCCTTACCTGCACAACTTGGTACCCATCAGTACTGAGATCCATATGGAGACTGGATGACTCCCCCCATTTGGCAGGTAACATCTACCAATTGGACGCAGCAGCCTGTTGTTCCATGGTTCTGTCAGTGCCTTCATCAGGTGACATTGTGGGAACTATAGAGGCTCTGACTCTCAAAGGATACGAACCACTTCACTGACCAGATGCTGTGTATGGTCCAGTCTCTGGCTTGGGCACTCAACCTCTTAGAAGGCTGGTGAGGAGCCATTGCCACAATGTGATGCTTCAGGGCCGTTGGCCATGGTTGAGGCTCAATCCCGTATCACTGTTCTTCTGTTTCTGGCAATAGAGAAAGCTCTCCATGCATTTGGAAATAAAGCGTGTCATCATACCCAGGTGATCACAGACAATGCCACAGTGGCCTGGTACATCAGCAGTCAGGGTGGCACATGATCGCCTCCTACATCTAACCTCCATCTGGGACTGGGCCAATTGGTGACTTATAGCACTCTCAGGCAAGCATGTTGCTGGTACCAACAATCACCTTGTGAACACCCGCAGTTGCATCTATCAGTTGTCCCACAAACGGGAGCTGGACAGCATGCTCGGAGCATTTGTTTTCTGCTGATGGGGCACACCCCTCATAGTCCTTTTTGCAACTCCAAGCAATATGGCTTACTGACTATATTGTACTCAGACCAGCATCATAGTGAATTTCTTGAGGGATGCCTTCCTCCTTTGATGAACTGGCTGCCTGTTCTATCCTTTCCCACCATTTCTGCTATTATTGAGAGTCCTTGTGAAAGTACTGGAGGGCAAAATGAACTGCATAGTGGCGGTTTTGTGGCAGCCCTGACTGCCTCAGTTTGCTGTTCTCCTACAAAGTTACTAAGGAGAGTTTCCTCCTTTTTCCCTCCCACTGATCCTGTTAACATAGGACCAGGGTCAGATCTGTCATCTGCATTTACAGGTACTCAGACTGATGGCATGGAAAATCTGTTCTGTGGGAAGAATGTGATTCTGGATGCAGCTTGGAAACCAGCCACAAGGGCATTGTATGTGAAAAATGGGAAAACCTTTCTTCCTTCACTCTGTCTGAAGGGGTCCATTCATTTGCATATCCTGTTTTGCATGTTCTGCATTTTTGTTGCTGCTTCGAAACGGCTTCTTCTGTCAAAGAGGTTATTTAGCCATCATCTCAGCTTATCATCTCCCAACTGACAGTTTCTCAGTTTTCTCACATCCAGCAGTCAAGCAGCCTCGCCAAGGTGCTCATAATGTAGGTCTTCCCTGTGAGATAACCCACTCCCTGTTGGAGCCTCTCAGTTGTATTGAAAGCACTCACAGGGAAACTAGTCAAACCCACAGCTACAGTGCACCACTGAAGTTGGCACAGGTGTCTTGCACATCCTTTGGTAAAACTACCTGGACACTGAAGTGGGAGTGACAGGTGGGAGGTCTAAATGTACTGACTATCTCTCAGTTCTGAGGCTGGAATTGTCAGTCTCAGTGAACTGAGGGAATGGGTGGGAAGCTGCTGGCAATCTATGAGGGGGCATAAATTCCTACCAAAAGTTCTAAGCTGTGGAAATTTCCCAGTTTGAAGCTTCACACAGGAAGAGTCCACATGTGTGAATTCACAGATGACCACTCAGAGTACTTTAGTTACAGGTAAGCAATCTGTCTTTGTACGTGTTCAGCTAATCATTGGAAATAACTGACTTGATGAAGGCAAAATTGATTGTAGGATTCAGAAGCCTATTTTGCCTATTAGCTTTATCTTGAGGACTGTGCTGTAAATGATCTTTTTGTCAGTGGAGATAAAAATGGTGTCACTGACTCAGTTTGATGTTTTAATTCTATTCTACACTTAAATCTTGCTATTCTTAAAATGAACCGGTCAGACTGCTTTGCCATCTCAGTCAACCACTGCATACCATTGTCTTTATTTAGTCTTCCCTTCAGGACTCATCTGTCCTCTGCTGCTGAAGAACTTTTACCTTTCTAGCTGAGCAGCCTTTGCCTTTCATTATGACACCAGTGCCAGATTTACCCTTAGAAAATGCACCGTCCTTCCCTTTTAGCACTCAGTTTTTTAAAGTTGTCAGATGACTCTGTGTTGGTGGCAGGGGTAGCTGGATGCTTCTTCCCATAACGTCTGTGTATATTCCGTGCTTGCCCCTTGAGTTCCCAAAATGTGCACTTTAAATTAAGCACATTACTTGCTGTAGTTTATTAGGGCTGCACTTTTCCATCTCCTTCCGAGATTTAGGGAGGCAGAGGCATTCCTGTTTTGCAAGGAATGCATTTATTCAGAGACAGTGAGAGCTGGAGGCAGGACAGGAAGATAGTATAGTAATTAGAAAAAAATAGAAAGGTTGTTTTAAGTCAGTAGTGCCTATGGCCCAACTGATGGGGGGGGGGGTCCTTCCCAAAGCAGACATTGTCCATATTTTTCCCAGCCTTTATCTGCAACCATAAGGATTAGAAATTTGGTTTAATTGTCCAGTAGTGATACTGAATTCTGTGTTCCGTTCTATTTACATAATGATCTGTGTGCATTCTTTGTTTTAAGTAATCATAGTGCATTTAACTATTGTGTCTCCAGAATCACATTTGCTCAGCTTGGATGTCTGGCCCCGTGTAATTTTGTGGAATAGTATTGGGTGTTTTGCATGTATGAAATTGTTGTTTAATTACCTACCAGCTCCAGTCTAAAGCATCTCAGCAGGGAAATCCAGGGGATCTACTTCCAGTCAAGGTAGACTGTCACCTGGTAGAAGGACACTGGATCTTGCTCAGCATAAATCATATTGTAATAAAACATGTGCTCTTTTACTAAGAAGTATTAAGTTTAAACCAACCTTTGCTCTGTTGGGCATAATGGTGCTGGGGTTTGCGTACCTCCACTTCTGTTGGGAGTGTAATGGTGCTGACCTGTGCTGCTGGTGTGCCATCTTGAATCTGCTTACAGTGCCACCAATGTGATATTCTGTGGTGCTGTATTCATTGCATATTTTTTCCTGCCCTAGTGGCACAAAGAGTTATTGTTCTTAGCCTGTTTATACTGTCCATGTGATGTGTCACTGAGATAGAAAAATACTCTTGATTATTTTTGTGGTTTACATCATAAACTGTGTAATGAAACCCCAGACTATTTCCATGGAGGGAGAGGAATCGGGGCAGAGCTGTCAGTCGCGCGTGTGTGTGTGTGTGTGTGTTTAATAAGGAAACTCAATGGAGAGGAGTTTGGGTCACAAGGTAACTAGCCATGGCAGCTCTTTCCCCTGACCTGTATTTATGATTGGTCCATTCCATACTCATCAGCCTATTAGCAGGGGGTGGGGTGGGGGGTGAATCTTTTTATGACAAGCTATTGGCAAAGGACATGCTTGGTTTGGCAATCTGACTTTGGGATTATAGTAAATCTTGGCTGAGGGTTGAAATTAGCACCTGGAATAGGTTCAGCCTTTTGAAGCCAATTGGGATGGTGTCCTGGGGCAGGGAGCCCAACTAATTTAGACCTATGGATACTTTCAGGAATTTGAGAAACTGCTATGGATTTATTGTTAATTTAGATGTTAATATTACTGATATATCTTGAGGAATATATATTTGTATTTCAATTGTATTTATGTTTTGTTTAAAAATAAAAAGGGGGAAAAGAAACTGCTATGGATGCCTCAGCAAAATGTCTAATCAGTGGATTGCTACTTTGATGACTGTGTGTTGCATTTATGATATTAGGGTACATATTATTCAGCAAAAATACTTGTTTTGTTTCTCTTGAAGACCAGAATGTCTCTTTAATAAGGGATTGTTTAATTTAGCTCATTGCAGGTGGTACAGTACAATGAATGCTACTTTTAAAAATACATTTTGGCATATATTTTGAGAAAGAAGTTACTACATTCAGCTCATAATGGACTTGATGCTGCAGCTTCTTCTCTTTCAGTTTGCAGCCTAATACAGATTAATACAGTTGTGCTTTTAAGAACAGCTGCAGATACATGAAAGTGTCTTTCAAAGGAAAGGTAGGTTTTACCTGCAGCAGAAGCCATCAAAGACCGTTCTTTATTAATAGAGATTTGGTTTGTTTTGCAACACATTGGGATCTTCTTGGGGGGAAAATAGGCTGATAAATATGTTTGTAGGAGTGAAATAATAGAAGAGAGGGGAGTGGGGCTTCAGTAGCAAAACTTCACAAGAAGTTGGGTTGTGGGGTTGGAGTATGTGTGTCAGGGTGGGGGAAGACCTGGAGGTGACATGTTTCCCTCTGAAGAGGCAGGAGGGAGGGAAGTGGAAAGCAGCTTCGATGGCAGGCTTTGGGAAATAATGGTGGTGGGTGCATCACAAAATGCTCTGCAGGGAGTTGGGGAGAGGAGTGGGGGCATATGGAGTGAAAGGCATTTTGGGGTCAGGGGAGCACGAGGCTGAATGAATGAAACAAGCAGCAAAGGCAGAGGAAGAGGCAGCATACTGATAAAAAAACACAAAAGGGCATGGAAAGTTTTACCATTTTTATTAGAACTAGCAGGCAGGTATTGGCAGGCTCAGGGTGGGGGAGTTTGGGAACAATTTCCAACAAGAACCAGCAAAGAAAAACTTGCCCAGAACACACAGCAGACCAGTAAAAAAAGCTGCTGATCAAGCAAGCGAGCAAGAGATTGTGGGCTGTGGATTCCACCACAGAGATGCCTGGGAAAATGCTGGAGCTGGCTAGAGGACTGAGAAGGAAGCAAGGGCGGAATGTGGGTAGTTCTGTGAATAATTGTCAGTGCTTAGCTTATTTGTGGCTTAGCATGAGGTGTGAATCCACTTTCTTGGGGGTTTGGCCCAAAGATGATGTCTCTGTGGACATTGCATGGCCTTTGGGCACAAACATGCTTGTTACAGAATGATCCGGTTCATATGATTTCACAGTAAGTTACAGTGGCTGGCCAGGATGCCTTATTATGAGCTGTATCATGTGGCAGGCATGCTTTGTATACTCACTGGTTGCAGCTAATTGCTTTGTCTGAGCCTGGTTGGCATGGTTTGTTGGCCGGTTAAACAACCCTCAAGTTACCCTGCCTAATCCCCTAATTAGCCATGATGCCCAGATTTGGATGACTTGATGAGCTGTGGCTGGGCAGTAATTATGCAAACCAAGCCAGGCATGCACCATGGCTTGCAACAAGCCACTGCAACTTTTTAAAAACCTGGGGGCTTGCATCAGTTGTGCAGGCTGAGTTGTGGTGAGGAGAATGACCTGATCGAGTGCTTGTAGCTTGTCATCCCCGTATCTTTATTGCAGAACTTAAAGGGGAAGTGGAAGTTGAATGTGATGATATGATATACATATACATATTCAAAAAGCATTAATTATATGATGTCAGCAGTCACTCTAATTAAATTATAGAACCATTTTTATTATTCAGTTATCGTTTCTGTTTTTCTATTTCATGAACTTCACTCACTGTGTTCTCTTGGGGAGATTTATAGCACTGCCTTAAAATTTAGAGCACATCAATTTAATCTGAATGTGATAGCTCTTGTAACCGTTCTTGTTACATATTAAATCTAGCATGACTTTAGGCTCATGTTTCTTTACCCTTCAGTAGCTATCTAATCATTTCCCCCCTCTTTTGGAGATATCTGCATTTGTCTTTGTTTAAAAGAACTTTGACAAAAACTAAAGCAGAAAAAGAAACTCTAAAGTTTGCAATTCAGTCTTTGAATGGCTGATTGGAAAAAGATAACTGTGTCCAATAATATTTGATAAACAAGTCTCCATGTATGAGGTATAGCAGCTATGAAACATGTAGCCACATATGAATGAACCTCTCGTGTGTGTGCACACTCACTCTCTCACTCACACATATATAATTAATGCAATGTATTAACTAATATAATTGATGTAAATACGGCGTATTTGCCAGTAATTTCTTTGCATTTTATTGTTAGCAGACCTGCTGAGCTCTATGGGTCAAACACATGAGCTGCTGTTGACAACACATTTGTGGGAGACATACTACTCTTCTACCATTTATGTTAACATCAGACATTTATTCATGGGAAAAAAAACTAATCTTAGAATTTGAGAGATGTCTTGTTCTTTTCCATGCCTGCTCTTTCTACTGTGCATATTCAGGACTAGAAATTCCCACTACTTCTCCTATTATTGAGAGTGTTCAAGAAAAGTGAGCAAGGAAAGATGAGGGTGTTCACGGAAGGATTGGGCAGCCACATGTTGGGTATTACATTAGCGGATCCGACTGGAGCTGGGTGTCAGACTAGTTGGCCTGGGAGGCCTCTTCTGACTCACCATGTTTCTAGTTTGACTAAAGGCCAGCCATTTTAAAACAAACAACACTAAAACAGTGTTTTCCAGTTACAACCACTAAACACTGTACAGATATATGAGTGCTTCATATAACATGGGGATCCCCCTGCCCTCGTTGATTATAGTGTCTAGGAATGACTTTATTGAGTTGGGAGTAATTTGGTAGACGCATCCCTAGGTGCAATTTTATGCTTGAACTAGACCTTTCAAGTAGATATGTAACAAACCTCTTACACTCTTGCTTCTTTTATGGAGAGGGATTAGTGTTAACTGGAAAAGGGCAGAACATCCCTTCTGCTTTTCTCCTTTACATCACCCCATCCTACAGTTGTTTTTCTGTAGTGTTTCCTTCATATAAACTGGAGAGGGACTTCCAGAATGGATTCTGCTGGGGCCTGCAGAAGCCAACTCCTGCAAGTTCTAGCTGAGTTAGTCTGCATCTTGGGTGGGGTTCAGGTGGAGTGGGAAGTGGTGCAGGGGAATCCACAGCTTATCTCAGCAGTGACTAGGAGAATCCTCTTTGCGTTGCTCATTGTCTGGGTGGAGTGTGGGAAGGGTAGAGGGTCTGTGGGCCAGACTGGACCCAGCAACAGCTGTAAGTTGTCTTCACCCAATTAAAATATAGTTCAGCCCTCATTCATTCATCACCAATTTGGGCGTTTGCAATATATTATCTAAAGTATGTAGCCCCCCTGCAGTAGAAAATAATAGAAATCCATAATATACATGTTGCTTGTTCATGTGGCAGTCCAGTGAATGTTCAGAATAAGATACTGGGATTGTAAACATCCTCACAAATACTGGTATACTGATATTATAGCAATATGATGGGGGGTGTCATAGAGCTGTAGACCAGCACAAAACTGGAAAAAATCCTTCTGTTTCTACTGTTGTTATAAATTTACCCAAAAAATTCTAATGGAGTGAACTTGTATTATTAATTAATATTGTGTGCTGTTGAGTAAATTAGCATTTTGATTTCAAAAAGTGTAAATCATTTATCAAATACATAAATGCTTTTAGCAATAACTATGTGGCCTCTTAATCAATTGGTTGCTTTCTGAGATGGAACCTTCGTATTCCACAATTCTGCTATGACTAAGCATCTTGTAAGCTCATATTTATAGTATCTTCTTGGTTTGCTCATTTTGTGAATTTGTGAACAACAGGAAGAACTTTTTCACTGGACTTGAGCCTTCTTGATACGGCTGCGACGCCTGCACGGACAGCAGCTCTATCCTGTGGCACATAAGAAAGTGTACAGAGCTCTCTTTTTCTTACCCCCCTCACTGCGTACACACAGTAATCATGCCAGGCCAGGTCAAGGAAGGGGAAGTCCCATCGCTGTCCAACCTTCTCCCCTCTCACTGGTCAAACAGTATGAACACATTCCTTGAGTCAGTAAAGGAAGAGCTGGTATGAAGACATGGAGGATGTGCACCTGTCTCGCACCCTCTGTACCTGATGTTGCACTGGCTGGATGTACAAAGAGGGCAGAACTCTGCTTGGTGCGGATTTCCTCTGTACATAATTGCTGCATCCATGTGGATTGTATTAAGCTACCTTTTTAATGTATTTACCTTTAGAAGCAGTTTGTATCCAAACTGAAGGATTTGCTTGACAAAATTGCTTTTTAAATGATGTAAAGCATATTATGCAAAGAAAGAGTCATAGTGAGCGTCACTGTTTTCTTTAGGGTTGTCCCAGGTTAGAAAAATTAGTACAGTTAGGATGCAGCATGTCACTAAAATTGTAAGAGTGTCAAGCAGTCTACTTACATGAGTACAATTTATGCTTGAAAAGGTTCCCGGTCAACATTTAGACGTATTTGTTAATCTTTGTAAGCCACCCTGTGAGACTTTTGTGGCATAAGAACAGGGGAAAACTAAGCAAATACATAGCAAGGCACCAGAAATTGTTATTAACCTCTTAGTGTGAATTAGTGTATAAGCAGATTTTGTTGCTTAAGGTTGAAAAATCCCGATCTGATATAATTTGGATTGTGCATGCTGAGAACTGCACACATGTATTACAGTTAAATTTCTTCAGTAGGAAAAAAATAGATGTGCATAGATTCTTTCTTACAGGATAAAAGTAGAGATGTGAAAGTGCAGGAAAAATCGAAATGAAGTCTGCTCCCTGTTTGTTTTTGGGTGTTATTTGGGGGTGGTTAGCATTGGGAGGGGGGATTTAGAAATGTTTCATTTCTCAGCAGATGGTAAATACTGTTTACAGCAGTATTTAAAAACATATTGTTATTGCCAAAATGTGTGACTACATATCTCTTGCATTTGAAATTGGTAATGCTCATTGCTCCTTGAGTTATTCAGAGATTGCTGTACTTGGGAGTGAAGGTGTACCATACAGTCTTTCTCTTGAATTTCTTCATGGCGCAGTGTACAACTGTTTGAAAAAGGTAATTCTATGTTAGATATAAATAGGAATAAATGAAAATTGTCAATATCATACTGTCCCTATACAAATCTCTTGTATGGCCACATTTGCAAAATTCTGCACCTTTCTGATCACTTTATCTAAAAGGGAATAATATACAATGGGGAAAGGTGCAGAAAAGGGCAACTAAAATGAACAAGGGGCCGGAGTAACTTCTCTGTGAGGGAAGATCTTGGGCCTGTATAGCTTAGAAAAATGGGGAGTTGTGATTATGTTATGTCAGTCACAAAGTCGTGCCGGACCCACCACGATACCATGGACGACATTCTTTCAGGCCCCCCTGTCCTCCACCATCCGCCGGAGTCTGCTCAAGCTTACACCAACTGCTTCAGTGACTTAACAGCCACCTTACCCTCTGTCATCCCCTCCTTCTTTTCCCATCAATTGTTCCCAGCATTAGGCTCTTCTCCATTGAGTTCTTCCTCTTCATTAGGTGGCCAAAGTATTTGAGTTTCATCTTCAGGATCTGGCCTTCTAAAGAGCAGTCAGGGTTGATCTCCTGTAAGACTGACTGGTTTGATCTCCTTGCAGTCCATGGGACTCGCAGGAGTCTCCTCCAGCACCACAATTCCAAGGCCTCAATCCTTTGGCGCTCAACCTTCCTTATGGTCCAGCTTTCATAGTCATAACATTGCAACTGGGAAAGCCCTACCCTTCACTATACGAACTTTTGTTGGCAGGGTGATGTCTCTGCTTTTTACTATGCTGTCTAGATTTGCCATATCTTTCCTCCCAAGGAGCAAGTGTCTTTTAATGTCTTGGCTGCGGTCACCATCTGGAGTGATCGTGGATCCCAGGAAAATAAAATCTGTGATAGAGGTGTACGAAAATATGCAAGGTATGGGGAAAGTGGATAGGGAGAAGTCCTCTTCCTTCTCCTCTACCAGGGCTGGCATTTGTTACCAAATGATGTAGTGATGGCCACCAATTTGGATGGATTTAAACAAGTTCATGGAGGATGGGGCTATCTATAGCTGCTGGTCATGGTAGTGACCATGGTAGATAATCAGAGGCAGTGTGGAGTATTTATAGCAGTTGCTAGAGAACATAAAGAGGAGGTTGCTTTGCCCTCCCATCCTACCTGTGCGCTTCCTTTTGGACTATCTGATTGGCCACTGTGTGAACAGAATAGCATGTTGGGCAAGATGGACCCTTGGTCCAGTCCAGCATGACACTTCCTACAGTCTTAATAGGGCCCCCCTAGAGTCTCCTCCATACTCTCCTGCCCTACATTGCTCCACCATCAGTGAGCCTAATTTGGTGCAAGAGTGACGTCTTGGAGTCTGCCAGGTGAGGTTTTTGTACAGCACCACTCCTGACTCTTCTTGGTTCTCAGTTCCCTCAGATTCTTGAATTTTCTGTATCATGAAATAAACAGATTAATATTTGAAAATAGAAGTACCTGATGAAAGTATGAACTGACAGAGTTTAGAAGCTTGTTTCAGTTCATGCAAATTACTCCTTTTTCCAAGGTCTGTGTTTGAAGTTCAGAAGCAGAAGCTGTAGGTTCTGCAATTGAATTTTCCTCGTCTCAATGATAGGATGGTGTGCAATAAAGTCTTATCTAAGACTTTATCTTAGTCTAAGTTATGACATTGCCAGTGTCTTAAGTAATGGAGCTCAGTTTCAGATAAATGTACATAATATTATCTTTATTGTGTGCAGTTATGATCTACTATTGAGAAAGGTTAATGCCATTATAAAGTTTAGCTGAACATTCAAATGTATTGCTGTTCCTTAATTATAGAACTGTTGGTCCCACTGGAGGATTTTCTGTCAGTGCAAATAATAACTTCAAAGGATTGATTTAATCAAGAACAGATTAGGGGATGAAGGGTTAACTGCAACCTTTCTTTGACTTCACTAATTATCAACTCTTCCAGAGGCTGCTATCCTATTCCTTTTGGGCACATTCATTTTGTCACTTTCAGAAATAAGCAGTTTTAAATTAATTGTCTTTGGTTGTATTGATATGTTTTTATTTGTAATTATGCTACAATATTGGTGGTAGTGCTGGACGATAAAGAAATGGGGAACTACTATCAGGAGAGAGATTGAATAATAGTTGCACTTAAGAGTTTTGGAGAGTTCAAAACGCTTTTCACACATTTTCTTAGTCCTTACAATAGACTTACATCAGTGTCCCTTATTTTATTGTTAATTGAGCAGGATTTTGTAGGGGATGAGGCTGCAGGATGGCCACTTGTTTAATTCCACTTATGAGTTCTTAGAAGAGTAAAATTGAATGGAGAGATCTCTGGTCCCTATGCTAAACTGTGTCACATAAATGAGCAATTTAATCTATTGGTTGAATTAACATAAATAGATCACTGGAGTTTGAATTTATTTACAGAAAAGCAAAACATAGGTTGTCCATTAGAAAAAATGTTCCAAAGGCAAATTAGTCTTGGTGTTTATTAACTGGTAATAAGCTCTTCTTTTTCAGTATCAAACCTGCAGCATATTTGGGCATAAGACAGATTTCTGTCAGTCTTCAGGCTTCAGTATATCAAAATGCACCCTCTTGTGGTGGGAAAAGGAAAAAGCCTAATAATAAAGCTCTTTAATTCCCAATTGTTATTCCCAAGTATTTTAATCCTCTCCTATTTCTTCTTTGTACTGCTTGTTTCTGCTCAGTGGATCTCTTCAAATCAGCCTTTTCTGGTTTCCTGGCTTAAATTCCTATTGTTAAAAAGTGCTGCAGAAATAACTAATGTTAATATCAATTTTGTTTGACCCAAAAATACACAGGAAAAACATGTAGTAAATAATGTAGGAGCCTGAATCAGGAGTGAACTATTTGTGGTGCTCAAGAGGTTTTGGGCTTCCACAAACATAACCCTGGCTGGCGTAGCCAGTGGTGAGGGATGATAAGATTGTAGGCCATGCATGGGCTACTGCGGCTGTATCATTAGGTGTTCAGGTAGATCTGCATTTTTAAAGTGAAGTATTCTATTTATTCAGCACAGTTTTGGACAATCATTGTTAATGCACTACATTTACATTCTGCTTTTTGAACCCGTTGCAAGGAATCCAAGGCAGCATACGTGATCTGCTTACTGTTTCATCCTCACAACAACCCTGTGAGATAGTGCCTGTGGGCCATCACTTAACCTGAGGGAGCTGTGTGGCGGGTCAGATTTCCTCAGCCTCCCAAATCACAGTGCAGCACTTCAGCTGCTACATCTGCTGGCTCTCTCATTCCTCTACTCACTGAGTGCTGGTGGTGATTCACAATAACACCATTTAAAAATACAGAAAGGGGTAACTGTCGTAAATCAACAGGCATAAATTATTACTGAAAACTTTTTTTGAGTTCTTACTAGATGTCTTAAAGGCCAGTAATGAGAGAGCTAACCAGCCTGTGTTTTAGTAGGCCAAAATTTAGGGTTTAGAAACTCACAGGCTTTGTTTCAAATCTGGAAATCTTTCTACTTAATTTAAACAAATATTTTGGAATAGTCCTCTGTGCTGTTCAACATCTACATGAAACTGTTCAGCGGGTATCCAGTCTTGGGCTATGTTGCCATCAGTATTCTGGTAACATGCAACTCTGTTTCTCCTTTTCATTGTCAGCCAGTGAGGCTGTGGATGTGCTGAACTAGTATCTGGCTGCGAGACTGGACTGGATAAAGGCTAACAAACTGAAACTCAGTCTAGACAATACTGAAAGTCTGTTGGATGGGGGTGGGGTAGTCAGCCTGTTCTGTTTGTAAGCCGCCCCGAGGCTTCGGCGAATGGGGCGGCATAAAAATGCTTTAATAAATAAATATAAATAAAAATAAATATGAGGTTGTCCTCCCTCGGAAGGAGCAGGTTCATAGCTTGTGGGTGCTCCTTGATCCATCTTTGTCGCTTGAGGCTCAGGTAGTTCGGAGTGCCTTCTACCAGCTTCAGCTGGTGTCTCACCTGTGCCCCTACCTGGACAGGGATAACCTGGATTCGGTATTCTATACTCTGGTAACCTCTGAATTAGATTGCTGCATTGCATTCTACATGGGACTGTCCTTGAAGACTTTTCAGAACCTGCAGCTGGTGCAGAACGCAGCAGCCAGATTAATAACCTGAAACTGTATGTCCAAACATTTAAGACCAGTTCTGGCCTGCTTGCACTGGCTGCCTGTATGCTCCAGTCCCAATTCAGTGTTCTGGTTTTAACCTATAAAACCTTGCACGGCTTAGGACCACAATACCTGTTGGAGGGCCTTTCCCAAGTGCAATCTTCTGAGATACTATGCTTAACCTTCGGGGCCTTCCTCTGAGTGCCAACTCTGAGATGGCAGCAAGGGGGAGGTCTTTGTCAGTGATGGACTCCATCTGTGGAATAACCTTGCCACTATTGCCCAGCTGGCTGGGACCAAATCTGTCATCTTTTTGGCACCAGTTTAAGAAAAGCCCTCTTCAGTCTCTCTTTTTGTTGTTCTTTCTGTTGTTAGTTTTTATCATCGGCTTTAGTGGTTTAAAACTTTTTAATTTTTTAATAGTCTTTATTTTTATTGCATTTTTTCATATTTTTAATGGATTGTGTAAACTGCCAAGATAACTTTGGCTGTGGTGCGGAATAGAAATGCAATAATGATGATAATGATAAGATTGAAAGGTATTAAGAGGATGAGATAACTTGAGAGTCAGTGGGGTGTAGTGGGTGCAGTTTGGGACGAGGATTGCAGATGCTTAAATTCAGATCCCTCCTTTGCTATGAAGTTCATTTAGTTGCCTTGGGCAGGAATATTTCAGCTTCTGTCTAGTAGGGGTGTTATAAAAATAACATGCTTTTGCTCCCACCTGATCGATGTCTCCTTTGTATTTGAAGTGAACACTCTAAGGAAAGAAGTGCTGGAGGCTTCATTCGCACAATGTGGACCCATGTCAGGCTACTTCCCTTTCTTGGAACATGAACTACGCTCTGTTCCCAGGGAATCCATGGGAAAGGCAGGCAACTGTTAATTCTCTCAGGCTAGTTTTAGACAGATGAGGAGGATGCTTGCTATTGCTGTACCTGCTGTTATTTATTTCACTTCTGTACTGTCCAATAAACAGCATTCCCTGAGTGATTTATGGGGGGAGGCAGGGGGGAAGAGGTTTAGAGCTGTTGTATAGCTTGCTCTCTGTGCTTGAATTAGTAAGGCCTGTTACCTACTCTCCTTGCAAGGATAAAGTGAGATAATTGTGGATGTACTTTCTAAAACATGGTGCTGTAGAAATTGTTCTTAGCTAAGAATAATGTGTCAGGATAAAAGCACAAGAATAACTTGACTCTGGGTGAATTCTAGCAATTTGCAAATGAATTCTGATGTCTTTGGCTTGTTTTAGGTGGCACTCTTCATGGGAGTGTCAAGTATAATGAGCTTGATAGATGAAGATATTTGTACCAGAACAGCAGCTGCTGGGCTGATAGGAACACGAATGGGCTAGAGGCTGGAAGAGTTTTAAGAGGAACACGGAAAGATTGAGTCTCCTGAGCATTTTAAATGTTTAAATCATGGCACCTGAGCTTCTGGAATTTGTTGTCTTTGTAGAGAAACAGCTTTTAATTTTTTTTGGTTCAATTTTCTAGGTTTCTTGCAATATATTCCGAACACTTCCACCTAGCGACAGCAATGAGTTCGACCCAGAAGAAGATGAACCCACCCTTGAGGCATCATGGCCACATTTACAGGTGATTTTATTTTAATGGGCTTTTAAAAATATGCTATTGTATACTTTAAAAATATACTACGTTATCTTTGCATGCATAAATGCACAGGTAAGCGCACGGGGAGAGGAAGGGAGGTGAATTGGCAGTGAGTGTCAGAAGAAAATGTTGGGAGGTATTTAAAGGACAAATCTGATCTTTCTTGCTCGTATTCTAACTACCCAGTACCCCAGCCTGGTGACTCTGGCTATGCTTCCATCCCCCTCGACCTTTGCAGCCATAGGATGGCAGGCAGGTGCAGCACAGTTGTGTGTGGAAGGGAGGGAAGCAGGTCCCCTGCAATTTCTGGTCCCCTATTTGATGGTGAGGCCCAGATGGTCTTCCCTGTGCTCTAGTGTTTCCCTTCAGAGAAGGGAGGCTAGGTTTACTCTTTTTGTAGGCCTCCGTGTATAAGCAGGTATGTTGGATTTTTATTGTGTTTTAATGCATTGGTTTATTATTGTTTTAAATCACATTTCATATATGGCTGCCGGCTGCCTTGAGTGCCATTTTTTGTGGGGAAAGGCAGATTACAAATCAAATAAATAGCAGCTACAAACTCTTGTTTATTTGGCTATGATGGGTACTGCAGCTTCCTTGCCACCTTCCTGTGCAGCTGCAGGGCCACAGTGGGGCTATGATGCCCCAGAATTAAATGCCTTCCGACTGCCTCTTTTAGGAATATGAAAAGAACAGAAGTTTTCAATTTCTTCAGTGTGCAATTTTAACAGCTGCTGGGATTCATTTTGGGTAGTTGTGTGGAGATGGTGGTTTCTAGATATATTATCTCCGGAAAAACTTTCCCCTCTTCAGTCTTTAATTCCCTTTGAGAATTACAGCTGCAGAGCTAACAAGTCCCTTTCCCTTGTAGAGGAAAGTATATGGATGAACAGTGCTTTTACAAGTCTGTATTTTCCTTGGTATTCTGATTTAATACAGACACTTGTTTTGTTTTGTTTTGTTTTGTTTTGCTTTGCAAAATGGAATTTTGAAAACTATCTTAAATACTTAGTCTCACTCTTCAGCAGAGGAACTGAGCAACTGACAGGAAGGACAGTCCAGGAATACAGAATCACATTAGGGAGAATTAGCTATAGCCTACAACTTTCAGTCCTCTTATCGACTTATTTTTAGGTTACTGAAACACCTGAGCCACATTTATGTGAAGCTACAGCTTATAAAATCAAATTCAGAGACACTTTAGTACTTAAGTAACAGTTTCATTGTATTCTCTTCTGTTCCTTGAACAGTGGCCTACTCTAGTTAGTTGCTTTCTCCTAAAATAAGCCAGCTGCCGGGCTGCATGCTTTGTACATGAAAGACACTAGGTTTAATCTCCAGGTACCTGGTTTCTCCTTATAGAGCTGGGAAAAAGACTCCTGTCTCAGATCCTGGATTATTAGTGCCAGTTAGCGTGGATAGCACAGAACTAAATGGATTGGTGGTTTGCTTTGGTATGAGGCAGTTGTACAAGTTTCTGTGTTCATGCAAATACCTGCAATTGAAGTCTGCCTTAAAATAATCTTTGGAAGGACACCCTTGCCTTGCTCAAAGCTGTGCTGTGCTGTCCTTTTGAATTTTCATAAAAGATCTACAGATTAAAAGCATCACAGCAGGAGGGAAGTTGCTTTGCAAAGTTATTTGGAGTGTAGAAACTAGGAAAGCAAAAGATACCCTTTCCTTCTGCTGCTGATTTTCTATGAAGGGGCTGAAGCGGCTTTAAAAACAAAAACAGCTGTTCAGCTGCACTTGCTTGTGTTTACATGTAGTGCATAGTTCGGCCATTGGGGAGTGTGTGCATGCATGTCAGAGCGTATGTGTAAGTAAGTGTTCTTCAGGCTAGAGAGAGCAAAATCCTTTCCGCAAGTTTAGACTCTTGATTGAATCTAATTATTCCACACCAGGCACGGGTGTTGTAGGATAACGCTCCTGAGCATTTTCTAATTAGCCTAAAATGTTTGCGAACTATTGCTTTATTTTATATGCGTTCAAGGGTCCGGGGCAGGGGGATGTTCTTGTTGATTACATTAGGGAGATGTGGCAAGCCAGTGAACGAGCGATTAGAGAGATTGGCAGTGCCTGCACTTAACAAGAGTTAGAATTCTTCTGACAACAGTTAAAAAAGAAGAATTAACGGGCACTAGGCTTGCATCACTCTTAGTTTATTCAAACACATGAAATATGGGATTATTTATTTGGATTTCTGTCCTACCCAATCCTTAAAATCAGGATCCAAAGGTATTGATTGGTCTGTATTATTTAGCTATAAAAATAGGCCATCTGAGTTACTTGAGAGATTATGGGAGGTGACAGAGGGAAAAGGAGTTTACCAGAGTTTGCAGCAGCAAACATTCCCTTCACATGGAGAATATTTAGTGCCTCTGTGTGGTGGATGGGAGAGCAGTTGGGATAACTTGATCCAGGAGCAGGCCCTTGTCATTATTTGTCTCCCCCTTTTAATATAGAAGAAAAACAATATTTTTGAATGTGTCCAGCAGAAAGTAATTTCGTCCTGACTAAACTGTGTTTTGATCTGCAGCTTGTATATGAATTTTTCATACGATTTTTGGAAAGCCAAGAATTCCAGCCCAGCATTGCCAAAAAGTACATAGATCAGAAATTTGTATTACAGGTAAGGGGATCTGTCTTCTTTAAGCTTGCAATGGCAGTAATTTCAAAAGACTTCTAACAGTCAGAAATTGATGTGTTTGAGGAACAGACTGCATTCCTGTTTCTCACATTCATGATAACTTCCTGTTGAAATGAACGACGGTAACATTGCAGGATGGTAGTTGAAGTTCACTAGAAGAAATGTTGGCACTAAGGAAGAGGTAACTTAACCAAACACATGCAAAAACTGTGCCACAGCATTTTCAGATGAAACAGTTCTCTCACTTTATGAATATCACCTGTTGTGCAAAAGACCCGCACCCTTCCCTCCCTCTTATGCTTGCAAGCGCATGAGCAGTGTGGGCAGCATCTAGTGGGGCAACTTTGCTGCTGCTGGTTCCATTCCACCCATGGGACCCCCTTGCACTCTGGCATGTCTAAAAATAACCCTAAAAAGAGCAGGAAGGCATTCTTCTGTAAGCCTTGCTGACCTGCCCCAATCCAGAAATTAGCGTTTCTTGTTATTTGTGGTTATTTTTAGAAGTGCCAAGCCCTACTGCAGGAGTAGGGCTCTCATGAGCGTGTGGGTACAGTAAGGCACAGCTTAGCATTTGGCAGGCCAGTATTTGGAAGTTAGGATTGGTTGGGATCAGGTAAGGAGTGTACTAAGTTCAAAACAGAGAAAATGGTTGCGGTGTGTAAGGAAAGCAGAAAGAGTGCAAAGGAAAGGCAGAAAAAAGTCAGATTTAGAGTCCTGCACCATATTGGAACTGCCTTTTTTTTCTTTGGATAGCTTTTGGAGCTGTTCGACAGTGAAGATCCTCGAGAGCGGGACTACCTAAAGACAGTCTTACACAGAATTTATGGCAAGTTCCTTGGTCTTAGAGCATTTATCAGAAAACAGATTAACAATATTTTTCTACGGTAAGTGTGTTTGGTGTTTGTTTTTTTGTGGTGGGAGCAGGGAAAGAAAGCTGCTTAAAGGGTTATGTGAGTTATATAAGTATTTAATCTATGTACTTTGCTTGGGCAGGTTTGTTTATGAAACTGAACACTTCAACGGTGTAGCAGAACTGCTGGAAATATTAGGAAGGTAATACAATCTCATTTTAATTACTGATCTCACTCATAACACTTCTACCTGGTGTTCAGTTTGATACATAAAAAGGGTTACCTTAATTTATTTTGAGAGTCAAACACTAGAAGAACATAATAGTTGAATTTTAAGAAAGCTTCATTTTCTTTCTCCTGTCCTTTCTCCAAGAAAGAGGGAGTTAGTGTATCGCCGCAATAACCCTGTGAGAAGGTGTTGTGAGCTCAGCCCTTCCCTTGCCCTTAGACTCCAAAACACCAGGCAGTCACTTTGCCAAGCAGATGTTTAGTGGCACTGCACAGCTACAGGACAAAGCAACTCTCAGAGCCTTCGAGTGAGTTTGGAAGCTTCTGCTCATGCCAAGAAAATTGAACCAAGCTGGAGGCTTTTCCCCAAGATCCTTTCCTTTTCAGTACCTCTGTGGGTTCCACCCTCAGGGTGGCTCCTGTAGGTAAAGGGCATCACGTGGGACCTACGCAAGCCCTCTAACTGGGCAGCTCGTTTCTCCCAACTCCTTTTTATGGGGTCAGGGACCGAGCAAGGCAATGGCTCTCCCTCCTTCCCATCTTGGACCACTCCTGGACCTTGTAAAACATTCCCAATCTCCTGGTTGGCCTGGGAACCTATGGGCAGCGATCTTGAGGGACCTTCAAAGACCTGTGCTTCTCCCTGAGTTCCCAGAGCTCCCATGTTCACTTCTTCAAGGTTTCCTCCTCCTCTAAATCCCCTGTCATGGTGCCTGCCAAGAGTGGCATTTGGCTTCACTCACTACCATAGATGTGTGTTGAAGAATGCATACTGTCCCAAAATCACACACTGAGCTTCATGGTTGAGTAGAATTTGATCCTTGGGCACATCTTTAACACTGTATCTCACTGGGAGTTAACCTGTTTGTTCCAGTTAAGTTCGCATATAACTTACAGAAACTGCATAACCTAATATAAGCCATTGCATTGCTAAGTAAATTGATAAGATGGGGAATTCCTGATTCTGGCATAAATTCAAAATGAGCATTCTTTCTTGGAAGTCTCTGTATCACCTTCAGCACTAGCACAAAGCAGGCGGTGTGCTTGTCCCTTTCCTATACCCAGCTGTGCCGCAGACAACAATTAATCAACATTACACATGTGTAGGTGTGGATGAAGCTGCGATAGCCTTCCCTGAAAACAGATATGGGTTTTCCTGACATAGGACAACATGCCTTGCCAGAGTTGGGTGCTGCCTTGTCTTAGCTGCCTTAAGCCACGCTGTATGGTATCTTTGCTAAAGTAGATTTAAAGATTTGACCTGTTAGTGTGGCAGTCTGCAGTTTACTAGGCATCTATTTCTGGCAAGATAATACTTAAAAATTTGCCACTATTTCATGTAAGTGCCTTGGCATTTTTCAAAGATTATAGCCTGTATCCTTAGCTGTAAGGCATCTGCTTAACTTTATATGCCTAGCCATATAGTTGTAGCTCATTAGGTTTTCTCATTATAGATTTTTTGCGTGATCTGTATCAGTCTTGCCCAACCTGGCACCCTCCAGCTGCTGTGAACTGCAGCTCTTGGATATGAGTCACATTTGTTTGAACATGAAATCTCTCTGATCCCGAGAGAAAAACACCAAGTTTTATCTTGGAAATTCCTTTGTCAAATAAATGTGGTTCATTCATTCACTTCTGCCAGCATGGAGGAAGAGCTGAATGCCAAAGCTTACTTCAGGTGACACTCTCCTAGGGGTCCACTTGTTAGAGGAAAGGTCCCCTGTAGAACTTCCTAATGTGCATGGTTTGCATGTATTGCTAAACAGTTTTCTGTTTGTTGTTGTTCTGTTTATGTTTGCAAGATCAGCTTTGTTCTGGCACAAATAGAACATGCTTCACATATGTACATAATTGTGTCAGTGCTTAACCCTTGCATAGCTGTGCTGAGATACTGTTTTCTATTGAAGGAGACTAGGATAATCCTCTTTTTTTTTGTTTCTAGTATTATCAATGGCTTTGCTTTACCTCTAAAAGCAGAACATAAACAATTTTTGGTGAAAGTGCTGATTCCTCTACATACTGTTAGGAGTCTATCACTCTTCCATGCACAGGTAGGAAATTATAACAGATTTTCTGTTCCTCTTTTTTGTTACAAATGTGAAACACTCTGCTGTACTGAACATGCAACTGTTCTGAATTGGAAATGTTTTATCAAACTTTCTGCAAAACTGAAACTTGTAGATATCAGTAAATGCACATTTTTTGACCTTGTCCTGTATCTGCGCTTCATTTTATAAATTTAGTAGCATGAAGTGCGAGGCTGTTCTGGGATGTGAATACTTGGTAGGACTTTTCATAAAAGGAAGTAGCTGCTCCCGAATTAAGCTTTCAGTCCATTTTGATCTCACTTGATGGGCAAAAGCTATTGATCCTGGTTCTCAAGCCAGAGGTCTTTCACAGGCCCTCACATCTGTAAAGCGGATACTTCTGCATTCCTTGGAGACCAACCCCAATTAGATAAGATTCTCTCTTGTATGCAGTGCTTGTGAAATGCATATAACCTGGTTTTCTATCCATTTGAGTTGAGTTCTTGGTGTCTTATTGAGAGGAGATGTTGTATCCTGAAATTGGAGGATTCAGCCACCTTGTCCTCTGTTTATATTTGAATGACCTGTTTCCCACAATCACCACTTCCTCTTGTCGGGTTATTTGAGGGTCGTTGCAATGTGAATGGGACTTGAGTCCTGGAGCTTCATAGTCCCTTTACCTTGTGTGACTGCTTTCCAATGTAAATCATCAATCTTGCATCCTCACCCACAGTGTGGCTGCAATATGTCCTGCATGGGAAAGTGCAAGGATACCTGTATGTACACTGAGAGGACAAGTAGCAACTCTGGAGGTGGGGCAAAGGGTATTGGTAAATTGGCTGATGGGGAGGTGTTCAGGCCCTCCTTCCATTGCCCTAAGCCCCATCTAATCTCACAGCCAAATCTGCTCCTGAGAGAAATATATAGAATTGGGAGATTTGCTCATATTTCTCCAACCTTTTGTCTAGAGTAGCCCACAGTCAAGTGCTAAGTAAGTCAGGAAAATCCAAGGCTGTTGTTTAGAACAGAGCATATTACTCTAGCAAAGAGCACGCTTACCTGTCCTGAACAGGGGTGAAGGAGGCTGCATAAAGTATGTGGGAAATGCTATCACGTGTTTCTGAAAGGGCGGCTTTCCTCTTGAAATTGGCTGGGCGGAGGCTGGCCTTTGTCTGCTGTAAGGGAATAGTGGGCCTATCAGTGATTTGCATCAGGCCTCGTGAGCTGCCAGTTTGTGTCATTACTCTGAATGCCTGGCACAAATTCTGAACTAGCTGCTTTATTCAAGATTTTTGTAGTATTCTTGCTTCCTAATGCAGCCTAACATCCTCCAGATCAGGGGTCTCAAACTCACGGCCCGCGGGCCAATTGCCGGGACGGGCGGGGCATGGGGGAGGGGCCCTGCGGGATGAGCGGCCCCCCACCACCGCGGGGGGGGAATACTTGATGCGGCCCAGCCTCACCCAGACTCTACTTCCGGCGGCCCCCGGGTCAGTTGAGTTTGAGACTCCTGCTCCAGATGTTTTCAACTATAACTCCATAAACCCTGACTATTGACCATGATAGCTGGGCTTATGGGAATTGTGGTACAAAGGTGGAGCTGCATCTGGAGGGAGTCAGATTGCCCACCCCTTGAACTGCTTTTATACTTCCCTTTCCAGAATCATAGGAAATAGCACTCTAAACTTTGCCTTGACATCCCTGTAGCTGTAGCCTTGCTAACTTAGACGTTGTCTAAGCCAGTCTTCGGTCATGCCAGCTCATTTCATGAGATGCCCCAGCACTGCCAAACATGCAAGCAAAAACATCCACAGGACCAGCGTGGCATTTAGAGGAGAAATCTGGAAAGTTTCAGATTCACATTTATCTAGTTGCTTGAGCATACAGAGGAGCTTGGTTGTTTTGATCAACTTGGTTCTAGGTTTGCGTAGTGCCAGCTCCTTTCTGGAAATGGAAACTACTATCAGAATGCAGTTTGGATCCAAAGCTACCCTTGTGAAAATGGAAGGCTCTTGAACTCACACAAGAGAAAGAGCGTTCCTGACTTGACTTTTGCCATTGTACCCACACTCCGCTCTGTACACTCCTCCTCCTCAACTTCGGGAGGAGTTGCTCAATCCTTTGATGCAGATAGTGGGAGGGGGGAAAGCCCAGCATCACCCTAGATTAGCCACCTTAATAGTACTCTTATTCCCCTTGCCTTTCCAAGAAAAAAGCTTCATGTTTTCATCTGTCTTTGCAGTTGGCATATTGCATAGTGCAGTTTTTGGAGAAAGACCCTTCACTCACAGAGCCTGTAAGTATGATATATTCACATTTTATATCTTGAATGCTAACTTTGCTAAGCACAGATTGGTAGCTAAATGGTTCATATGCCTTCTCTGTTTCAATTTAGGTCATTAGAGGTTTAATGAAATTCTGGCCGAAAACGTGCAGTCAAAAAGAGGTAAGCCCTAGGTTACCTACCTGTTTGACATAGGCTCTGTAGAAAAGGACAAGACAAAATCATATGTCCTCTGCAGATAGGGAGCTTTAGCATCATGCCAGCCCCACCTGATAGTCAGGCATAGGGACCTATATAAAAGGAACTCAGTGTGTGTAGGCATGATCTTTGTGGTCACTGTTGATACCTATGTGTGGATATAGAAAAGGGATAGAATGTATTTGGGTAGATAAAAGGTCTAGTCTCAGTCCTAGTGTATGTAGTCCATAAGTTTAGATTTGCTCATCCGTATTTTATTTTAACTCTATTTGCAAGTGCTTAATCATGGCGCTTCCCTATGCAGGCATGGAGGTGGTATTAGCACAGGAAAATTGGTTTCTGATAGACCTCCTGAGATAGTTGCAGCTATGTAAATAAATTCACACATACCTAACAATGCTTTTTAGGTTTTGTGAGACATCTGTGGACATAAACACGTGCAACTTCCTACTCTTGACCCAAGAACGTATCACGTTCTCCCATGTGTAAGAGTGTACTCCTGTCTGCGCTTTGTAATGCACATGGATGTGACTGTAAAGATTCACATCTTAGATTCAGCTTCCCACTCAGCTGTGAAGCTAACTGGCTAACCATGGTTAAGTGGACTGGTCTGCATGACATGGCAGCCCACAGGTTAAAAGTGGATGGCAGCCACCTGTACTGCCAGTGGGCATTAGAGGAAAGGAATGATAGAAACGAAGCAAGAATAGATACATGCCGTACGTGCTTTCAGTAAGGTGGAAAGTTTAGCTTCCTGTGAGGAGGCATGAACCCTCCTGCTAAATCATTTTATAAATATATCTTAAACTGTACAACATGTAGAGAAAGTGATTTATGAGGAATTTAATAAAATAAAATGTTTGACAAACATTATTGACTATTCAGATGTCAAAAGTCTTTTCTTTTGCACCAAGCTTGACAGCAGACTAATTTAGGATTTTGAATAGTAACTATTGTACATTGCATATTGCTGTAGGAGTGAAATAAAGGCCGCCTCCTTAATGCCATCTGGGAAAAGTCAGCTGTCCACTCCTTAAGTGTTCTAAGAGCTGTTTGACTCTGCTCTTAAGTGTGACATTTGGAAGTCTTGTGGTTTCACCTTAGGTACATCATTTTAAATGCTACAAACCTTCATGCTGCCATGCAAGTAACTTGTAGGTTTTTGTGGGTTTATAAGATGTATATGGATGATTGCAGCTCATACCTGGAGATGGAAAGCATTCCTTTTGTGCGCTATCTGTACTCATCTAAGTGCAGAATCTGAGTTGATATTTCCTTCCAAAACTGCTTGGAAAATTGCGAACAGACATCCTCTGAATGCAACCCACCTTTTTTCACTTTAGGTCATGTTTCTTGGGGAGTTGGAGGAGATACTAGATGTGATTGAACCATCACAGTTTGTCAAAATTCAAGAACCTTTGTTTAAACAAATAGCTAAGTGTGTCTCAAGCCCTCATTTTCAGGTCAGTATTGTTGCATGCCAATGTGCGTAAAAATCCACAAAGCCTTGTTTTGAAATGAGAAGCCCCTTCAAAAGAATGTACTTCTGAACAGTGAAGCCCCCCTCCCCCAACTTTCCCCTTGTGGAACTTCACATGCATATTTACTACATCTCAAATGGGTTGCAAAAGGAGTTGTTTGTGTGGCTTGTTTGGCACAGGGATGGAGTGAGGAAGGGCTTTAGCAACCCCATTCCTCTGACACCTTCATTGTAGATTTCCCTCCTCCAAAGTGGCTTCTCATTTTGGAAAATAGGGTTGCCTGTGTTTGTATGCAAGATTGTAGTAAGACCCGTGGTATGTGTATCGAACCCAAATTCTGCACTTGTCTTGTATTGGCAATATTAATTCTACAATGTTATAATCAATTTCGCTGACTCGAAAACTCTTACTCAGTTATTTTGAAAGGAAATGTTTCTGGAATGGTGATAGGCATGCTGGGCAGTTGTAACTTTGCATATAGACAGGAAGGTAGTCGTAAACGGTGAAGCTCTTGTTTTGGTCCTGTGGATCCATGATTTTGGGCAGCTAGTAATAAAGGTATTAAACTTATACTACAAGTGTTTCATTAGGTTGTCTGCCTATTTGAAATAGAATTAACAGAAAAGGTAAGTTGTGTAGTGTATTCCAGTGGTTCTGAATGGAAGAAGCCCAAAATACATTCAGGAGGTGTCATCTTGGTTTGTTTTAACCACCAGTTACCCTGTTTAATTAGGCCTTCTCTGATCAATTATGCTGCTCAGGGTTTTGCTGTTGTATGTGAATTAAGGTGTTTTGAATGTTCAGCTTTAAGGTTTTTATAATTTATATAAATGTCTTTGTATTTATTGTGATACATTTTAGTGTGTTTTAATCTTGTTTTGTAAACTGCTTAAAGCTAATGTTTTGATATGGTAAGCAGCATATAAATTCATAAAATAAAGGCAAAACATCTCTCCCTCCCATCATCCTAGTATGGAGGTTGGAGTTAGTAAAAAACAGGAATGAGAGAGAGGGTGATCCAGTGGAGAGATGTGTGATTGCATCTGGTGATCTGATTCAAGTACTGCATGTGCCATTATCACCCTTGTACGATCCTGGAAGACTTAACTTTATCTCAACTTCAGATGTTTCTGTAAAATGAAAATAATGACCACATTTGTTAGGTAAATCTACAGAATAGTATTGTAAGGCACACTCTAAATTGTAACGTGCTATGCAGAGAAGTAATTCTTGCTATTTAGGGAGTTGATGCGAGCACACTTAATGTTAAATTAGTGTCAAGCAGTTGTCCTAGTCACCACACTGTGTCCAGATTCACTACTAACACTAATAGCTCTAGGCTGTTTGTGAAAGTTTCCTCGGTGACTGGCTGGTTTTCTTGGGCCACTCTGGCAATGATCAGGAAACTTGAAACTGATGGCAAAAATACAGACTTTAGGTTGCCCCACTGCCCCTCTGTTCTTTGGCAGTTGTTGCTCCCCTTCTTCCATGATCATGGAACAACTTCTTGAAGGTGAAGTTGTTCCATGATCTCATGTTGCCATATACTTTTGTTTTCACTTGGAAATGTTGCAGGATTTTGGAAATAACAGAATGCTGATTTCCCCTTTGTTTAAGGTGGCTGAAAGAGCACTATACTATTGGAATAATGAATACATCATGAGTTTGATAGAGGAGAATTCCAATGTAATACTTCCCATCATGTTTTCCAGTCTGTACAGGATTTCCAAAGAACACTGGAATCCGTAAGTTTATATGGATGTTGTTTACCTTTCAGCTCACTGAGATCCTTGGGTTTCTACCTTTAAATGCTGTCTCCTACACAGTCACACATAACTTCTCTGATCTAAACATTTTATAGTGCCTCCAAGGTTTTTAGCATAACTCAGAGTGTACTTAACTTTGGAAGTACACAGTCAGGACAGTGCATTTAAAACTATTACAGATATTTATCTGTGCTGCATGCAGGACTCTTGTTTCTGGGATGCCACGCAACAATGGGAAGGTTGCTGCATATCCGGTACACAGTTTGCATTACTGGTTGGCAGTTCTGTACAGTTACCTGTGATACGTAGAATAACTCCAGGAACACTGTCCTGAGATCCTGGGACAAAGGTTAGGAATCAAAAACAGAGCTCTGGAACTGCTAGAAAAGAGCAAATGAGTGAACATGGTTAGATGGTGTGTGTTCTTGGCCCATTTTTTGCTGCGCACTTGGACACTTAGGACCAAAGACAGGGCTGTAACTCTTGGGAGAGAGCGGGACCTAGTGAACTCTTCCTAGGGTGGTTCATGCATAAATTTGTGGGGTTATGTACTTTCATTATCATCTGATTGCATTCACTTGGAAGTTAGAATAGGACTGGCACACAAACATTCTTTGTTGCGTAGCCGTAGTTTTTCTTGTTCTGTTTTCCTTGTGTCAGGGAACAGAATGCTGGCCGCCTTGAGCATAAGGGCTTTCTGCTAAATCGCTACTTAAACGGGGGGGTGAGGGAATGAAGAAAGCTGCAAGTCGCATTTTGCTGTGGGCTGGTTCACATATGGCTCCTGTTGGTAGATCATACAAGTGACAAGCTGTGGGAGTGAATGGCAGGCTTGCGCTTCCTGTTTGCTGCACACATCACCTTTGAGCAAGGTCTCGGCATGGGATGTACGAACCTGTGCGAGTTGATCCGGTGTGCTCCACCTGCCTATCTCTTTTTAAGAGTCTAAGAGCCGGTTAAATAGGCGAAGGGAGTCGCCTACTTCAGGCTGCTGCTCTTGCAGTACCATTATATGGCAGCAAGTACCCTTTTGGGTTTCTGTCTCAGACACCAGTATGTATGTACTATGTATGCATGCATTTATTTAAGATATTTGTATGCCGTCCTTTGCGAGAGCCTCAGGATGGCTTACACAAATAAAATACAAATATCTAACATAACATAAATAAATTAACGACCCACTCTGGCTCCAATTAAAATATGGTAATAAAATTCAATATTAAAACTTGTTAAAATATTGATTAAATGAAAAGGTCTTAACCTGGCTCCGAACAGCATATAATGATGGCGCCAGGCGGACCTCTCTGGGGAGCGCATTCCATAGATGAGGCGCCACCGCAGAGAAGCCCCTCCTCTGGGTACTCTGTCTCCTAATATCTTTCACAGAGGGTTCCCGGAGGAGGGCTTCTGCTGCCGATCTCGGGGCGGGAGGGCAAATAGGGAAGAAGGCGTTCCTTTAGGAATCCTGGTGCCAAGCCATTTAGGGCTTTATAGGTAATAACCAGCACCTTGAATTGAACCTGGACTTCGATGGGAAGCCAGTGGAGCTGATACAGGACTGGGGTTATATGAGAATAATGCCCAGTCCCGACAGCATCCTGGCAGCTCTGTTTTGCACCATCTGAAGTATCCGGACTGTGTTCAAGGGCAGCCCCACATAAAGCGCGTTACAGAAAACCAACCGGGAAGTAACCAATGTGTGTGTTACTGTTGCTAGGTAATCCTCCAGGTAGGGATGCAGCTGATGGATTAGCTGAGGCTGAAGGAAAGCGCTCCTCGCCACCGCTGTCACTTGAGCTTCCAAGGACAGCTCCGGGTCGAGGAGCGCTCCAGTATGTCTCTAGTTCTTTATGTGGAGCGAGCTCAAAGGACTCCCACCCATCACACATGCCACTTCACAAACAGTGTGAACAGCCAGCCCTAAGGCTACTGCACATCGTTAAACAGAGGTATTTCATCGGTAGATTAACTAGCAAAAGGTTGCTGCTCACAAACTGAAAGAAGACTTGAGGAAGCACAAGTTCCACTCCACACATTAAGTCGGCATGTGGCTGCCCTGCACTCTGATGCAGCGCTTCTCTGTGCCTCCCCCACTGTGCTTCCACCAAGACTAACATGAGGAATTGATGGCCAGAAGGGTGGAAACGATCTGCAGTTCTCTGGGAGCTGGGAAGTTTGCTTACTGGGTGAACTTCCTTGCACAGATCATGTGGTTAACGGCAGCCCTCTTCACGCATTCGACTTCCCATGTAAAACCAGGGATTTTGGTGTTGTGTTGAGGGCCCATTTCTTCAGATGGTTGCACTACACACGTGCAGGGCAGCAAAGGCAACCACGGAGGGGAGGAGGCTGGAGCGCCTCTCCTTGCCTCTTTTTTTCATGCTGGTCGGCCAATTGCCTGAAGACGGCCTTAGTCACAGCAAAGTACCGGTGGCGTAAGCACCCACTTTGTGTATCACATACTTGAAAATGGAGGCCATACTAAACACCTTGTAGGCAAGGGCAGTTCAGAATATTAGCCTGGACACCCAGTGTAGGGAAGATCTGTGGCTTTTAGCACTGCATCAGTATTCTCTGGGTGTGAAACCATAATAGGATTTACTTTTGTAGCTATTTTCAGAACAGCGTGCTAATAAGCCATGTTTTATTCAGTGAAGTGTGTTGTTGGAAACAGCCTTGAGAAGTATAGATGGGTCGTTAAAAGCTTAATCAGGAAGCATTAATGAGAGATGAGACCCTAACTTTCTACAACTTTCTTAGGTGGGTTTCCCTAATTCTGAAGTCTTCCAACATGGTGGCTGCCAGATTCACTGCTTCCTCCTGATTTTTGTTTTGTTTCTTACAAGGTTCTTTAAAACTGGGAAGTAGGCAGACTGCAAAATACAGCACTGACTTCTGGTGCCATCTTTTTCAGGTTCAAAGAGAGTGTTTTTGTGTTTTAGAGCTCAGTACTTTGTTAGACAAGATACTTTTCTTTAGTCCCATCAGTGTGTTATAATGGAAAATATTTTGTGACTGGATGTGTCCACCAGGGAGGCCATTTTAGTCAAGAAAATGTCCCCCTGCCTTTTTTTTGTCCCCCTGCCCCTGCCTTTTTTGTGAGAGTACCCATGACGCTCTCTTAAAATCGTGAATGTGTCTGCAAACAGGTTAGAGACTGTAGCCCTAACTGGGCCTCCGTCCACTCAGGAGTTACTTAAGAGTAAGCCTTCGTAAACTCAGTGGGAGTATCTTCTGGATAAAGACGCATAGCATTCTGAGATTTCACAACTGTATTGTAAGCCGTCCCGAGACGTTTGTAGGGGATGGGATAGAAATGCTTTTAACAAACAAACAGCAAAGGAAATATATAGGAAATATAGGGCAATTCCTATTTTATATAATGCTTCTCCTTAGGTGTAACAGCTTTTTTCCTTTCCATTTCCTTTTACTAATTCTAGTCACCTCCCTTCTAATTTCCCCCACAATTGTTCCATCCTGTTGGCAAGGCTGAAACAAAGGGGCAGCGCTGACTCAGGGGTTCCTCAGCTTGTTTACACTGGCTGAGAACAATGGGCATTGTAGTCCAACACATCTGAAAAATGCCAGGCTAGGGAACACTGGTATAGCGCAAGCCTTGCAGGTCTCAAAAGCTTTGGGTATTGCGGGCACCATTATTAACAGCTTGGAACACTCGCCACTGCACCGGCTCACAGATAAAGGAAAGGCAACTGTCGTCTGCCTGTGAAATTAATTCTCATCCTATGCTGAAGCTTTTGTTATCTATTAGTTTTC
The DNA here is from genome assembly GCF_004798865.1 of Varanus komodoensis. Taxonomy (NCBI): domain Eukaryota; kingdom Metazoa; phylum Chordata; class Lepidosauria; order Squamata; family Varanidae; genus Varanus; species Varanus komodoensis. The sequence continues at coordinate 58,899,314 of NW_025335761.1, forward strand.
CTTTGTCCCTTTTCTGACAGCAAACTTTGGGTTTCAGTTGGCACCTCTGGTCCTGCTGTTCTTCTTGTTCCTGACAGAGCAATGGAGTTTGGCTTGCCACAGCTTCTCTTCAGTTCAGTGTTACCAGCTCTGCATGTTGGGTTAAGCTGTGGGTGCTGACCCCTTGCAGCACAAAACATGGTATTAGAGTTCTGCTAATGTATAGACATAAATTTGGGGAAGAGAGGCAGGGCCCTCCCTCAGACAATCCATGATAATGATAGTCCCTCTTTTCCTTGCATTCACTGAGTATTTTGGGTGTTTGGAAGCCTAAGAAATGTGTGGGGCTATCACTGCCATGATTGCTTAAAAGAGATGTGGTTGTGGTCCTGGTTACCACCAAAATGAAATGCCAAGAGTACGTTTGTGAGAGTGAAAGAGATGAGAGCAAGTTTTGGCGATTGGGCGTTCACCTCTTCTTTCCTCTTTCACAGGGCTATAGTGGCTTTGGTATACAACGTGCTGAAGGCGTTTATGGAAATGAACAGCGCCATGTTTGATGAGCTGACGGCCACTTACAAGTCAGATCGCCAGCGGTAACTTTTTAAAGCTTTTTTTTGTCAGCTGTGCATCAAGCCTGCTGTTTTAGTTTTCCATTCTTCTCTTTTTCCCCCTTTTACACTTTGCAATGATTGCTTAATTTTCACACATGATCGATTGCTGTACCTCATTTCCCCCCTGCATGCTCATTGGCCTGGCCCTTGCAAGCTGTATAGATGGTTGTTTTCCCCACCCCTTTATGAGATACAGTACCCATTGCGTAGCTTGTGAATTTGCATTCCTCACAGAACTTCTTTTGGCTCTTTGTTCTTAAAGACTTAAATGTATCAAGAGTTTTGGCAGTAAAAAGCAAATTTGCAAAAAAATACTCTAACCATTAGATGGTGTCCATTAAAGATAGGGAAGATAGCTTTAAGATAGTGTCCAGAAAGTACAGGACCACGTGGTGGGTGGCAACAGCATTAAACATTAACCCTCATGACTTGCATCTTAATCATCATTGGAATATCTAAGCACAGTGACGCTTTTTCCTTCTTTCTAGCTTTCCTTCTTCAAATATCTTGATACATCCAAGGCTTTGATATTGCAGGATCTAGAAGAAGTGCCATCCATACAGTCATTAGCTGCACCCTAGATAAAATGTTTCTCTGTCTTTTCCTTAATCATCCTTCTCCAATTATAGTGCATCATCTTTTGTCTGACATTTCAGCTTATCCAAAGCAGCAGGTGAAACTAATGAGGAAACTTCGGGAACTCTGGGCAGTTTGCGACTTGGTGAAAGTCGTGTCTTTTGTGAGACTCGGGGTTCCCACAAGCAAAGCGAAGGGTACTGTATGTCATCAAGCCTTGTTAGGTTAGTATAGATTCTCACACGTTTTTGGAGGCCGTGATGTTGTTCAGTTCCATCTCCAGGTTCAGAGATCACTGCTTGAGGGCTTTAATTTTAAGCAAATGTCATTGGCAGAGTATGGCATGACCCTGGTATTTATTTATTTCCTCGTTACAGTTATACCCACTGTTTTTCCTGCAAAGAATCCAAGGTGGTTTACAAAGTCCTCATCTCTGTTTTATACACTCTATGCCTGGTACACATAGATTTAGTCTGAGTTACACCTGTCTGTTATCATTTTGTGTGAACCAGGCTAGGCAGCTTCTGTAACATTAGGGACATCTTGGAAGACTTTCGGAGAAGCAGAAGGGTGCTCCTGATTTGACCTATGCAAATAGTAAGCATGTTTCATACAAAAACACCCCAATAAACTGATATCCGTTAGAGGTGCATCAAACATATTTCTGCAGTTATGCACTACAGTTCACTCTTTAAAATCCCTTTGACTTCAAAAAGAGCTTCTTGTGTGGCGTGAGGGGAATTTATTTGAGAAACACAAGCTCCGGACCCCAGTGGCTCGCTGCATAGAACTAGGCAAGCTGTTCTTTGGACCCTGGCGCTATTAGCACTTTGATTCCTATATAAATGGAAAGTACGCACCAGTCAAGTAGAGGGCACACTTAGTTAGAGAGTAAGCTCACCATTTTCACTAGGGTTTTCTCCTTATGATAAAAAGGTTGTTAAAGAATTGTAGCTCTTTGTTCTTGAATGCAGAATATCACAGTTCTTAACCATGTATGGTATTTATTGCTCTTAAATCTGTTTAGTGTGTTACGAAGAAAGGCCAGTAGTTTTGTTCTGACTGGAAAACTAGTTGCTCAAGCATTAGGGCTCCAGCAAATTTAAAGTTATACAGACACAACTTTTATAAACCAAAGCGATAGAAAAATTAAATGGCAAGTTGTGTTCTGAGAAAAGATGGGGCTGGAGTAAGCAGTTGCTACTTGCCCACAATTCCAGTATTACAATTGAGAATAATAGTTATTCTGATTAATGATAAAGCATATGAACGTTATTTTATAATAAAGTGAGGTAACACTTTAACTTAATATTGAAGTTTAATTGATTTAAGCCTCTACTGAAAATAGGTCAAATTAGTAAGGATTCACTGGAAAGTGAAAGGGTGCTCTAAGTATGGGGTAGGAGCTTCATGCTATGGAAGGAACATATAGGGCATGGCAGCTTTTAAAAATGGCTTCAAATACAGGGATGTTTACACCTCCCCCCCCCCCCAAAAAAAGGCAGTAGAATTGGTCTGTTATTGTGTCCATTTTATTGACTTTCAGATACTTATGTTTTGCTCTAGAAGACACATTTTCATTAACTTGGATAATGAAATTCCATTCAGTGTAGGACAAGTTTAACCATTAAATTGAGCTAGTGGTATGCCTCCGAATTCCTGACAGTCATGGTAGAATAGGATACTTCAAGGCGTCACCAGCTTGGACTGTTCTGTGAATGCATGACACTCTGCCGTTGCTGTTTCTCTGTGTGCAATCTTAGGACATTTCTGAGAAAACAGATACCTTGGGATATTCCGTGCATCATATGTCTCTATTGCTGTTTTGTCTTTGTAGCAGTACTGTTATTAAGCCACAAGGTAAAAACCAGGTTCTTAAAAACCTTTCCTTGCTACTAATCCTGTTGTTTTTAATTTGTTAGTGAGAAGAAAAAGGAGAAAGAACGTGAAGAACTATGGAAGAAACTGGAGGATTTGGAATTAAAGCGGGGTCTTAGACGTGATGGAATAATTCCAACTTAACACAAAGAAACCAAGCAGCATCAATTAACCTGTGGAATCACACACGTATGTAGTAGAAGATGGAGCAACAGTTTTTTCTGTATTGTGCAACTTTACAGTAGATTTCACATTTGTTTCATTATTACAACAGCACTGTATATATCTGTCTCTAAGTAAAGGAAAAAAAATAAGGACTTCAATCCAAAGTTTGGACAAAAGATGGACTTCTCAGAACTTTGCAAAAATAATCATTGTTTTAACCCTTCTTTAAACCAGTCTTCAAAAGATCTGTTGCTGAAAATTGCTATGTCCAAATTCCATTGTCAGGACCTGTTCCTTATTTATCATTAGCAGAGAGTGATACAACTTCAAATGTGAACAATCTTAAATTTAGCTTGTCTTTCTGCTAAACTGTTAAATGTATTTATAGTAAAAGAGAAAAAAAAGATTGTCATTTTCTTATGAGTTTGTGTAACATCTTTCTCCTCTGAGTAACTATGATGTAATTTGACTTTGGGTTTTGTTTTTGTTTTTTTCCTTTTTGCACATCTTCATGAGTTGAATGTTTATACAGATCAGGTCCACGGGAAAAATAGAGGTCTTTAAAGCTAAGAGTTTGTTCTGGTATAAGCAACTTTAGAGTACCAGACTTGCTTTGGTGCTCCTTCAGTGTGAGCATTATGAGTAAGTAAATAGAAGGTGGTTACAAACAGAATTGGGAGCTGTACCCTGGATTTGTTGGTGAATCAATGGATTATGGATCCAGGCTCATCTTGCCAGTCCTTATCCAAGTGAGCAGTGGCAACAACACAGACTTCAGTATTTGACCAGTATTAGTTGTATGCCATTGATAGGATGACCAGATTTGTGTTAGTAATACTGAGGCTAAATTATTGTATTGCTACATTTTCTTCAGGCCATTGGAAAGTAATTGAAAGAGAAAGAGTACATCTATGCGATTGGTTTCTTATGGTCATCATGGATCTAGAGTTGGGAGGTGGGGGAAGTTGAGCAAACAGTTGAGATTGTTTGAAGTGGTTGACTTACCTTTCTAAATATTTATTTATTAAACATTCTAGCCAAAAGAAGAGAAGGAAAAGATGTAGCCTTTGGAGAGGAAAGGTACTGTGGTATTTCTACAACTCTCGTGCTCTTTCTCATCACAGCAACATCTTTTTTATTCTGAGCTGGAATGAATTCTGGATAACAAACTTCAGCATTCTGAACTTGACTGCTCGTCCCTGATTGCTGTATTTGTTACCAAAAGTGGTTCTCAAAATGCTACTGAAAAAACACCACCACCAATTCTGGCAATCCTAATGTCCTGAGTATCAATAATAAAATTCAAAATGATTTTATATCAAAGGTGCATTGTGACCAAATCGTTTAAGGTTAAAAAACAAAGCAAAAAAAGAAAAAAAAAGGAGGGCTGTATTATAAGTATACATTACTGGCTATCTGCTTTATATTTAAAAGTGGAATCTCACATCTTTGGTAGATAAAATGCTGATAAGACTTGTGTACAGTATATATTTAGCTAATGCAGGTGCATTATTATATACCGTAAGGTATGTGTTTTTCAGGATTTTTCTCCAGGATGCTTTTGAACTGTTATAGACAACATATGACAACAATGATTGATAATCCTAAACCATCGATCCAGCAGTATTTACAGTATAAAGCTGAGTTGGTGTTCATGAGTCTTTTGTGATTGTTGCAAACATGAATTTACAACCTGTTGCCATTGATAGAAGTATGGTATAAATACAAGCTTGTATATTTTTCTTCCTGCCATTTAAATATTTGGTAGAATTTGAGAGATTCTTGTTTCCAGGCCAAAAAAAGAAAAAGAAAAAAAAAGAAGTGTGTGTAGACAAAAAATAATCCCCTTCCTGTCTGACTACTGTTTTCGGGATTATCAGGTCATAGTTTGTACATATGAGTCTTTGCATATGGATGTTGTAAACTCAACAGCTTTGTAAAAACTTGAGACGGCTAATTGGGGGGAGGGGGGTGGAATCGAAAAGTAAACGAGTCATATGCAACACCAAACACAATATGGTTTAACGGGATTACGCTAACCCTCTCTTAAGAACATTGACTGGGACTCAATGTAAACGTGGCAGGCACTGCCATAGGCGAAACGTTCTATTTTAAAAGTGCTGGAGCAAAGGTGCAAGCTGAAATACTGAAGATGAAATAAATTTATAACAAATCATATCCCTTAGACCTCCTTGATTTTGACCAGTCTCTTCTTTCTGCTGCAGATTTTGGAAGGCGTTAACCTCTGCCTGAAATAGGCACCCTTTGCCATGCCTGACTAGAGTATTGTGAAGTAGTAGACAAATTCATCAGAGCAAGAGCAAATTACGTGTTTCATTTGATGGAGCAAAATAACAATGGGAGGTTAGGTAAAGGCACTTAGCGTATTGGTGACTGTCAGTTCATTAAGAGAACACCTCAGGCTCTCCACTTGCTCAACGTGGGAGCAATAAAGGATGATCCTTAGTCAGAATGTTGACTGAATGTGCAGCTGCTGTAAAATGTAAAATGATTTCATGCTGGGGATCATAGGGAAAGGAATAAATAGTGGCAAGACGATGCAGTGGCCTTGGGCGAACCTGTGATGCGGCCACCTTGGCAACACGGCCTGTGTCGTTCTTGTCGGTGCCACTCCGCGTGGATTGTGTAGAGCTGAAAAAGGTGCACAGAAGAGCAAGCAAAATGATTAAGGGGCTGAAGCAGTTTCCCTGAGAGGAAGGAATGCCACACCTGGGGCCTTAAGCTCAGAAGAACAGTGAGTAGAAGCTGGGGCAGGGGCAGAACAGCGAGCATAACGTGGAGAAAGCGGATGTGAAGAAAAGCTGCCCTCTGCTGAAGATCCAGGACTGTGTTTCTGCATGTGTTGCGTCGTTGAACTATGGAATTTGCAGCCGCCAGATGTTATTAGCCACTAATTTGGACGGCTCTAAAAGGGCATTAAGCAAATTGTTGTAGGCTGCCCAGGAAGGCCTTTTGGCAGTTATAGGCAGCCGATAAATATGTGAGTGAGTGAATGGATGGATGGATGGATGAATGCACGGAAGATAATCTGTCAGCCAGTACCAATCATGAGAGCGACAGACTACCTTCAGGACCTAATTAATTAATTAATTAATTAAAACATTTCTATGCCGCTCCCATTGCAACAAAGCCTCGGGGCGGCTCACAAAGAATACATAAAAACATACATAATAATAATATAACAATTAAAAAAATTAAAAAAATGTTTAGCCTCTGAATGTCAGTTGCTGGGGAGGGATGGTCGTCAGGCCTGTTGCCTTCGTGTAATGCTGGTGGCTTTCCCATGGCTACTCGGGTGTGTGTGGTGCAGGCAGAGCGCTGGACTTAATGGGCCTTTCTTCTGATCCATTGTGGCTCATGTGCTTCTACCTCCTCTAAATAGGCTCTCTTACCTTTAGTGTGAATACATGAAAGTTCAAGGAGAAGGATCGAACTGTCCGCTTGTCACAGACCAACAATCCCCCTGTGTTGCAAGTAGTCCAAGTATCACATCGCAGAAGAAATTACATTTTGGGGCATTCCTCCCAAAAGGGTATAGGTACACTATTCACAAATCAGACCCATGCCTGAAGATTGATTGATTGATTGATTTTTCTATGTTGTCTCATTATTAAAAGTCTCTGGGTGGCTTACAGAGGACAAAAAACCAAGAACAAAAACCACAACACCACCACACAACATAGTGCATCCAATAAATAATGATAAAAAGGATAAAACCAATTAATTTTTACAATACTGGGAGAATAAAAGGGTCTTCACCTGACACCGAAAAGAGTAGAGCAATGGCGCCAGGTGAACCTCCCTGGGGAGCGTGTTCCACAGTCAGGGCGCCACTGCTGAAAAGGCCCTCCTCTGAGTAGCTACCCTCCCAATTTCCTTCAAAGAGGGCTCCCGGAGAAGGACCTCTGCCTCCGATCTCAAGGGACGGGCTGGCACATAGGAGAGAAGACACTCCTTCAGGTATCCAGGACCCAAACCATACAGAACTGCATTATGAGAACCAGCATTTCATTGATAGAAGAACCAAGTAAAGTGGTGGCGATCTGGTTTCTCAGACCCACTTCTTTAATGTTTCATCTGCAGGTAGTGATCTTACAGGTAAATCTTTGGGTGTCTTACTGGTAGAGACAAAAGGAAGAAAGCCCTACCTGCTATGCGAAAAGAGGAGCAAGCATAAACAGCCTCACCCTATCAGATCCCGCAACCAGCTTGTTGCTAGGAGAAGGGAATAAGGTACTACAGTCCTTCTGACTTGTGGAAATACTGCACATCCACCAGGAGCTTGGTGGACTTGCCCAACCAGAACCATATCATCTGGCAGCCTGGATGTTACGTGGCAGAAAATGCCTGTCCATACATCCTGTATATGCTTCCTCTAGAGTCAAGAAGTGGCATGCCTCCGGTTTACGGAGACCAGCAATGGGAGAAGCTCTTGTCCTTATTCAATTTTATTTTATTACACTTTATTACAGTTTTATATCTTGCTTGTGTGTTTCCCAAAAGACATTCTGATGGTTACCGTGGGAAATGAAATACAGAGCTAGATAAACCTTTAGTTTGATCCTGCAGGGTATTTATTGTGTCTTCCATCATCTGGACCCTTCCAAAATAGGCTGTGCTGCACTGTTTGGTAGATCTGTGTTCCATGGAGAAATGAGGAATGCAAATCCCCAAGAGTACTGAGGCCTACTCCATTATAGAGGCCCAGCACGCTTGGGACATAAAGGGCATCTGTATCATCACACTGCGTGGCCAGGTTTCTACTAAATGTTGGCATTTTTGGCCACAAAACGGGTAAATCCCTCTTTGGCATTCCTATGTCTGTAGGATCCTCCTCCTAGTATTGTAGACAGTGTTGGGGAAAGTATCTAGTTCTATCTGGAAAGTGTTTCGGAATTCTGCATAGCATATGGAATTGCCCATCTTTTAGCAAAATTCTGCAATGTCTGGTGACTCCAGAACAAGCATTGCCCACTAGTTGAAACTTCTCCATCCTGGCACATTGAAGAGGGGAATTCCTTGGCAACAACCAAACTTTCTGTTTAAAGGCATCAACTCGTGCTCAATCCTTCCTCCCTCCCTCTCTCTCGGTGTAATTTGTGATGGTGGTAAATAAATAAGCTTATTCCTAAAACCACATCTGAGAATCTGTGTGTCCAGCATGGGGGTTTGGGGCTGGTGGCATGAGCTAGCTGTATGAAACATATTTTCTTGGAACTGCAGACTTTTCCTATGCTGTTTTTAGAATTCGTACAGGAGCTAATCGTAAAAGTATTTCACTTCTGGCTGCATTGTGCAGGTGGAAGATCCTACACATAAGTTTGTATATTAACTGAAAGAGAAAAGTTCATGCAGCCTATATTGGCAAGAGCCATTCTCCAAAGTACCTCTGGAAGGTAAACGTGGCCAAATCTTATGCTGCAGAGTTTAAAGTACAGGAGAAAACAGCCCTTTGTGAAGTCAAGATTCTAAACAGCCTTCATTAATACATTTTCTTAAAACAGCACGGTTTTCTTTGCACATCTGATGCAATGACCACAGACCATAGTAGCTTTTAGAGTCATGGATGTGTTAGGCTTTTTGCTGCAACAGATGCAGGAAACTCTTCCTCTGGAAAATATTTCTGAAATGTACATTAAGGGAGCAATTCTATGCATGTTCAAAGAGAAAAAAAAATATCAGCATCCCCCAACTAGTAGCCATTATTCATGACTATTAGCCAAGCTAGCTAGAGTTGATGGGAGGTGTCTGAGGGGACCCACACTTGGAAAAGCTGTTTTAAAAAAACTTATAAAATTCTGTTGGAAAGAAAAAAATGAGCTCAATATAATATAGATTCAGAGGATGAGGTGGCTAGATGGAGTCACTGGGGCAGTGGGTGTGAGCTTGGGTGGACTCCAAGGGATGGTGGAGGACAGGAGAGCCTGGAGGAATGTTTTCCATGGGGTCACGATGGGTTGGGCATGACTTTGCGGCTAAGCAACAAACTACAGATTAAAAACCAAGTGCAGAAGCAGTTATGGGATAAAATGTGGGGGGGGGATCCTCTTTTGTATCTCTAACTGGTTAAAGAACGAAAGACAGAAAGTGAGGATAAATGGAACAAGGACAGAGAAGGGCAGTGGGTCCATCCCATGATGCTGATTGGTGGGAGGTTTAGAGCAGATAAAAGGAAGACCTTCACACAGTGTGTTCTTAAACTATGGAGTTTGCTGCCACGGGAAGTGGTGACAGCCACCAATCTGGATGGCTTTAAAAGGGACTGGGACAGATCCATGAGGGAGGAGGCCATCAGTGGCTATGAGCTTCCTCCTTTCCCTGAGGCAGTGTGCCTGCACACAGCACTTGCTGGGGAGCTTGGGCAGGAGGAGGTCTTGCACCCATCCTGCTGGAGGGAACTTTGGTCTGACCAGCATGGCTTTTCTTACGTTCTTAAGCCTTTCCCCATCTTTGTTCGGGTTGCTAGTCATATGGCCCACATAACCCTCCTTATGAAAACGGATGGAGAAGAGCGGACCTGGCATTTTGAGATTCCAGCCTCTTTGCGAGGACAGCGGCTTTCTGAACAGCTCGCCAAATGCTTGTCCTTGTGCTCGTTCCCCTCCCAGCCCAGTCGCAGGTACGGGAGCAGGTGGGCAAAGTGGCTGAATTTAGAACATGGGGGCACTTTCCTTACTCAGGCTTGGAATGTGCGTCAGGCTTTCCCTTTCCTGTTCATTTATTTGAAACCCTTCAAAACGGCACAGAACTTTCTCTGGAAAACTGGGAGCATCATGATAGCCACCTAGATGCAAAGATTGTTTTTGAGATTAAAAAAACAAAAACCTAGGAAAGCATAAAAGAGCACGGTTGGCCATCTTGTAATGTTAAGTTGGCCAAAATGGCTTTTAAAAAATTAGAGCCAAAACGTTTCTTTCTCTGCCCCCCTTCAATTTTTATATTCTGGAGTAGGTATGGAAGACCCAAACTGGATTTTAAAACCCTCACGCCACCAAGATTCCCAAACTGAATCAGAATTACTGCATTGATTCTCAGGTGAAAACTGAAACAAAACCCACATAAAGATGTAATCCTAGACATACATTTAAAAGAATATCTGGCCTTAAGGTAAGCAACAGCACACACTAAATATTCAGATAAATTTCGCCCTCCCCTGCACCATCCAATGAACTTTCAGGGTGATTTTCTTTTGCCGCACCTTTTCACCCCAAAATAATGTTCAAAAATATTTTAAATTCTTAACCCAGCCTTATTTCTATCTCTGTTTACTTCTTGCCTCTACTTTTCTCTGTGGTTCCCCAGTTTTCAGTTCAAGCTCGACTGCTAGCCCATTGGGGTGGAGACTTACAGCCTTGAACTGATGATGCTATATAAAATACAAATAATAAATGGTGGTGAATAGTCATGGATTTTCCTGAATTCTATAAATTTATCCTGCAAAGTCATCCACGTTTCCTTGTCGACTTCTGGGGTCTGAAAAATAGTCTCTCCCCACATCTCTTCATGATCTCACTTCCTTAGTTCCTAAGATCAACTTATGGTATTAATATTACCTCATCATCCTGTGAACAGCATGAGGAGTTTGTCAAGTTTATGAAGGACTCCTATAGCTTGCTTGGACCTTATTGGTTATTGTACCTGGATGAATAACTCCTGCTTTTAACTTTTTCATGGCTTAAGGATGCTTTTGCAGTTCCTAGTGTGTGCAGCAGAGGGCAGCAAAAGCTCATGTTGTTCTCTGTGGGAACTCTCATGTGAATCTTTTAAAAATATATATTAATATAAAGGCCTGTGAACTCTGCTGGTTCAGCTTGAAGGTAGGGGATAAATATTTTGCATAGGAAAAGTGCTATCCCAAACAGGAATGTTTACCGAACAGTTTTGACCATTGTAAGTTTCTAAAAAGGGAGTTTTGTAAGAGGCAGGTCCTTGTGATGTTGTAGAATTTGCAAGTCTTGAAAGTGATGCTCTGAGATGTGGGTTAGGGTCGGGATTAGGGTGGCCGTGGATCCTCTTTTGCAGCGGACAGGCCTCTATTTGACTGGGTACCAGAGGAACACTCTGTCCTGGATTTCATCCTTCATTTGAAGCATCCTCAATTCAAAGCACCCTAACCTTTGAAGCAGTGCTCCCCCACAACTGGGACCTAGGCATGCTGATCCCCACTCCCAGTCTTCCACACTGCAGTGAGATCTACTGTATCTTTATTTTAAGTTAGAAAAAATTTCCAAGTTTGCCTTTATGCATCTAAATGCGTGAGCGGAGCCGGCTGGTGCCGGAGGTCAGACTAGATGGCCCGGGAGAACCCTTCTGACTCGCTCTGTTTCTATGTTTCTAAATGAGCCCCTGCAAATTTTAGGTCAGTTGCTGTTGGTTTTGTTGTAAGAACATGAGAGAACAGACTGGGCCCTTCTGCTCCAGGTGCCCAACTATGGGAAACCCACAAGCTGGACATGAGAGCAACACCCCTTCCTGTCCAGGCTCACCTGCAACAGGTGAATGCAGACATCCTGCCTTTGATACTGGCACCCCCTTTTTCTTGGGGAGATGGATTCCGGGATGGCCATCCTGCCTGGAACTGGGCCCCAGTGTTAAAAGAGCAAAGCTCAGGAGCAAAAAGGTGGAGCCAGAGATGTTACAGCCTAGAAAAAGTCATTACCTTCCACTCCAACTTTTTGCTTCTGGGGAGAAAGCCGAGGAGGCGTACATGGCTCTCTTGCTGCTGGACGTTCAAGTGACACTGGTGCTGTAGAGTGCTAAGAAGAGAGAAGTGGCTCGTTTGGCTACTCTGAGCTTCTTTCTAATAACAATAACATATAATAGAAATAAATCAGGAAGAGCTTTATTAGCAGTGAGAGCAATTACACTGGATGGGATCCAGAAATAGGCCAGTCAAAGAAATTCCATATTCTATGAACTGTTACAGAAAAGCTATTAGAAGTCATACCATAGAAATGACTTGGTGCATCTTGAGAGATGCAACTAGCTTCTTGAGACATGTGAGAACACCGTAGACAACAGACTGCAAAACACACGCTTTGAGATGTCGTGTAAGATGTATCTATTTAATGAACATTTCCCCACTTTCCAGGGCAGAGTGGCTCTCGGGATCTTGTGCGAGAGATTGTGCAAGGCCCGGTCCCTGGATGCTTCTCAAGGTGTGTCCAGATCCAGACATGCTTCTGTTCCAATAACAGTTGGGCTATTGAGAGCGGCAGAGGAGGAGGAGGAGGAGGAGGAGGAGGAGGAGGAGGAGGAGGAAAAACTGGCGATGCAGCTAATCCTGGTTTCTGAGAAGCTCTAGCCACACATTCCCCATTCGCTTGAGTGAGGAAATGTGGAACCCAGACTGCTCTAATTACTTATTAGCTCACAGATTATCTCACAAACACACAAAGGAGATATTATGATACTTTCCCCCCCTTTTTGCACACGTCTGTTCCGAGCTGACAACTCTTTGTGCATGGCCTGTCAATTCCCTGGCTCAGTGTTCACTGAACTCATAGCTCTCCAGCATGACAAAAGAACTCTGTTTCCTTTCTGTAATGTGGCTGCCCATGCCTCCCCTCCCTTCTAAATTGTTGTTGTTGTTGTTAGTCGCGCAGCCGTGTCCGACCCATCGTGACCCCACGGACAACACTCCTCCAGGCCTTCCTGTCCTCCACTGCCTCATTAAATGGCACGCGGCTTCCCCAGTGCCCATGAGAGCGCCACAGAGTCCTCCATAGCATCGTAAGAAAAGCCATGCTGGACCAAACCCAAGATCCGTCCAGTCCAGGGCTCCATCTCCATGGTGGCAAGCCAGCTGCCCACAGGATCCCTCCAGCAGGATGGGTGCAAGGCCTCCTCCTGCCCAAGCTCCTCAGCATTGGGTGCAATCAACTCCAGTTGATTCAGGCTGGACGTCAGGAAAAGCTGCTTCACTGCCAGAGCAATGCGGCAGTGGAACCAGCTGCCTGGAGAGGTGGTGGGCTCTCCCACACTGGAGACATTCAAGAAGGAACTGGACAGCCACCTGAGTGGGATGGTGTAAACTGGTGTCCTGCAACAGCAGGGGTTGGACTCGATGACCTTCATGGCCCCTTCCAACTCTACTATTCTACAATTCTATGATTCCCCTTCCTTGCCTTTTTGCTAAGCTGAACGTCCCAGTTGTTGTGGCTGCTCCTCATATGAGAGCTGCTCCAGCCCCCTGATCATTTTTGTCCCCCCCCCCCCTTGCACTTTTCCCAAATCGGCCATATCCTTTTTCAGGGAAGAGGACATTTTCAGCACGGAGCCAGGCAATTCCAGGCCCCAGCAGGTGCTCCATGGCAGCTGAGTGCAGGAAAGGGGGGCTTTGGCAGGGCTGAAGGCTGCCTCCCTGCACGGCCTCCAAGGATCACGCAGATGGCCAGGGACCCACCGGTCGGCACGCTGCCTTCATAGGGCCCAAGTCCCCCGCTTGCCAGAAAGGCTCCCCCAACTGAGTGCCGCCCCAGTACCTGTTTGCAAGCAGCAGCGATGGGGAGAGGTGGCACCCTCTCACCCTTCTCATTGCCACTTGCCAGAGGGGGGCCCCAATCTAGCACCCTCCTGAGTGCTTTTCTTGCAAGGGGCGGTGGTGGGGGAGGAGGCAATGCTCGGCCCCCTTCTGCACTCCTGCTGGCCAGAGAGGCGCTTCGAAGCAACCCCTGCTCTGTTGGCACCTCCATAGCAAGTGGGCATGAGAATGGGGGCTGTGGGTGGACTCTGCTGAGAGATGCTGCCCCCGACTGGCCACCACCCCCCAGCCGATCCCCCACTCTATCCCAAAGAAGGCCTGTAGGGCAGGATGTGGGCACAGCAGGGTTCAAAAGAGCAGTTGCCAGTCCTCTCTCCTGCCAAGCAGCTCTCCGGTTCTGGCCTTCGTGCCACGGCGGGTTGTGTTTTCCAGCTGAGGTATTGCTGCATTAATAGAAGCATCACTTCCAAATCACGTGAACTGTTAATTCCCCTCCACTTAGCACTGGTTAGGCCTCATCTGGAGTCCTGCGTCCAGCTCTGGGCACTACAGTTGAAGAAGATGCAGAGAAGCTACAGTGCGGGACATGGAATAACGAACTCAAGTTCCCGGAAGCCAGATTCCAGCCAGTTATCAGGGCAATTTCCTGGCCACTACAGTACTATGTTAATGGGACCAATTACCCTGGGAGGTTGTGGGCTCTCCCACGCTGCACGTATTCAAGATGCAGCCGGGCAGCCATCTGTCAGGGGTGCTTTGACTTGGCATCTTGCATTGAACAGGGGGCTGGACTTGATGGCCTTGTTGGCCCCTTCCAACTCCACTTCTGTGATTCCATAAACCAGTCACTGTGGTCTCAAGAAACCATAGAAAGGACTGTTGATACTGGTTTTTAAAGACCAAGTGTATTAGCCTGACAGGGTTTAGATGACACAGCAGACCAACAATGGGGAAAAACCACTGTGGCTTGTCATGTCGGGGGAACTTGCCCCATCTTTTGCAAGTTTAGTCCTTAGGGTCTTGTTTCCAGAACGCAGTCCATTAGGAGAAGAAATAGCAGTAGCAGTGATACTCTCCTGCCTTGCTCCTGAGCTGTGAGATATTTTGCAGCCATGGTACAGGGTCTATTACTATCATTGCATTGCATTTATACCCTGCTTTTGCCCCTGTTGCATCATATGGAGTCTATTGATATCATTGCATTGCATTTATACCCTGCTTTTCCCCCTCTTGCAAAGAACCCAAGGCATCTCACATAGTTCTCCACACCATTTTATCTTCACAACAACCCTGTGAGGTAGGTTAGGTTGAGCGTGAGGGACAGACCCCAGATCACCTAGAAACTTTCATGGCCATTTACTGACTGAAACCCAGCTCTCACAGGTTCCTGGCCCAATAACCAGGTGCGGCTCTCTGTAGAGGAGACACCAATGTCTTGTGAAAACATTGACCCAAGATGCAGAAGCAAAAGGGCAATTTCCATGTTGGGGGTTGTTTGGAAAGGAATCAAAAACTCAGCCCACAGGATCATACTGCCCTTATACAAATCTATGGTGCAACCACACTCTAACCCTAACCCTAAAATAAAGGCATTATTGAGTAAGAAAAGGTGTAGACAAGGGCAACCAAAATGATCAGGAATTAGGTCTGTTTAGCTTAGAAAAATGGGAAGCATTGATGGCCAGCAATATGGACAGCTTCAGAAAAGGAATCGGACAAACTCATGGAGGAGAAGGCTCCCCGTGGCCGTGTGTTGCCTCCAGGATCAGAGGCAGCAGTTGCTGGGGAACATGGGTGCAGGGCTTGCGTTCTGCTCTGGCCATGCTTGGGCAGCATGACGTCTGCTGCATGAACAAACTGCTGGGCTAGATGGAGCGCAATCGGATCTAGCAAGCTCTCCTGATGCTGTTTTCGCATGAACAGCAAGCAGGTTGTGCCGGTCGAGAAGCTGACTCCACACCAGGCATCCTACTGTTATATTATCGTGGAATCGTGGCCTCTGTGCTGCCCAGACAGAAATGGAGGGTTGGCCACGGATGTGCTGGGACAGCCACTTGCAGGACCTCCTGGCTGCTGGATCTGCAGGGAGATTTTGTGTGTTGGCAGCTAAGACTCAAAGCGTTGGCCATGAGCAGTACCCAGGCATCTCCCCTCTCCGTGGAACAACGGTCCAGTTGCTACTGTAAACAGATGGCAAAACACACACGTTTGGCTTAATTGCCAAGGAAAATAGAAGTTCATCAGTAAGCCCCTGAGAAGCTTCCTGGATTCTCTTTTGATTGGATCTGAATCAGCTAGCCAGGGTAGTTCGTTGCATCATGCATGGAAAACACACACAGGGTGTGGGTGAGTGTGAAGAGTTCCTTCCATAAAAAGAAAAGCTCTTAGGGTGTTTTGGCTTGTTTGGGGCTTTTTGGTAAAACGCCATCTCCTTCACCCACAGTTTCAAGGGATAATTCCTTTGAGCTGAGATGGAGATGGTTTGAAAAGCTCATTTTGTAGCAGGGATGAGGAGGCATGAGCTCAAAGGTTGCACTCCTGCACATGCTGTGTGTGTATGTGAGAGAGGGAGAAATGTGCCTCATTGAGTGCTATGGGGGCTTTGTTGTTGTTAGTCGCAAAGTCATGTCTGACCCATCGTGACCTCATGGACAACACTCCTCCAGGCCTTCCTGTTCTCCACCATCCCCTGGAGTCCACTCAAGCTCATGCCGACTGCCCCAGTGACTCCATCCAGCCACCTCATCCTCTGCCGTCCCCTTCTCCTTTTGCCCTCAATCATTCCCAGCATTAGGCTCTTCTCCAGGGAGTCCTTCCTTCTCATTAGGTGGCCAGAGTATTTGAGTTTCATCTTCAGGATCTGGCCTTCTAAAGAGCAGTCAGGGTTGATCTCTTCTCGGACTGACTGGTCTGATCACCTTGCAGTCCAAGGGACTTGCAGGAGTCTCCACCAGCACCACAATTCAAAGGTCCTTATGGTCCAACTTCACAGCCATACATTGCAATGGAGGCTTACCTGTGTGTAAACTCACTTTAGCTTCAAGGTACATGAACTTGGTCTAGTCTACCTGTGACACAGGAGTAATGGTCTAGGTGTCACTGGTGCATTGCCAAAAGGGAGGGCAAAAAAGCACATGAGTATTTCATAAAATTTGCATTTGTGTGCAGGTGCACACTGGGAAAGAATCACCGTAACATAAGTAGTAATGCAGCCCATCTCACCACTGGGGAGACCAGTATGAGCCAGCAGCTTTGGATCCCAGAGGTCCGAGTGATTCCAAGTGATTCCATCTCTTCCGTCTGATGGTTCTTTGTGCCGGGGAAGTCAAGGGCAGAAGAAGGAAAGGAGGACCAACTGAGAGATGGATGGACTCCAGGAAGGAAGCCACCGCCTGGAATTTCCAAGAGATGAGCAGGGCTGTCAACGTCAGAGAGTACCGTCCTCTGTCAAAGATAAACACTGACAGTGGGAGTTACACTGGGAAGCCAGTCCAGTCCCAGGAAGACCAGGCAAAAGAGGAAGAGAGAGGATGTAGGAAGGACCATCCTCCTGAGCTGGGGCCTTGCTCCGTGCAGCCCAGTATCCCTGGCACACGGCGGCCGCAGCAGCCCTTCGGCTTTTCAGGCAGGGTTTTCCAGCCTTAGCAGGAGATGTCAGGAGTCGAGCCCAGGGCATTCTGCAGACAAAGCGGGGCTTTCCATGGAGCCACAAAGCAAATTTCAAAACAAGGAACACCCAATTCATAATACCACCCCGACACCCCGAGATTAGGAATAACCAGGAGGGAATGCTTTGTCTGGTCCACATTTTTCGGCAAACAAAAGGACGTCTGTGTGGATCAGGAGATGGCTGTCCTTCAGTCTGGGCACTTTTGAACACTCCCTGAAGCAGTTTGTGGCTCAGCAGTGACACACGAGCCGGCCCATTTGCTCCAGTCACGGAGGAAAGCCCTTCGCTCAGCGCCCCCATCAGGATCAGGTCTGCTGGCAAGAGGAGGCCGTGCCTTTCTGGTGGCGGCTCCCAGTGTCCACAACTCCCTTCCAAGGGAGGGTAGGTCAGCTCCCCCTTGGCTGCCCATTCATTTGAAATCTTGACTCTTCTTCTTGCTGAGTGACATATCCTGGTAGAAAGGTGGGCTATAAAGAAGAGAAATAATTAAGAAGGAGTGCGTTAGGGAAAGCGGCCATCGAATGGGCTGGTTCACACACACGGCACGGTCTGGTCTCCTGCGAGCAAAGCCACTGGCTATTTGCTTGCTAAGCCGCAGTGCTGACGGCAGATGAACCACGCCAGGTTTGCACATCATGAGAAGCCACTGTGGGTAACTGCTGTTGTGTAGCACAAGGGAGGTGAATATGTGTGCTCGGGAAAACCGTGTATGAAAACAAATGCAAACTTTCAGGAAAAGGAATTGCAGATTGCTAAAGAAATAGGACAAAACAGACTTGTGGCAATACCTGTGAAAGTGACTGAATAGAGACCGCTTCGTCCATCCTCTATAATAAAAATTGACCTTTCAGATTATTGTAAGCCTATTAGCAAACTGTGGCTGTGTCCTTAGAAACATATCTGGATAGACATATTCACACATACATGCAAACACAATGTCAGGGTAACGGCTTTCTCTTTGACCTTCCACCTGCTAACATTGCCTTCCCCCATCTTCCCACTGGTAGAGAAGGAAATAATCTTTTGCAAGTATCAATAAATATGAAACCCACTGAAGCATAAAATCCCCCCCCAGTTTTTCCCTTTCATTTTTTGCTTTTAAACAGTTATAGCACTCCTCCAAATTAATCTCTGCCTTTTTGCAAATGTTTGAAGTGTGCCAAAAAAGTAATTTGTTCTTATCAGGTCTCGATCTGTAAGTAATTCAAACAGAACTCATAAAAAGCCACTGAATAAAAGACACCAAATGCGAGAAGCAAAGCACAACCACCAACCATTCTGAAACCGAACTCGCTTTCCCCTTCCAATTAATTAATCAGAAGTCAGCCAGATCATTCTTGCTTATGCTTCCAGTAAATGCAATATTATTCTTGAAAGCTACATTTTAGTCTTATTTTCACTGGCATAATACCTTGTCATGCGGTTCTTTCTGAAACAACTGTCCAACTGACGAAAGCAGTAGAGAAAGTTTGCTGGGTCATTGCTTTGGAGAGAGATTGCCAGGCTCAGATAAAGGATTCGGTGAGTCAAGGACCCGAAGAGCAAGAAAAAAACAATGCTGCATTTTAAAACAGCTCCTTCTGTCACTTAAGAATTGCGGGACGTGCCCTCCGGTTTGTTTTAAGGGGGCGATGCCCATCCAGTCAGATCTGCACCATCGTTTTTTAAAAATAAGATTTACAAAAGGTGTATTCACCTCGCCCGTCGTTTAAATGTGGGATTCACTTCCATGAGATGTAGCAATGGCCTTCCACTTGGATGCTTTTAAAAGGGGATCAGACAAATTCTGGAAGAGTAAGGCTATCTGTGGGTTCTGATCTTGTTGGCTGCATTCCTTCTCCGGTATCGGAGATGCCGATGCACCAGTTGCTGGGGTACATGGGTGAGAAGGTGTCATTTGCGGGATGCTGTGGCAGCTGGTTGGCCACTGTGTGCACAGAAGCCTGGGCCAAATGTAGATGGATCCTCAGCCCTGACCAGTCCTATCTGACTGGTTCAGGGACTGTACTTCATATATGATTCCCAAGAAGGAATTTCTCATGCAAGGAGCTTGCTGGCATCCCTGGGGTTCCCATGGAATATTCTGCAAAACTGTGTCAGCCTGGGCAGAGTCGGACACTGCCAGGTGTTCCAGATGGAGCATGTGAGGAGAAGCATCGGCACAGAGTGAGCAACAAGCCACACAGATGAGCTCTTCTGCCAGTCTCCGAAAACCAAACCTTATTCCCAAAGACTCAGAAAAGAGCTCACTTAGTTCTGGGGTGAATTCCTGCTTTCCTCTCAAGGGCTGAATTCAATTTGGGGAAGCCATCAGGGGGAGCCTTCCAGTGGTGAGAAAAGTGGCTGGGGACCAAAAATGCAACTTCCCCCACCACCCTAAATTAGCTTAAAGCTGTTCTTGGTGGGAACTAAGCCTTAGGTGATGCATTTTCAGCCTTTTAGAATGCAGGAAAACTGCACACAAGCTTGGAAACCACCGTAAGACCAGTGGTTGGGAGAAAAGTGGGTGGGTCTGGTGGAAGCGGGCATGGAGAGCTGGATTGGGACCCCAGGACTGTGGTTACCCACACTGGTCTCAGTGGAGGCTGATGGGGAATCCGCCACTTCAGCCTGAACTGTTGAGGAACTGCCCATAGTATGGAACCCCCTCCCCAAAATAGCTGCAGCACCCTAGATAGCGCCTTTAAAGCTCCTGCTGAATTCTAAAATGGATACTCTGCCCTACAGACATTGTGGCCATTGGCTGCCTCTGCCTGGTTTATTCTGAGCCAAATGTTGCCCTGTTGCAGCAGATGTTAGTGGCCCTGGGAACTTTCCATTTCCCAGGGCTCCTGGCATGTCATTCACAGTTGGTGGCAAG
Organism: Varanus komodoensis; assembly: GCF_004798865.1. Lineage (NCBI taxonomy): Eukaryota > Metazoa > Chordata > Lepidosauria > Squamata > Varanidae > Varanus > Varanus komodoensis. The sequence goes on from NW_025335761.1 coordinate 58,919,560, forward strand.
GCTGGGAGAGGTTCCTCTCCAGGTGGGATTTTAATCATAGAATAGCAGAGTTGGAAGGGGCCAAGAAGGCCATTGGGTCCAACCCCTGCGACACTAATTTGCACCATCCTCTGAGATGATTGTCCAGTCACTTCTTGACTGCCTCTACTGTGGAAGAGCCCACAGCTTCCTAGGTAATAGTTCCGTTGCTGTACTGCTCTGACACGAAGGAAATTTTTCCTGGTATTTAGCTGAAATCTGGCTTCCCGTAACTTAAGTCTGTTATTCCCTGCTCTGCACTCTGGGGTGATTGAGAAGAGATCTGGTCTTTCCTCTTTGTGACAGTCTTTCAAATACTAGTAAAGCACTTTCATATCTCTTCTCGGTCTTCTCTTCTAGAGGCTACACATGCCCAGTTCTTCAATCTCTCCTCACAGGGCTTTTTTCCCAGTCTCTTGACATCCTTGCTGCCCTCCTCTGAACCCCTTCCTGCTTGCCTGCATCTTTCTTCAACTGTGGTACCCAGAACTGGACACAGCACTCCTGGTGAGGCCACACCAGTGCTGAGTCAAGGGAAACTAGTCCCTCACATGGTTTGGAAGTTATGCTTTTATTAATGCAGCCTGAAATAGCGTTTGCCCTTTTTGCAGCCACATCACATCCTTGGCTCATGATCAGCTTGTGATGTACAATTCCAAGACCCTTCTCCTTTGTAGTGTTGTTGAGCCACGTATTCCCCATCTTGTAGTGATGCATTTGGTTTCTTTTTCCTAGGAGGAGGACTTGGCATTTACCCCTAGTTAATTTTAGTCTGTTGTTCTCAGCTGCTAACTTAATCTAATCCCAGAGAAGAAATTTTGGAACTATAATTCCCACCCGAATGAGGGGGGCCCAGGAGCCTGCCAAGATCAGCACTTCTGAGCTAGAAAATACGGATTTCAGTGACATGGCGGATAACAACCCTGCTCAGCTTCTCTTCCTGGAAGTAATTTGTGTGAGCACTGTGGGGTGAACAAATGGTTGCAATGCTTGTACAAGCGGCTGCCAGGTAGCGACACCTGTCAACGTGGCCCTGCCAAGGCTTTGGGGCATGTGTTAAGTCAGATGTCTTTCCCCATGCTTCCCGCTTTTTAATACTCTTTGGCAGCTCTCTTTGCTACGGCTGCAGACCTGAACGGCTCAATCCATTCGATCAACTGATTATCTCCCTTCTCGTGAAAGGCATGCCGGATGGATTGGGCAATGTCTTTTAGAAAGCTGTTAATTGTTTTAATGTAAGTGATTGAAAACCTCCAAAACTACAGAGGAATTACAGAACTTTAGCATCAACCGTGAAGAAATTGAAATTGTGAAAGATTTGTATACCTTGGAACATTGTACATTGGGCACATCGAGAGAAGGCAAGACTTCCTGGAGGTCTTGCAGGGGGAAGTTGAAGGCAAAAGAAGAAGAGGAAGGCCGAATAGGAGATGGATGGACTCCACCAAGGAAGCCGCAGCCTTGAGTTCACAAGAGCAGAGCAGGCCAGGGCTGCCAAGGACTGGGTGTTCTGGAGGGCATCATTCACAAGGTCCTTGCAAGCTGGAGACACAACTCGCTGGCACCTGAAACAATTAAACTCTTTCAGACGGCAGGCACCACCCTAGAATAGCAGGGCCTGCTTCCACCTGTAGCATTTACACATGTCATTGTGGGTTGCCAGTATTTTTTCCTGCTCATCACAACTGTGTTAAAATTACGCAGATGCAGGCTACCGTCCTATAGACCCTACAAGGCTGTCCCAGGCGTCACAGAATGCAGCAGGTGCCCCTTTCCACCCATGGAGAGGAAGATCCAGTTGCGGAGGTGGAGGTCGCGGGAAAACATGGCCCATCCATCGTATCCACACAGGAAGAGCTAGGAGGAGGTGCCCCATTCGCCACTGGTTCTCCCGCTCCTTCCACAGCTGGATTGTTCTGCCCAGGCATTCTGCAATCCAGGCCCCAGCCGCTTTGGATCTGTGGATTCGTCTGAGACTGTGGGGAAGCTTCTTCTGGCGCCGTCACAAGTCACAGAATGGCTGCCATGATGGCCTTGCTAGGAAGGGATGGGAAGAAGCAGAGAAGGGGGCTGAGCTCCAAAGCCCATCCTCATGTTGACCCCACCGAGCACCCCTTTAAGGTGGCGGTCCTATGCGTGTTTCCATGGAGCTCAGTGGGGATTACTTCTAGCTAATCCTACCCACACAGCCTTCTCCAGCCTGAAAAGAAAAGGCCATCAACCACCATCACCACCATCACATTTCTGTACTGCCCATAGCTGACGCTCCCTGGGTGGTTCATAACACTGAAGTCTCCCATCCAGGTTTCAACCAGGCCCGACAGTGCTTAGCTTCCAAGATGAAGCAAGATCAGGCACTCTTCTCTTCCATGCGACCCCTGTGCCATCCCTGCCCCTTCCTCTGGGGAGGGGCTCTGTGCTTGTGCTTAAAGAATGAGAGAAAGGGATCAGAAGGAAGGAAAGAAGGGAGGGAGGGAAGGAGGAAGGAAGGAAGGAAGGAGAAGCCAAGGGAGTGGAAATCCACCTGGGTTTTCTTGGAGACTCTGAAGCGCCCCCTGGTGCCCACGAGTGCCCCCTGCTGGCGACCCCTCCTATGCCACTCCCCTGAGGATCAGTCCCATGGAATTCAGTGAAAAGGGTCGCATTGCCAGTAACGAAAGCCCTGCTGGCTTACAGAGCTAAGATTCCTTTGCACAGGCGATCACAGTAACTGTGGCATGGGAAGCTCTGACCGGAGCTGGGCCTTGCTTGTGCTTCGCTCACCCTGTGGGGGCTTTTTCATGATCGGAACACTTTTGGCTGCTTCCAGCAGCGGGTCCTATTGTGCAGCATGCAAAGTTACTTGGATTCGAGCTGTGTTTTATGAGAAACTTTGTTTATCACCAAGGCAATCTTGGAAATAATTTTAGAAGGGGGAAAAGTCATGGTGGAGAAGCATGTTGGGACGAGGCATTCGATTCTTTTCCAGCACGCTGGTCAGAAAGAATAGGAAAATTAGCAACCTGATGATGACATAAGATTGAACTGCTGAGGTTGTAAGGCTTCGTCTCCAATCTCTGAGCCAAAAAAAGAAGGGATTATAGGATTCATGAAAGAAAGCCGGGGGGAACACCAGAGTTATTTGAGGAACAAAAGATGGGTGCGTGCATCTCTCAACTTGCTCTGCAATGACAGGATACATCCCGGGTCCTGGGAAATGATGAGATGATGCTGCATTTCCAGAGGACCTGCACAGGTCCTCCTGCCTGATTTAGAAGCTGTCTGAAAGAGTAACGGCGAAGCCACGGCCATCACGCCAGGGGAGGGAGGCAGAGCTGCCCTCTCCATTGGTGGGCGACAATGCTTGCTGGCATTTTAGTTGATGGTGGTCTTGTGCAACCCCAAGTTCCAAGCCAGGGTCAAGAGTCAGATGCCTACCAAGGGGCCACACCCCAACTGGCCCACTGACAGGGACCTCTCCCCCAGTGTAGCCTCCTCGTCCCTCGGCCTCTTGCTCTGGCTCAGGCAATGGTGGTGCTGAGAAGGTGGAGATGCCACCACCAGTGGCTCCCTGGCCCTCTGCCCATCAAGAACACGAGCAGAAGCCATGCCGGGAAAGCGGAGGAGGAGTAGGGACGTGCAAGGCATCCGCTCGGCAGTGGGACTCCCTCAGATTCCCTGGATTCCCTCCTGGACTTCGTGCCTCATTGCTGCAGCCCTGAGTCCGGGTTCTTGGCCAGCGTTCCCCAGTGTTTGTGGAGCACTCGCCAGGGACTGAACCCCACACTCTGCACAAGCAGCACCCCTTCCCTGTGCATGCTGCCACCACCAGCGGCATCTCACAGCTTCTGGGGAGGTTGCCAATGGCACAACGGGGGTCCACAACTCTTCGCAGGCATCCTCTGGGCTCGGCTTGCTTTGCAGGACCAATCCTTGCACAAGAGGAAATCTGCAGGCGATAGAGGGACAGATTCCAGAAGGCTCATCCCAACTCTAATGAGGAGCAAGAACCGTTGGTGCCAAGGGTGCAGAGACTGGAGACTTGTGGAAGGAGGAGGCCCACGGACTGTGTCTTCCTCAAGAGCCCTCCAAAGCTGGCACTGGCACTGCTCAGGCAGCTCCTGGACCAGCCGCAGAGCGGGCCTTGCAAAAGGACGTCTCGGCTCCCTGCATCTGTGTGATGTGTTACACTTATGCTTGCACTTCTAGAGAAGAGCAGGGCTACTGAAGGCCACGAGATACTTTTAGCTAAGGGATCCTTCCTTGATGGCATGCTGAGCACTGAGAACCACGAACACTGAGAACCACGCGGAGTTAATAATCTCTGGTTGGAAGAGGAAGAACGCAGGATGAGCAGTGCAGGAAAGAGAGAGCCGGGCGCAGTGAGGCTCACAAGAGGGACGCTAGACCCACAATGCACTGGAGCGGGCAGTCCAGTAAACCAGTAAAGTACCAGTAAATTCATCCACTTGCCTGCATGGGCATCCCCTGTCCTGTTCAGGGAACTGAGGTGGCCATGAAGAAGGGGAGTATAAGATTCCTTCCACTTGTTTATGCTCTGCATCCAAATTTCATCATTTATCCACTGAGCTGCGTATTTTCTTTGAGGCAGGTGCTCTTTTTTCCGTCCTAAGCATGCTTAAATCGCAGGTGGGATACCTTGGCTGGACCAGCCCCTGCCGTGGAAGGAGTGGCATCGATTCTGTCCCATGCACCCCAGGGTTTCCAGCCTTTTTCTGGTTGGGGACACATGTGGAATTTTGAGAGTGTCCGAGAGAGGGTCCCCTCATACAATGGCTACCATGCAAAAGCACCCTCCCTCCCATGTTCCCCAGCCACTGGCGTCCATAGGCATACTGGTTCTGATACCAGCTTCCTGCCAGTGTGACCCATGGCCACTGATACACCACCTTCCAGGAAGTTTTTCAACCCCCTTTTGAACCAGCTCCCTCCAAGAAAGACTTGATCGAAGACCAACCTGGGGATCAGCACATCAGCAAAGCTGGAGTTTATCAAGGTTTGCCTAGTTGCACCTCGAAGCTCACTCCTCCTTGCATCTGTGTCAGGTGACGAACGAGGTTTTGCTTGGTTTGCATGAAAATGTGGGGCAGCCTCTCCAGATGCGAGCATCCATCCTCTGTGTCCCTGTTAGGAAGAAAAGCACTTTTCCTCTATTGTTTGAAATGTGATTTTGCACATTACCTTGGAATAGTTTTCATGCGCACTTTTCAAAGTGCACACGTTGTCAAAAGGATCCTTCTCAGATTGCATTGCAAGTATGGACTTCGCCTGCAGATTCCTTTGGAATCTGTACTGGGTCTGAGCTGAGCACTGAGCCGCGGGAGGCAGGAAAGTGGCAGTTTTATGGTTGTGAGCCAGCCCTCCAGAATCACAGAAAGGTGGAGCTGGAAGGGTTCCTAAAAGACCATCTAGTCCAGCTCCCTGCTCAGTGCAGGACTCCAAGTTAGCCTTCTCAGGCAGCTGTCCAGTTGCATCCTGGAGGTGCCTAGCAGCTCTCCTATCTCCCCTTAGTCTTCTTCCTGAGGCTAAACATGCCCAGTTCTCACAGGGTTTTGCTTCCAGTCCCTGGATCCTCCTTGCTGTTCTCTGAACCTTTCCCAGTTTGTCTGCATCTTTCTTGCAGGGTGGTGCCCAGAACTGGGCACAGAACTTGGAAGGAGGTACGCTACCTCATATACCCAACAAAGCGGAACCAGGACCTCCTGTGATTTGTAAGCAGTGCTTCTGTTAATGCAGCCCAGCTGCTCCAGTTCCCCAAGGATTCTCTCTTCGGCCCCCCTGATGGGCTGAGGTGGATATGTGACTCCTTGGCATGTGGTTGTGGTGTCCAGGTTCTCTGGGACTGCGGGCAGGAGGCAGTTGGGGGACCCCTGACTCAAGTCGCCTGCCCAATCCAATGGGCTCAGGCATGGTCTTCCTGCAGGGGCTGCAGGTCTAATGGATCTGCTCTGCAGCCCTCAGTGCCACTAATCCAGAGGTGAGCAGAAGAGTTCCAGATGTTTTGGGGGAGGACAGAAGTCCCTGCCAGCATGGCTAATGGTCTGGAATTCTGGGAGCTACACCTGTGGATCTACATTCTGCTCACCCTTGTCCTGGGCTCAATATTACAGGAGGGATATAGCCAGGTTGGAGTCAGTGCACCGCAGGGCCACAAGGTTGGTGGCCGGTTTGCAGGGGATGCCATCTGAGGCGAGACTGAGGGAACTGGGTCTCTTCAGCCTGGAGAAGAGGAGACTCAGAGGGGATCTGTTGGCAACATACAGGTATGTGAGGGGGTGTCACACGGAGGTGGGTAGAGGCCTGTTTTCCCCTGCAGAGGAAGGCAGGACACACTCCAACAGAGCAAGGCTCAGGGAACCAAGGTTCAATTTAGATGCCAGGAAGCACTTCCTGATATTTAGGACCCCTGGGGTATGGAATGGGCTTCCACGGGAGGTGGTTGAGGCCCCATCGGTGTGGGTGTTCAAAGATAGGCTGGACATGCACATGGTAGGCATGTCGTGAGCGGAGCCGGCTGGACCCGGGGGTCAGACTAGATGGCCCGGGAGACCCCTTCTGACTCGCTCTGTTTCTATGTTTCTATGAATGCAAAGAGGGCCTTCTCTGCGGTGGCGCCCCAACTATGGAATGCGCTCCCCAAAGAGGTCCGCCTGGCGCCATCATTTTATGTTTTTCGGCGCCAGGTCAAGACCTTTTCATTTAATCAATATTTTAATATGCTTTAATGGCAACTTGTTTTTATTGTTTGTATTTTATTAATTGCAGCCAGAGTGGAATTGTCAATTTACCTATTTTATTTTGACCCACATTGTAAGCCATCCAGAGATGCAAATATTGGATGGCATACAAATTTTATAAATAGAATAGAAAAAAAGCTCTCCCATCAGCCAAATCCCTCCAGCTCATTCTAGGTTTTAAAAAATCGTTGTTTTCATGAAAAAGTAGAATTTAAAAAAAGAAAAATGATATCAAAGGATATTATACAAATATTGCATATACGCATCAAGGTCAGAAAATTTCAGTAATTTGTAAGCCGTCCTGAGGCTTGTTGCAAAGGACGAGATAAAAAGTTTTAAATACAATAATAAATAATAAAATAATACACTTGGTTAAATTAATTAGCACTTAATTGAAGCACATCCCGCAATCATTCTAATTAATAATTAATACTCACTTATTTTCCATTCCTTTAAAAAATAATTGTGAATGACAACAAAGCATTTGTTTCAGCTCATTTTGGCTTAAAGCTCTTGCTGCAAGCCTTAGCAGGGGCGGTTCAGCCGTTTAGAAAGAGGAAACAACGGCACAAAAGGTGGGAAACCAAGATTCAGTCCATGCTCAGAGGAAAAGGGGTGGAACCTGGGAGCCCCCAAGTGCCAGATCAAGATGCTGGGGTGGTCAAATTGCCCTTCCAGGCCTGAATTTCCTCAGTGCTGTGCCAAGTTTGCCAGTGGCACCGTTTCCATCCATGCAGTAATGAAATCTCGATGCAGGACACGGATGGATCAATGCTTGCAAATGAGGCGCCTGAAATGTTGTCATACAGCAGAGGTTCTCTCTCGTGGTGCAGTCCCACTCTGGCACCCAGGGGCCCCTCCAATGTCTCCTCCAGGCCCTTCAACGGCACCCCTGAAAGGGCCTCCTCCAAGGTATTGTGGGCATGCAATGTTCACCCAATTGTTAAAAGAGACACACATGGATTTGGATGAAATCCATACAAATCCATAGCAATTATACAGAGGCTTCAATAAAAGCAGTCCAAATATCCTGCATGACCGTCTGGAAAATGTTGCAAGGCTCCCAATCTATGGCATTATAGGAGGTGAGGATTACCCTTCCAGTGTTGGAGTATCAGTTGTTTAGTTGCCTAAAGAGTACAGGGAATCCCTTTCCCATTCCATTTGTTAATTCCCATGCAGCAGGTAAGTAATTTAAAAGAACATGTACATACATGGATATTAAAGACTGTGCCTGCACGAGATTTATCTGGATAATGCCCTCCCCACAAAAAAGGAGGTTATTAAAGAATACTCAACAGACACATTTTTTGCTGAATAATGTACAATCTAAGACCCAAAGACATGACAGGTAGATGTCAATGATTCAGCATTTTGTGACGAGACCCACAGTAGCTTCTCAAATCCCAAATCTGCCCACGGGTCCCAGAAAGTTGGGCCCCCAGTTGTAGGTGTGAGAGACCCAGCTATTTCTTGCTGATCCTTTGCTTAGTTGCATATATGCACTTTGGAATATGCACTGCAGAAAATTAAAAAAAGAAAACACACCAAAGAAACCCCAATCAGAACTACACACTTAACACACACACAAAGGAAAGGAAAGGAAAGGAAAGGAAAGGAAAGGAAAGGAAAGGAAAGGAAAGGAGAGAGCTTAAGAGTTAATTTTAACCCAGGAGTTCTGTTCCTGAATTCTCTCTTTTCGTATGATTGGCTCAAATCTTTTTTACCTTTTCTTTTCCTGGGGAAATGGATATCTGAGAGACTGACTTCACGCACTGCTAAATTGCAAGGTTTGGAAATATCGCAAAGGAAGGGAAGTAATGTCCCACTCATTCTTTCCTTCCAAGCTTTCTGTGGCCCCACCAAGAGACTCCCTTTGTTTCAGTCCGGTGATGTTAAGGGAAACAACATCTCTGGAGTCAATAAGCTTTGGAAAGCAGGGAGCCCAGCACCTTTGATGCTGTTGCCTGTTCAGGCGAGGAACTGCCTCCATTGTCTTTTGACTGACACAGCCTTTTCTATAAATTGGAGCCACTAAGCGCTCGGAGCAGCTGGTGAGACGATCTGCCAGAAGCAGCTGGGCCAGGTCTCCGGCTTCTGCAAACCCCCGACTTCAGTTGTGAACCACGGCAGGGAAGAGAGCCGGATCCTTCCAGCTAGGTAAGAGCTTTTGCTGCTTTTTGTGGGACATCGGTCCCTGCTTTGTCCGGTTCTGAGAGGAGCACCAGAAGGCAACAGGTGACGGCAATGGATGGCCACAGCATTTGTGCAGAAGCAAATTTTCGGAGCGAGATCTACCTGAGCAGCAGGTTAATTTACACACAAAAACTTACGTTTTTCTCTCTCTGTGTCTTATGTTACACTGTGCACATAAAGTAAGGATGCACTGAATCTTTGGTCATTTCAAATTACAATTTTAATTTCATTAGGATAGAGCATGTCCGTTTTGGACCGTGGCTCTTGCCACCTTGAAACTCTGCATTCCCTGGCTGCAGCTACTTCTGCCTCCCTTGAATTAAGCACACGATGATTCCGTCTACGGAGGCAGATGGCATGACTGGTCAATAAAATCACAGCAATTTGACTGATTTATCCTTTGAGTTCCGATAGATCCGCCTCTCCCACCATTCCAATAATTCCCAGGGCAGAAGCATGTGGAGTCACTAAGGGTTAATGAGGTTAAGGAAGACCATTTATTTGCACTTGGGTGCCATCCAGCGGGGTCACTGCAACCTCTGAACTTGGAGGATCATGGACATCCAATGCAGGGTGGGGCAGGAGGATCGCAGAGGCTCACATGCCCCCAGAAGATGTGGCGTCCTGGCAGACCCAGTCTCCAACCCTCTCTGGCCCCTGGAATGCTCTGCCCACCCTTCTCGGGGGCTGACCTTCCCATTTCAGAGAAGTGGCCAGCGCAGCCCTTTTCTGCCAGAGCTGATGGGAGGCAGGGCCCCTCGCTTTGGGGCAGGAACTATTCCCCCACCACCTATATGTCCGCCTGGATGCGGTGAGTGAACCATTTTGCAAATAACCTGCAGAGAAGGAAAATAAACATCCCCCAGAAAGGGAGCTGTTTTTCAGCACTGCCCAAGCGGTTTGGAAAAAAAACGCTGTGTGTAGGCACCCGGGCCGTATGAAAAGCCCGGCCGTCACGAGCTGAGATGCAGGAGGGAGGGGTTGAAGTATGCCAAGGTGGATCTGGACTGTGCAGAGCAGCCTTTCCAGCAGGACGGTGGGGATGATGTGAATTGCAATCCAGAACTTCTGAAGGGCACCAGGGGAGGAAAGGCTGGTGCAGAAAAATGCTTTTCTTTCCCTCCCGTAATAGTAAAGCAAGGGGCTGTGCCTTGGGGTTGGCTGGTGGGCACGCAGAGGAAGGGCTTCGTGCAGAGCATGGCGTGAACGATGGGCTGGCGGGGCTCTGGTCTGGTGCAGCAGGCTCTTCTGTGGTGCGTAACCTGCTGCCCCGTGTCTCTCTTCACAGCATGCAGCCCCGGTGGGTTGTCCGAGGTGCTCTGCCTGCCATGCTCCTGGTCAGCTGGGTCAGTGCAGCCCAGCCTTCCGGGATCAACCTGCAGACCTTCATCGGGTGTGCCGTGCGGGAATTCACCTTTCTGGCCAAGAAGCCTGGTTGCAAAGCCTTGCGCATCACCACAGACGCCTGCTGGGGACGCTGTGAGACTTGGGAGGTGAGTGGTTGCGTCTCCGGGGGCTTCAGAGCACCTCTTGGCCGCCTTGCTGGAGCAGGTGGTCCACGCTCAGCTCTAGACTGGTCCCTGGAGGCAGGCACCATCCGGACGGGGGTGGATTATAGCTGGGATAAAACTCCGTGGCATCCGTCCCTCTAGCAGTTGCGGACTTCGTCTTGTGCTCAGCTGGATCTTAGCAAATGAGCCAAGCCTAGAGGAAGTTTGCAAGCGCTCACGGAACAAAGCTGGTGCGACCAGCATCCTTCTTCTATATCATGTGCAGCAGCAGAAACAAACAGGAGAAGGAAATTATTATTATTATTATTATTATTATTATTTAAAAAATTTTTATGCTGCCCCCATCGCAACGAAGCCTCGGGGCGGATCACAGCAAATTGCTTGCAATGGGGCTCAATTCCGGGCAAGCGTCATGTGAATGCTGGGCACACTCTCCAAGGACTCAGACCCAAGGCTGCGACCAAGTCCAGGGAGCTGGGACCAGGGGATCTTGTGGATTCCCACCCCAGGCGTGTTCCTCACATCCTTAGGGCTAATAAACCAGTTGAACCCTGCTAGGTGGAGGGGGTCCCACATCAAGGAATTGGGTGGGTTACCTCTTGGGAATGAGGTGCGTTCCCACTGAAAGAACACCTGCTGCCTTTGTCAGTTTGGCCCCGACACTTTTTCCCAGGTAGGGAGAGCCGGGCCGCTGTGATCTCCCGACTGGGCTCCTGCCGTGAGCTCTGGGTGGGGCGGCCCTTGCATCTCGCTTCAGAAGCTGCAGCAAGTGAAGTGCAAATCGCCTCTGCTCCTAACCGACAAAGCCCTAAATTACTCCGAACCAGGAGAACCCATGTATTGCCTGTTCCATGTCAGCCTTCCAGCTGTTTCGAACTTCATCTCCCACCAGCCCTAAGCCACACGGCCAGTGCTGAAGCATCCTGGGAACCGTAGTTCAAAACGAGTGGAGGGGGCCAGGTTGGAGAAGGCTGCCCTGCAGAGACCCAGTCGGTCCCTGAGAGCTGCATTGGTCCATTTGTGGCTGGGAGGCTGCTGGCAGGTCATGGCACACGCACGGCCCCCCTGGTGGTGGCACCCGCCCTCTGGAGCACCTCCCTGTGCATGGTCTGAGAACCAAAAACTGCAGCTAGCATCAAATGACTCTCGGAAAAATCCTTTGTTGTTCTGACTTTCTCTGCCCTGTAATGGACTCTGACACTGCTCTGGTTCTTTTTTTTTGTTTCTGTTTTTGCAATTGTTTCTTTTGACATTATTTTGTATTGTAATATAGGGGTATTTTAGTGTGAATCACTTAAATATGCTATTATTAATTAATATTAATATTAATTAATATTTAAGGTTTATTTAAGGTTTTTGGATGCCATCCCAATGACTAAAAAAGTCTCTGGGCAGCTTACAGAGAGTGAACCAAAAAACCAAAGCCTATAACAACAATGTCAATGCTATTAATATTTATTATTAATAATAATATCATCAACATCAGAACTATTAATATTAATTAATAATATTAATCAACAGTGATATAATAATAATAATTACTACTATGTTAATATTGTTAATTGATATTAATACCAATTAATATGTATTATTATTATTATTAATTATAAATATTCTGCCTACTCCCAGTACTGTGACTCAAAGTGGCTTGCAACATTAAAAACTCATACACAGCCAATGTGGTGCAGTGGTTATGAGCCACTGACTGGGACTCAGGCGATCCGGGTTCGAGTCCCCGCTCAGCCATGGAGCCAACTGGGGGACTTTGGGCCAGGCCCAGACCCTCAGCCCAGCCTACCTCACAGGGCTGTTGTTGTGGGATAAGATTGAGAGTAGCAGGAGGAAAATGATGTGAGCTGCTTGGAATGCAGGGTATAAGTCTAATAAATAAATAAATAAACATACTATTAAAATAGAAATACACAAAAGTTTAAAAACATCAGTAGAATATTAAAATTATATCAATGCCAAAATTTAAAACGCTAAAATTTGGAGAACACAGCTAGTCCAACGCAGTCTCACAGGTCCAGACTATCCCCAAAGGCCTGATAGAACAGAAAGATTTTTGCCTTCTTCCGAGGACACAAAAGCAGGATTCCGAGAGGGCCTTTTAAACATAATATTAGGCAATTATACCAGATGGTACAGAATTAATGGCTTCCTCTTGTTTTAATGGGCCCGTACACTTTCCTGAATATCTAGAAAAGCAAAACAAACAAGCAGAAACATATGATCAGGGATGAGCACACATTGTCGCAAAAATAAAAAATTAAATCATGCACCAAGGTGATGAAAAGTCTGTGGCAGGAAAAGCTGCACCCGATGTGAATTATGCAAATGATGCAGCTTGCAGTGATCTAACTCTGGCTGCATTCTCAGGGCCTCCTGAAGAGTTCTGGAGGTGTGTGTGGGATTACTCAGAGTCCCAGCTTTGCGATCTTGCACTCCTGGAGCTGGGTCTCAAAAGGCTGAGCCCCCCGGCCCCTCCCAGCTGTCCCAGAGTGAGCTCCAGCGGAGGCGAAGGGGGGCTTGCCAGGGACCAGGGAAGACTGGACCGTTCCTGCTGGCATCCCAGCCATCTTCCGCATCCCTTTCTGGTGCTTTCCCCAAATGCCTGAAATGAGCTCTTTCGGTAAAAATCAGGGATAGGGTGCCACTGCTATACTTAGTTTTCGGGCTTTTGTGCATAGGGTTCTGCCCTAAATTCTCTTTTTTTGCATAATTTCTCCTGGGCATGGAAATTACTGAGAAATAAGGACATGGACATTCTTTCTCATTCTCTCTGTCTCCCCCTGAATAACATATTCAGACACCTCTCTGGGTTCAGAGATTTTAGCAAGCACTGGGTCAAAAGCTTGCAATCATAGCTTGAGGGCTAGTAACCTGCTTTATCTCTTTAAATTAAATCTGAGGTTCCTAGGAAGTAGAATCGGTGTTTGGGATTAAAGACTTGTGGCCTCTGTCGTGCTCCCCACGACCCCAGATTGCCTTTGCATGGGAATGAGCAAACACATAGTTGTATATATACAATTTCAGCTGTTCGAGGCAACACACACATTTGCTAAAAAGAAAAATGCAGTGCGATCCTACAGTGCGATCCTCAGAGGTCAGTCTCTGCATTTACCCAGATGTAGGTGACATTGCAGGTTTAACTGCTGAATTGGTAAAAGGCAAATGAAAGATCTAGCAAATCTGGGGGTTTCACTGAGAATTCTTTTTGCTGTGTCTTGTGTGGTGCTGTTTGATGGCATGAATATCACTCCCAAGCCCTGGCTGAAGCAGAATGGGCCCAATCCACCATGCCAGCAAGGACTGGCGTGGTCCGCAAAGGCCTTTCTTGGCTTGTTTTGGCTTGCAGAGAGATGACTTAATTGGCTTCCAGCCATCTCAAGTGGGAATCGTTCGCTCTAAAATTCCACCCGGTGGGTTGTGTCTCCCACCTTCAATTGTTGTGCAGCAAAATATTTCTAAAGAGTTTACGTAATGCTGTCATTATGTAATTTCAAAGCCTCTTACAGCTTAAACACTCAAGAAAAAACTGCCCTTTATTACTCCACTGACAGAACATTCCTCGGAGATTAAAGCAGAGCCCCGGATTCAGAAGTGATGCATTTTATTCCACATCCCAGTAGTCTGTCTGTTTCTAATTTTGGTTGCTTCGGAACTGTGGCAATTGTGCAGAGGGCTGTGTGAGTGGGAGTGACAGGCCAGGAGGCAAGTCCACACACATTGCGAGTCCACACACATTGCGCGGAAAGAAAACAGGGCCCTCTGATGCCTCATCTCCCTTGGCGCTGTGGAAATCTCTCCTTGGTTGTGTAGGATCTGACCGAGAGAGTGAGAGAATGCGCATGGCCAGTGGATTGAGGATATATGGAAAAGAGGCACCTATCACACAAAAAGGCCAGAAGAAGACAGTCATTTTCATTTGCTCTCTTACATGTATGGATGCAAATTTAGGGATTACTATGATAATTTATATAGATAATTACAGAAAATTAGCAAAACAGTATGTTTCATGGTGCAGTCATACATGCTCAGGTATGACTGTATGCCCACTTTCCCATCTGCTGTCCAGATGCGGTGGATGGTTAGTGTCAGAGCCTCTTTACTAAGGGGAAGATGGAATCGCCTTGAACCCCCAGCGTTTTTATGGGTGAGATCACCCAGTCCTCCTGCAGTTGCTGGGTAGTGGTCTCCTCTGCCAACTACAAGCTTTTAGAACACGTACAGAGTATTTTATAGATTCTGAGTCTCATGGGCCCAGCAGTTGGACAGTTGATGAGGAAACAAGGTGAACACAGCTAGAAGAAGGCGAGAGGGCTGCAGAGGGGGCCCAGTACAAAGGCACTTGATCGCAGGAGATTAACATAATGATCACTCAGACACAGGGATTCCTGTGGGTCTTGGCATGCAAATGAGGGTGATTGCAATGTAGTTAACCTGGCATCAGCAGTTCTTTCTGATCAGCAAAACAAGAGCCCTGGCAGCTTCTGGGGGAAGCCATCAGGTCCCACTTCTTAAAGTAACAACACATGCCAAACAGTAACCTGGCTCGGGATTTTGGGGTGCTTCCTGAGAAAGGGGTGCAGGCATTTTATAACACAAAGGCACATAAGAAACCCTTTTCTCCCAGGATTTATCTGAATTTTCCCAACCATCTCCACGTTGTCACTAGTGCAGGTCTAGGACACAATCATGTGAGTCAGTTCAGCTACATCCTGTTCCAAACTTCCTCTTTCTCAGAAAGCAGCTTCCTTCTCAAGACTAAACTGGTGTGCCGAGAAAATTATCAAAATTATCGCCTACAGTGGAGTGTGTGTGTGCCTGCTGAGGGTTCAAAGGGTCGGGGAAAGGGAAGCAATTGGAAAAATAGCAAGGAAAGAGAAAGAAAAAAAGGAAAAGAAAATCCCAAAGCACAGGCTACGCGACCCCAGTGCTACTAGCTCTCTGGGAAGTCCCTCGGTCCTTTCACCCCACTTTGGCTGCAAGGAAATCAGTGCCTGTCATCCTCGTCTGCTGCCCCACTTCTCTGCAGTCGTGTCACCCAGCCTATTCTGAGGCCCGGTTTCTTTCTCCCCAGGCCTCTTCTAACTCATAGTAGCCCAAGAATTTCACACTGCACATAGTTGCGCTATGGGATTTTCTGCCATGGGTCGTGCTGATGGTTACCAGTCTGGATGGCTTTAGAAGGGGACTGGACAGATCCATGGAGGAGGAGGCCTGAGAGAGAAAGAGAGAGTTGGAAGGTTTTCTCTTTCATATATTCAAAGCCACAGACTTTTTTTTCCTTTTTTTGGGCAAAATCTTGTTGTTTTCCTAAGTACATCCAATAAGCTCAATCGCCAAAGAACGAGGCTCTGAGCAAGCAAGAGCGGTTTGTTGAACCCAGAGTAGCAACTATGTCTGAGAACTCTCCTTTTGAGTAGCCCCGGCCCCCTTCCTCTGGAAGGGCCCCTTTGGAGGCAGGCTGGCCTCTGTGTGCCGCCCCTCTGGTTGGGTGATACCTCGTCATATAGTCAAGTGTTGGCTCAGGCTTGGCTGGCTGCTGGAGCTGCTGCCCCAGGCCCATCCTGGTGGCTGAAGATCTTGGCCATTCTCAGAGTCTGCCTGGACATCTGCAGTGGGCAATGCTGAGATAAGCCCCTCCACCGCTTCCATTTCAGTATTAGGACAGGTCCTCCCCATCTGAAGAGCCCGACTCAAAGCTCGCCAGGAGAACTGCCTCTTTCGTTCCCAGCAGAGGGGGAGAATAATAATGGGGAATCTCTGCTTAATTTGTACAACTGACTTTTCCCATCGTGGAAATTCTAAGTGGTGCTTATACTCAAATACTCCTCCTCCTCCTCCTCCTCATCATCACCCCTCATCATCACCCCTCAAACCAAACCCAAAATCCAAGCAAAAAATAAAAAAGGGAAAAATAAGATGTTGCAATTTTCTTACAAGAGGTATAAGTAAACCCATCACTAGGAATGCACAGATATTATGTACTCCAATAGTGTATGCCAATAATTTATTTGACTTATAAAACTGAATCCAATAGTCCCAGTCAGGACTCTCTGGACAGTGTACATCCATCAGCAATGTTATACAACATTATAAAATAAATAATAATTAAAATACATTTTAAAACTATTAAAATCATAAACTAATTCAGATAAAACTTCCACTTAGTATTTTACAAGGTTTAACCTCAGTAGGTATAGTGGTTAACTCATTTATTTATTTTATTTATTTTTTGGATTTATATCCTGCCTTTTTCCTACAAAGGGCTCAAGGCAGTTTACATCATTCTCCTCCTCCATCTTATCCCCACAACAACAACCCTGTGAGGGAGGTTGAGCTGAGAGTCTGTGACTGGCCCAAAGTCACCCAGTTGGCTCCATGGCTGAGCGGGGACTCGAACCCAGGTCACCTGAGTCCCAGTCCCATGCTCTTAACCACTATGCCACGCTGGCTCTCACGCCACGCTGACTCATCAAAAGAGTTGTTTCATTTGAAGGATCAATGAAATTTAAAAGTATGATAATGCTATTTATTTAATTATCAAAATAGCTAGTAAACAGAGCTGTTTTCGCCTGGTGCTGAAATGACTGAAAGGAAGGTGCCCGGCGAGCTTCTCTGGGGAGCCAGTTCCAAATACATGTTAGAGATATGCTACTGTAGTTGAAGATAGTTATGCATAGAATTCAGCAACAGCAGCCCAGATATCCATATATTTGTCCATTCCTAAAGTATGCCTAAAAAACACCCATTTGACAGCGAAGCAGCTTCATGGTGGCCCCACAGGGCTGCAACTAGTCCATCGCTCTCATTTTCCTCCCTTGTGATCAGAAGCCCGTCCTGGATCCGCCCCACGTGGAAGCGCACCATCACGTCTGCACCTACAACGAGAGCAAGCTGGTGACGGTGAAGCTGCCTCACTGCGCCGCCGACGTCAGCCCATTCTACACGTACCCCAAGGCCCTCCGATGCGACTGCACCATATGCCAAACCGCGACCACGGAATGCGAGACCTTCTGAATCCGTGCAGCAAGGCAGCCCGCCTTGCTTTGGGCCGAATCCTGTCCGGGTGGAAATTGCGGTGGGGTGGCGGGGGCTTAAATCACGGCATAACGTAGCCGCTTGGCTCTGAGGTCTCCCTGTTCCTCTGCTCATCAGCTGCGGATGCAGAGGGCTCTTTGCTGCTTTCATGTCCTCGTGGGGAGAGACACTGAAGCTTTGCAGATGGTCATCGGTTTGTGTATAACATCGGTTTTCCTTGGGCCTTTGGTGGCCTGAGTCTTCATAAACCCCAGACTCTATCCGCCAGTGCCTGCATGATAGATCTTTGCTCATATTCAGGCTTTTAGGTGTCCCCTTAGAACATGTTTGGTGGATACATAAGTGATGTCAACATAATACGTTCCATGCATGCACCATCTGTGTATAAATGTAGCCAATACATAGACACACACACACACACACACACACATATATGTCGGTGTATGCCATCTGTTTACATATACATATATATGTACATATGTATATGTAAACTGTTGATCTGTGTATTTGTACAGCTATTCACATGCAAGGGAATGTGTATTTTTTTACATTGCATTTATATCCCTCCTTTTTTCCTCTTATGAGAAACACTATCCATGGAAACACTAGTCCATTTTATCCTTGCCACGACAACTGGTGAAGTGGGTTAGGCTGAAAGTGAGTGACTGGCCCAAAGCCACCTGGTGAACTTCATGGCCTACTGGGGACTAGAAACGGGATCTCCCAGGTCCCCAGTCCAGCTCTCAGCACCACACCGCATGGGCTCCCACGACTTCCTACAGGGGTTCGGGGTGATCGCCCTGTGTCCTTTTGTCCACTGTGAGGGAGTCCTTTACCTGGAGGAGGATGCAACAGAACAGTGTAACCTTTACATCACTAAACAAACATCTAGCTTCATGATTAACAAACAATGCCAATAAAAACGCCTGGTTTTTCAATAAATTGACTTAAACAATCAATCAATTCCTTGTAAAAACATGATTGCTGCTTTCTACAGAAAATAGTCTTGGGGGTTGAATGGGGCTTGCACAGAGTGTATTCTCTAAAAAAGTGACTGTTTTCTACTTAAAGATTATAAATGTAACTAGTCTAATAGAGTGCGTGAGCATAGAAAATCCGCCCATCAAAATCATTACTCTGAAACAGAGAAATTCAATAAAAATGCTAATGAACATTTTTAAAAAATGTTGGCTAGAGTTTATTTAATAAGGAGGAGGGAAGAGGACTAGAAGCAGTGGGGATATTTCAGGTAACTATGAAATCTAAGCAGGTCTCCGAACAAGAAGGTCTCCTAAAAATTGGAGGGGGTGGGGTTGCCAGGAAATCTTGATTAATGGAGCTAGGAGATGCTACTCTGGATCTCACTAGTTTACTGGCAGAACACCCAGGTACCCCTCTTTGACAGAGAAAAACAACAACACTGTCGGTTAGCCAGTATACTGAACTGGCTACAAGCTTCCAAAGCATATACAGAGTTTTTATAAGTTATGGGTCACATACACAGTTTCAGGGCTATGATGAGATTCTAAATGGATGAGAAGGCGAGGACAGAGGAGAAGCTCAAAATCATAATACAGAAATATCAAGAAATAGATATCAGGAAAAATATCATGACACATCGAAGCCTTGATAACACAGAAAACAATAAGGAGTTACAGAATTCTAACGGGTTTCAATGTTTTATTTATTTATTTATTTAAAACATTTCTATGCTGCCCCCATCTCAACAAAGCCTTGGGGCGGCTCACAAAGCCTCAGTTTTTGCTTTTGCAATGAGAGATACAAAATTCCTTGAGACAAAGCATGAGCTGGCTAGATAGTTTTCCATTGCAAAGGAAGTGCAGCTGCTCTGATTGGCTTGCAGCTTTGTTTCAATTCTGTTTCTGCTTGGCAATCAGGAGCTGAGAGCAGGTGGATCATTTGCATAGCTTGGGGCTGTTTTTCCTTTACCAGGGAAGGAACCAGAAAGGAACAACCCTGCAGACGGCAGGGGAGAGAGGACAGGCGAGGCTCTCCGAAGTTTAACGTATAAAACTTACAACTTTTATTAGGACAACTCCAACAGGGTCCACGGAATTACTCGTCCAGTGCCAAGCATGGAGATCTCTCCTCCCTTGCTTGTCTGCTGCAACACAACTCTGGGCTGCAGCACAACTGCAGGCTCAGCATCTTGCCCTCTGGCCTCAGAGACACTGCTGGATGAATCCCAGGCGAGGGTTTCAGGAAGCTCTTTCCACCACCTTCTTGAGCTGGTGTTCACCCTCTCCCCTGCAGTCTCCCAGTCTCTCTCCTCCCTGAAGGAGTCTTGAGTTCCCTCCTCCTTCAAAGGAATCTCCAATGGCATCTTCTCAGGACCCAAATGGATTCTGTTCTAAGCAAGCTGCACCTTACAGGGGTCTATAAAAGCCCCCACAGTCAAGACTAGGCTGGGCCGGGGGAGCTGGCCTTACCCTACAGACAAATAACATGCACCAAATATGTACCGTATTTTTCGCTCTATAAGATGCACCTGACCATAAGACGCACCTAGTTTTTAGAGGAGGGATCCATGGAAAGCTTCCTGATAAATCACAGGCACATTCCCCATCACTTCTCCATGGGCTTCATTAAAAGACGGGTTGCCATTTGAAAACACACACTGAACTGTGATTAACAGCTCTCACCTGCGCCGGAGGAGGGGGGCGGAGCAGGGCGCGCCGAGCGTGTGCTGGCCAGGTGTGGGGCAGCTGGGCTGGCAGCATGCCAGAGGTGGTCTTCTGGGTGGCGCGGCGGCGGCAGGTCTTCCTGGGCGGTGGGGATGAGCCGTCCGTCTCTCTGTGCAGCCAGCGGGTTAAAGCCCGCGGCTCCTCCTCCTCCGCACGACTCCCCCTGAGCGGCGCAGCTCTCACCTGCGCCGGAGGGCGGGGGGCGGGTGGAGCAGCGCACGCCAAGCACGTGCTGGCCAGGTGGTGCCTCGTGGTGCAGGCGGGCCGGCAGCGTCCCGGGCGTCGGGCACACACACTTTCGCTCTGTGAGACGCACAGACATTTCCCCTTACTTTTGAGGGGGGAAAAGTGCGTCTTATAGAGTGAAAAACACAGTATGTGCTAAATGACCTGTGTTCTAAAGTCTCGCTCTCTCTCTCTTTCTCTGCAAAGGGCCTGGGCTCCTAAGGGCACTCCAGGGGATGAATGGATGGGGAGAGAGGGCACTTGATTTCAGTAGAACACCCCAGGCAGAAAGATTCAAGAGAGGAGTCAGGAGAGGAAGCGCACATGGGCAAACGCCCCACGTCAGTGGGACTCACCAGGACCTCGGAAGCCATTTGTCAGCAACTGGCCAGAGAAAGATGGTGGGGCCGAGGGCCTCCCAGGGATCCAGGTGCCAGCCCAGGAGTGCTGCCTCAGAGCAGCGCCGTTGCGTCTGTTCACTCCTGGAACATCTGTACGCACAATCTATAGCCTGGATTAAATAGGCTTCTAGTACCCATGAACCTCTCTCGTTTGCACGGATGTGGGCAGAAGCCCTCTTCAAGCATGACAACATGTAACCATGGAGGACACATCATGACTCCGTCCATCATGGAAGACCACCGGGCTGGGGCAAGGAAAGGCAGGAGGAGAGGCAGGCCGACTAGGAGGTGGCTGGACTCCACCCAGGAAGCCACAGCCTTGAGTTTTCAGGAGCTGAGCAGGGCTGTCAAAGACAGGAGATTTTCGAGGGCTCATGGAGTCATCGGAAATCAGAAATGACTTGACAGCCCATGATGACACCAGAGGGCAGAGAAAGATGCATGTGCCGACCCCAGCCCCCTCCACTTCGTCTATGTTGATGGAGAGCCTCTGAAATCTAAATGGGATCACATTTTGTTGGAAGGAGTTACACTTCCTTGGCACAATCAGAAGCCCGAGTTACACCGGCTTCCGCACTGGGAAGAGTCCTTTAACGGTGTTCCTCTGAATGGGGCAACATTTGGTGGAGGGTCGGGATTGCGCTCTAGCCTGCCCTCGGGTTACAACTTCGGCATGCCAGAAGGGGCGTGCATTGCCACAACCGCTTGAACGGGGAAATGCGCCAGCATAAGGCGTGAACCCCCCTCAAAACGTAATGTGGGAATACATTTGGGCCTGTGAGAAATTTAGGCCTGATTCTTCCTACTCCTTGACTCACTGCAGAGGATTCTAGGCTTCCTATCCTTCCTAGGCTTCCATTAAGCTTCCTATCCCACCCCTGGCAGGGCAAATGCTGCTCCAACAAAGCCCTCGACTGCTAAAATTAGCGTGCAAGCAGTTTATAAAGACCGCTGTTGTGATTATTGCTAATATGTCAGTGTGAGAAGGACAGAACAAATGCTAGTGGAGCGAAAAGACTAACCTAACACCAGCATAACGTTTTCCCATGTGTGCATTCCTGCAGTCAGGTCAAGACTGAGGAAAAAGCTCTCTTTTTCTCTTAGATGCCTTTGAAAACTCTAACGGCACTATCTATAAAACGCTGCTCGTTTGCCTGTTTATTTGTGAGAGGGAAGCCCTGCTGCACGAGTGGGAAGGGATAATGTTTCACTGGCAGTTGTCTGCTGAGAAAACATCTACTGTCTCCTCTCGTGCTCACAATCTGTTTCAATAACTCTAAATGGCACCTCCCCACCCACAAATCAATCTTTGTTTTTAATAAAAATGAAATCACTGAAAGATAGAAGTTTTATGCAATGTTTATGCCTCCTCCTTCCCCCCAGTGCTTGGCTTTTCTTGTGGCACTTAAATGGTTTGTAACTGGGTGGTTATTTAGACATCTTGGAAGTCTAATAGAAATGGAGAATAGCAATTTTTAAAAAGAAACTCAAGATACCACATTTCTCCCATGTTAAAGAAAGCCCTTTCCTCTTCTCTACTCCTCTTGTGCTTTGCAGTCACTTATGGATGGCAGGGCTTCCCAGTTCTTTTAAAACTTACCTCCAATATCTATCTATCTATCTATCTATCTATCTATCTATCTATCTATCTATCTATCATCCATCCAATCCCATTTATATCCTGATCTTTAGCTGAGCAAGGCCCCCAAAGATCAATAACCTTGCTCTCAGGTTTACAGTCTGAAGGACATGACACTAAAGGAAAGGGCATTGGGAGGGAGGAGGAAAAAGAAAAGGGAGCTGCTAGTTCATAGTTTCCAAGATCTCATGGCTGGGAAGCGCACGACAAGCTCCCTGTAGCTGTTCCTTCTCTGTTCAAGGGATGGGGCCAGGTCAGTCCATGTCCTGCCATGGTGTTCTTTCCGGGAGGCAGGAGTTGGGGCTGGCTGCAGCCTCCCACAGGCTCTGGGTGAATGAGGCCGGAATACCACGGGACGAGGCCAGAGTCTGCAGTCTGAGAGAACTCCCGGCCTCCTCCTGATCCAGCCTTGGAAAACAACTTTTTCTGTGAGGCTGTTCCATGCCAGGCGGCAACTTCAGAGCAATCTGAGGGTGGTGGCAGGATCCCTTTCCACTTCCTTCCATCTTTCCATGGCAGAACGGATGGAAGCCATTCCCAAGCCTTCTGCTTCTTGCTGGCAGGGCAGAAAGTGGGAGTGTGGGGGGGAAAGATCTTCCAACACCCGCACCCGGCTTTTCACAAACTCCCTCCCACTGGCATCCTTTCCAACCCTTTGGGGTGCACATTGGTGAGAGGGGAATGTGGGGGTTTTGCATTCGGGGAATCCAGGGCCTCCCTGAGATGCAACAACACACAGCAGTACAGTCCACCCAGCCCTCAGCCATCTAAAGCTAGGATGGCTCACTTCATCTGCCACACAGTCTGAGCACATGGAACAGAAACAACCCCATATTCCTTCCTGGTTCCCCCCCCCCCCCGCTTCCCTTTCTACCCCCCCTTCCTCTAATCTCGTCTGCACTGAACTTCAGATTGCATGCACCTCGGGGCAGGGGCCTGCCCTCTTAAATGCTGCATTGCACAATGCACACTGATCGGATAGGAAGGCAGATTATCTGTGAAGGGTGACACCTCCCTCAAAAGCTCCTTCTCACCGACAGACTGGTCACCCCTGCTCTGAACTCCGGCTGGAATGCTTTGAATGAAGAGACCTAAGCTTCTCTCCAGCCCGGCGCTTTAAGGCAGTGTCCCCGATGCCCTTTTAAAAAGTTTTGCAAAGCATCTTCCTCATTCCCCCTTGCCACCCCCGGCCCTCCTGCCTGCCAGGTGGACATTATGTAACTAATTAAGGTTCTCTTCCTTAATAAGCTTTATGCTGGAAGGTTTTTATATTCCCTTGTTAGTTAAATTTGTCAGTGATTGCTCAACGTTGGATGCTTATGCTTTGGCTATTAATAGCAACCACGCTGAGGAATGTCCTCCAAGCTGTCTCTTAGGAAGGCACATGGGCTTCCATCCAGAATCCAGTGCAGCTAGACAACAACAACAAAGCCAATGCTCCACTGCATCAGCTGGGGCTGGCCAGAGGCATTCCACTGCCTGAGGTGAGGAACAAGATGGAGGCTCTCCCATCCCAGGTGCAAAAGCCGGCTGGACTGGCAGGCAGATCCGCCTCGGGCGCTGGGGATGGAGAAGCATCCTCCCCCGAACGGAAGGCAGCAGGAGCTTAGGGGGCACGGACCCCTGCAGAGGGGTCCTGCCACTGCCACGCATGGCGACCCAAAGAGGGCTGTGATGGGCCTCCTGATTTCTGCCCATCCACGGAGAACTGGCCACCAGCACTCGGCATTCTGGGGCCCGTGGTGTAGACATCTGTGGGTTAAGCCTCTTCTCCCTAGCGAGGTTTGACCAGCAGGGTGGAGCCGCAAGAGAGGGCGGCAGGAAGCCTGCGCTGTCTTGGGAGTGGAAGACGGCATGTGGCTCAGCCCTGCCGTGCTGGATCAGGGCCTTCCTGCTCCCTGCTGAAGGCAAATCCAGCCAGGAGAGTCTTCCCAGTGCAGGAGACCATATGCTGCCTGTGTCTCCTTCCCCTTCCCCTCCTCCTCCTCCTCTTCCTCCTCCTTCCTCTTCCCCAACTGCTGCTCTACCGTCTGCATGCCAGGCCGTATCTCTAGGATTCCTATATTCCTCAGATTAACACTGAACTGGTGAATTTGAACTTTCTCACAGTATTCTTGCTGTGGCTCTGGAATTTCCAATATGCCCTTTAGGCTCCTTTCTCCTGGGGGAACTTCCGGGTTTGTGTTTGGACTCTGATTGCCAATGATCCTGACTCCTTGATATTTTTTACCTCTTTGGCCCTGAGAAGTAGCTGGATGCTCGAGGAAGTCAAGGGGGAAAGTCCCAGCTCCTCGTGAAGATTTAAACAAGGAGCTGTTGATTCATGGATCATAAGTACTTCCAATTGTCAAACTCCGGTCAGAGTGGGCATTGCCCCAGTGGGTGAGAGAGCTGGAAAGAGAAAGAATGCAGGAAAGAAAAAAATAGGAGAAATTTCTGCTTCCTCACTTTTTACCAGATTCCTTTCTCCTCCTGATTTTTATTTCTTTCTGATTTTTTTAAATTGGTAAACGACCAGGAGGCTGGCAAGCTGCAAAGCAAGGAGCTCCTCTCTAGGACCATTTCTATTTGGGTTCCAAAGAGTGGTTTTGTTTGGGGTGGCACAGTCCTACCTCTTGCTTCCTCTTTTGGGGTGCTGCTTGCACTTCTGAGATCTGTGCCGGCTTTAAAACACAAAGCAATCCGGACAAAAACACTTGCTCCGTTTAATTAAAGAAACCCTTGCATTTTACCAAGCTGGAGGGGAAACATTTCTTGCCATCCAGAAGGGACAGCTGGGTTTAATTAGCTGGGACACTGTCTGTCGCTCCCTGTGCAACATGCCACTCCTGGAAACATTCAAGATTCCTTTGTAAGCAATAACTGCAGAGTGACACCCATTGTTCTGATTGTAATAAATCAATTTAGTGTCAATAACACTCCGGCCGTTCACTGCAGATGCCCGGGCAGCACTCATTATGGAGCCTCATTCGGTCCAAAATGTTGAGCAAGACTTGAAGGCAACTGCAGGTAGACCGTGGTAGATCCACAGCAATGGATGAAACACCTTGCTCCCCCTTACTTCCTACCCACTGTCACCACATACAGGTGAGTAGGTTCCCTGGAGGGCTGTGTTGTATGGAGAAAGCAGCAGCAGCAGCTCTCTAGAAAGCCAGACCTGGGGGATCCTTCCTAAGAGCAAGACATTGGCTAGGTTCACACGTAACAACAAGCCATGGTGGTTTCCACTACAGGGTTGCTTCTCTGCTGTGTTGTCTGAGCCCGGGCATGGACTTGCTGCATGGGACATTTGGTTTCTGAGGAACCACAGGGAGACACAATGGTCTGTTGCGTGGCTTCTGTGCTTCACCATGGGTTATGCAGTCATCTGAATGAAGCAACATAGTTTCTCCATGGCTACCATAGTGTCCAGTGGAAAGAGTCGCCATTGTAGGAGCCACTCTAGCCACCCAGTCTCTATATGCGATGTGGGCAGGGGTCGTACACCCTGGGGTAGAAGTCCAGCTGCAGCGGCTGATGGGAGACATGCTGCCAGCAGGAGGAGTGAGGCAAGAAGGTGGCAACCACACACCTGTGGAAACCACGTGATCACCTGACAGCCTCATCCAGGTAGGAAACCGTGCCACGTGGCAACTGTGCAGCGTGGATCAGTTTTGTGTGTGAACGCCGCCAGTGGGCCAGCGGGCTGCTCCAAAGAACCTTGCCAGCCACTCCTTCACTGCTGGGTTTGAGTGGCAAGTCTTTCTGTATTATTCTGCTCATGGTGTTTCATTGGATGCCCACATTATTTCTGCCTCCCCCCACCCCAAAACTTACACAAATTTTAATTTTTAATGTATTTCCCCAATTACACCCATGTGTGTATGTATCTGTCCTTAGCATGCCCATATGAGTTGCATCTGTCTCTAAAAATGTATTTCTGTATGTAATATTCCTACGCCCATTTTTGCATACACTTTTGGAGCCGACAACTGCATCACACCAGTCAAAGAAGCGCATAATCTGAAAGTAGTATTTATTTATCTAAAAACAGTGTTAAAGTGTCTTTAAAGGTGGACATTTTCCAAGGTGGTATACAACATGAAACCACATGAGAATAAAATTCCATTAAAATGACTATAAATAAAAGACATTTAAAAGAAAAGGTTGAAAACAGGCCAGCAAAGCCAGGTGGGTTTCAGAGCTTTCCTGAAGGGCTGCCGATAATGCCCTGGCAGACCCCGATGGAAGCGCCTTCCAGATGTTCAGGGGCCACTGCCCTCTCTCATGAACTCTTCATTCTAACCGCCTTGGTGGCAAGCCAGGCGAAGATCCTCCGCCGAAGACCTCGGAGCCTGGGCAGGCTAGTGCAGCAGCAGGAGGTCCTTCAAGCACAAAGGTGTTTGGACCTGCATATTAGTTTGGGTCACTTGTCAATGCGGAGCAAACAGCATCCTCCACATTCCTATTATGCACAAATGTGTCACTGCGGCCACCAACTCAGAAGAGGCATTTCCAGTTTTGGGAGCATCTGCAGCCCTTATTTTTTTTTAATAAATGGCTCTTTAGAAACAGTGAGGGCAACCACCCTGTACCCAGTTGTGTGGGAAATAAGGGCAGTGAGGAACTTCATGGAAAGGGTGTTGCAAACAGAGCTTGCTATTCGACCGTTGACGGGCTGCAGAGTTTTGCAGAAGTGGGGTTCTGTGGTCAAAGGGACCCTTGTCTCTAAGAATGGGCAAACGTGTCCGTTGCATTTTCTCCTGCATTCACAATTTGAAAACCTACCGTCCTTTCCCCCTCCAAATGTTGTCAAATCTCACCTAACTGCTAACATCAGCTCAGCGGGTTGTGAGTTCAAAACCACAATATGGAAGGGAAAAACATCAAAAAAACTGGAAGAATCCTCTTCTCCCATCGCAGCGTATGTTGGATTGTGCTCTCAAAGGTACATAGAGGCTTGGATTGCTGGTTTTTGTTTCAACCTTTGTCAACTTCCTTTGCCTGTTTTTAGGGGTAACAAGAATACAGCTTTTGAGTGGATGGTCATATTAAGTAACAGTGGAGTCCAAGCTCACTGGGACATGCTGGGAATCAGAACTGTTTTCCCAGTCCAACACGTGTTATTGGATTGTGCCTTTAAAGTCCTGTTTAAAGACTGCAGCTGTCTTTTGTCTCTGGTGTGTCCAGACAAAACCTACTCTGCAAGAAATTATGAGCCCATAAATCTTTCCTAAAGATTCCTAAAGATTTCCTAGTAGCTAATGTGAAGATTTGTATCTGCCTAAAGAGAGTGCAATCCGCAAGAAAGAAAATTTCAAGAAGGTCAGCCAAGGATGTTACGCCAGGTTCTCCAGAGGAAAAGGAAGTGGAAAGAGCGATGAGAGTGTGGTCAGTGGCTTCCAGTTTACCTTTAAACTGAATAATGTTGAACGATCACGTAAAGTGGGGACCAGTCACTGAAGGCTGGTCTTACAGTTCAAGTACGACCCGATTCCTCCAGGTTCTCCCCTCGAATGGTTCACATTTGCATGGCTTTTAAAGTGCAATCTTACAAAAGGATTTTGCCCAGCTGCATTTCCAAGCATGTCTGTTTACTAGGCATCTTATTTACTTGTAAAATTGGTATCCCTGCCGTTCCTCCAAGCTGCTGCCTGTCACCTCCCTCCTTTCCATCTTATGCTCACAACAGCCCTAAAGTAGATACTGCAACCTGCCTTCCACCCTGCAGAATTTTGCAACAACTTCAGGTACGTGTGTTTGTTGCACATCTGCTGTGCATTTGTGCCGTTCATCCATTGTTAGGAACTTCGCAAACGGCCTTCTATTGATTGCCTCACTGGTCTGCCTAGTTTGGTGCTGTCTACACATGCCATGGAGCACTCTTTCTCCAGGTGCCCCCAGGCATCACCCCTAGCTAGCATGCTGAGCCATGTGACACCTGTACAAGGCAGGTCACTATTTTCCCTGTACTGCAGAGGGGATCTGAGGCCTAGGCAGTGCCAGGACTCCAGTCTCTGATTCTCCACCGTTGCATTCAGAGGAGAGATACTTTCCCAGAACTAGCCTCCAACTTCCTCTCTGCCTCAGGAGCTCTGGAGCAAAAGGGCCTCAGTTTGCCAGCAAGTCTCTGACCTGAGAAGGTTGAGATGCTGCAGGAGGAGGATGCCAGACCAGAAGATCCAGAAGAAACAGAGCCTCTCTGGGGCCAACACAGCCACTGGCTACTGGAGCCGGTCAAGAGATTTCACTCCCTGGAGCTGCAGTTCTGCCCTGGGCTTGGTCTGGGTTTGCTTGTGCTGAAGGAACACTGGAACTTGCGGATTCTCCAGGCTGAGCTTCACGGGGACCTGTTTCAGTGCTACTTGCTTGACTTGGCCTTAGCTGAACCTGACTTCCACCTCCATGGACTTTGCTGGGCGAGCCTGGCCTTTGACCTCTGCATTACTGGAACCTGAGCTCCACTTTGCTTGGACTTGGCTTTAGCAGGCCCTGCCCTCTGTATTCTTCTGACTTTTCCTCTCTAGAGCCCGACCTCTGCTCCCCATGTCTTCATCTTAACCGTACTTGACTTCCACCTTGCTTGGATTTTGCCTTCCTGAAATGAAACCTGCACTTGGCTTGGACCCTCTCTTGCTTCCACTGCCGGAGCCTGAACTCGGGTTTAGCACCACTGCCCCCTGCTCAGGCTGGACACCCACCTGGCTAGAATCACCGCCTGGCATGGAAAAGACAGGTTGGCTAGCCTAAGGCTGCATCCAGCGAGTTCACTGAAGCCAAGGTGAATGCTGGGCCCTGGCCTGTCTTATTCATAGCCCAGGCTCCTGGCTACTGCAGGCTTCGGTGTGGGTGGCCGGCCCATGTCCACGGGAGAGATGTCGCAGCTCACATAGGCTCTGTGAAGACTGCCGTGGCCCATATTCCCCACAAAAACTTTAATATCTAGCATGTAATAGCTATCATTCCGGGCAAACAACCTGCACTCACTCAGTCTAAGAATGTGCATGATATATTGGATAGAAAAACCAACAACAGCACAATTTCAAGAGATACTCAGAGCCAACCCTTTTGACTTTTGCCCTCTTGGGTTGCTATGATGTGGAATGGGTACCACCTCCTTTTTTTTCTTCCTTAGGAATTTTCCTCTCCCAGTGCTCCAGAAGCAATTCTTGGAATTCGTTACACATCACAGTGAATGAGGAGGCCAACATGTTTAGCTTTAAATATATTTTGAAGTTGTTATGAGCTTAGTTCATCTTTCTTATGCAATGCTATGCCTCTTTAGACAGGAGGAAGGTCTACAACTCTGGCTATTGCTGCCAACCTGTGTTGACAATACTGGGTTGGATGAGCTCAAGGTCTGAGCAAGTCTGCTTCCTAGGAGATGCATTTCAACCTGATGCCCTGCTTTTGCACCTGTGCAGTCACCTTTTCAAATACTGCCAGTAGCTGCTGGTGGTGCGTGTAACATGGGATTATACTAGTCCTTTACCTGGAACACCCACGCATTGTATGTAGAAGGCCTCCAGTTCAGTCCCTGGCATCTTTGGACAGGACTGGAAAAATGCCTGTGTGAAACCCTGTTGAGCCGATGCTGCCAGCCCGTGTTGGCAATAGGGGGTTGGGTGGGCAAAGACCTGGACCCTGTATACACAGCATCCTCTTGGGCATTTGCAGGTGCCCACACTCAGAAGGAGGCCCGCCACCTGCCTCCAAACCTGCTGAGCAGGTGGCTCCATCAACACGCGCCTCCCAGGAGACTCAACTCACCTCTCCATCTGGGTGGTGATGTGAGTCGGGCCCCAGGGGACACGGCTGGTGCACAGGCAGCAGCAACAGTGATGAGAAAGGGGAAGGGGTCTACTCTGAGAAAGGGGGGTGCAGAAGGCACCTTGTACAAGCTTCTCCCACAAAAATAGCTGGAGTTTATCCTGCCACCCCTTCTGTCCTTCTGCAGCTCGTGCTGAGACGGCTCCTTGCTGATTTGAGCAACGGCTTTTCCTGGCGTGTGTGTTTGCGTGTGCTCCCCTTTCCCCTGATTTCCATCTTGAAAAATCCTGTGCCCTCTTTGCAAGTGGCGCATTGCCAGAAGAGCAGCTTGGTGATTTTCTGCAGGCAACGGCACCTGAAGGTTACGAATGAACACGGACACTAGGCTGCAATGCATCTGTCCGGCTTCCTCTGCATCTTGCCCATTGCTCATTCCAAACAAAGGCGACAGATAAAAAATTCAGTGGCTTCAGATTTTGCTAAGAAAAGTATCCCAACATGCTCAACCGTGAGAGGCCACTACATTCTGCTGGCTTCTCTTGAGCCTGCACTGAATCATTTTGCCGGGGGTCAGACTAGATGGCCCAGGAGACCCCTTCTGACTCGCTCTGTTTCTATATATAAAACAAAGAAAAATTCAGTATAGATGTCTTTGATTCCGTGCCAATTTTTGACATGGAAAATGGGGAACAGCCATGAAGAGAGAATCCCTACTTTTCATCTAAGTTGACGTAATCAACTCCTAAAAAGTTGATTGTGTTTTTTGGTTGTTTTTATGTTTGTTGCATAGTCATGCTGGGGTTGATGGGCCATTCCCTGTTGCAGGCCAGAAATCGTGGATCCAGCTTCTTTGGACTCTGCTGCAGGATCTTTGGATACTTTGGTTTTCCTTCTCATCCTTCATGGTTCCTTACACCAGGAGGAACTCCCTTGGCTGCTGTGCTTCATAAGTTGGTCAGCTCAGGGAAAATAGTCCCAAGAAGAGTCTGGATGGCCGCGCGCACAGCTCTGCAGTGGTTAGAAAAAGAGCGGAAAACATGAGAAGGCCGCGAGGATGTCGCTTCGAGGAGTCGCGCACGTGGAGGAGCTTGTCAACGAAATGGCCTCTCCCTGGTCATGTCCCTCTGTGCCGGTGGGTGGAACGCTTTGGCCAGACGCCAGCACAGTTCCACCGGGATCATACGACGGCACAGCAGCCACAGCACCGGGCACAGGGCTTCTTCTTGGTCTTGGGGTTGAAGATGGTGAGAATCGCCTCGTCGAAGACGGCCTTCAGGCCTTTCTGAGTCAGAGCAGAGCACTCGAGGTAGCACTGGGCTCCGATCTGGAACGAGAGAAGAAAACAGGCCTGAGCGAAGATGCTCAGCAGATAAGGAGCTTTCCAGTGGTCCGTGTAGCCCAGCATCTTGCGGGCCACCAGATGCCTCCAGGAAGGTTGCTATGGAGGCAACAGCCTTCTCCCGTTATGGTTTCTCTGCACAAGTGATTGAGTGGTACACTGCCCCTGCACCTGGAGGCTCCAAACAGGTCTCACGCCTAATAGTCATTGGCAGACCCGGTCTCCCTAAGTAGGGACGTCTAGCTCATGTTGGGGGCATGGGGTCACGTGGACATCCCAATGTCCCAGTGGGTGACAGCCCCAACTGCTCCACTCTGAACTTTCCCAGACTGAGCGGGAAGGTCTGGGGTGCTATGGGCATGGATGGGTGGCTGGGGATGGAGCCCCATGCGCTTGGCCTCCTGCTCAAGATGACGTTTCCTCAACCTGGGGCTTTCCAGAATTGTTGGGCTCCAACTGCTCAACCGTTCCAACCAGCACGGCACTCCAGCACAGCTGGAAGTGTAGCAGACGGGGAAAGCCTGTTCTAGGCTGAACAAGCCCTTAGATCATTTGCTTCCAGAACGCAAATCACAGAACTGAGAGAAAGACCCAATGGCTGCGCTTATGCTAACGCTACCGATCTTGCCTTAGCTTCTCATAGTCAACAGCATTGCGCAAGTGTCGCTTTCCACTTGCAACTTTACATTGCGCAAGTTCTGTTTTCCACTAGCCTGATATCGCCAGTTCTGGCAGGAACATCCCGACAGATCTTTCTTCATTCCCTGTTCAGATTTCTGTGCAAGCTCTCAGTGTTAAGGTCCATCTTTTGTGCATCAAATGTGCAAGGAATAGAAGCAATATATGCACAGAAGCAAATGTGTCTACATGTCTAGGAAACCTCCATGTTCCAGATGTTATTGCACGGCTGTTGAAACAGGTATATATGCAGATGTTCCTGTGATATTATTGCAAGTGGGCCTAGCTTAAAAGGAAGATACAAAGCTAGGGTGACCATGTATCCTTCTTTGAAGAGGACTGCTCTGCCTTTGAAAAGAACTTACTTCCTTAATGTACCACTCCATTTCCAGAGGCAGGAGAATTAACCCCTTGCACATCTCGCAGTTGTATGGCAACATTTTCTGCACCTCTTGTACTACTTTTTGACCCTTCACTGTCTGTTTGCTTTTGAATTTTCACCTTGATTACTCCAGAAAATAAAAACCTAAAGATAACCTAACAGGAATGTGGGCAGTAACAAACACAGCATGATTAACAGCACGACTGCACGCATGTTTAGCAGGACTGTGCTCTCAAGCGTCTGCTTAACTCAGGCAGGAAAGAAAATCTCCAGCAGGGCTGGGAGAAACATCATCTGCCTCTACGCTGGAGTAGGGTCTCCTTTGGCCCTTTTGTGACCTTCCTGCTGCAGCTGCTGGAACGGTGCAGTAGAAGAAACAGTTTTTGGGGCTGCCACAGCAGAGGCAAAATTGGGGGCAGTTAGGAAAACAAGACAAGCCATGCTGGACCGGACGCAAGGCCCATCTGCTCCAGCTTTCCATACACACCGTGGCAAGGCAGCTGCCCACAGGCTCCCTCCAGCAGGATGGGTGCAAGGCCTCCTCCTGGCCAGGCTCCTCAGCAGCTGGCATGTGCAGGCAGGCCGCCTCTGGGGAAGGAGGGAGCCCATGGCCAGCAAGGCTAGTAGCCATCTATAGCCTCCTCCATCATCCATCTGTCCAATCCCCTTTTAAAGCCATCTAGTTTGCTGGCCATCACCACCTCCATTGCAGCAAATTCCACAGCTATGTGAAGACGGTGTTCCCCAGTTTTTCAGAGGAGGTGGCAATGCAGCCCACCGACCCCCGGAAAGTACTCACCCCGGCATAAAGAAAGCCACTGACGGATGAACAAGAAATAGCAAACTCTTTTCATGCAGAGTTGCCGTTCTGGTGAGATACCTGCCATCCTCAGGAAACTAAGTCAGGAAAATTCTACCTCTTTTGCTAGTTTGAGGCCGTGTTCATAAGTCAGGGGCTTCTCCTTCATGTAAAGCAACCGAGTCAGTGTTTTGGGATCATCGCGAAGATCAATCTAGAAAGAAACAAGCACATAGAACAAAAGGGGTCTCCTCCCTCCGCTGCTACTGCTTCCACTTTCAGAGGTACTGGGGAATGAAGGAGGAGAGGGGAAACGGGGCCATTTCATTCATGTTCCTGAAAGGCTTCATTTTTTCTCTTCCCTCCCCATTTTTTTCCTCGCATGTCATGCCTCTTTAGACTGCGAAAACGTGAGGAGAAACTGTTTCATTTTACTGATTCTATGTAAGTCCAGTTGGGAGCGTGCTTGGCTGAGGAGCAGGACAAATTTTACAGCAATAAATAAATTGTCCACATTTGTGGCAACCCTTCCTTCATCTTCCCCCATCCTCCCTCTGTCTGTCTGTCTCATCTATAGGGTCTGAAAAACAAAGAAGGCCCTGGAGTATTTGAGGCTAAAACCCAATGTGAAATCATTATTTCTGCTTGAGTTCTGTGGAAATCTGGATGCTGGTACCCAACTTTGGTATCACAGAAAGACAGAAATGAAAGAAAGCTAATGTGAGGGCAAACCCAGACAAACTGGCTGCAGCATCAATTCAGGGTGACCTGGTTAACTTCTTGCTTACCTTTCGGATTCCCTTTCAGGTGAGGGGAGATGCAACCTGTCTCAGGTGGGGGGAGATCTTGCACCAGCCTTGAAACCAAGTACGTGTCTTGGAGGCCACATGGAGCCCATAGGCTGCGCATTTCTGACTTACAGGGCTGGCTTATAGGCCAGGTTATCTAAAGGAACACCTCTTCTTATATACTCCTCCCCAGACCCTGAAATCTTTGCCTGTGGTCCTTCTCAAAGAGGCACCTTTAAAGGAGAAAAATAGGCTGACTGCGAGGGTTGGGCCTTTACAGAGGTAGCACCTTGACGTTGCCATCAGCTCCCCAAGGAGATGCGCCTGACACTCACCCTCTCTTCTTTTCAGTGCTTGGCAAAAAACCTTTTTCTTTACCCAATGTTTTATTTGTTAACTATTTTAATCTTTTAAAGTATATGTTGTATTACTGCTGTAACCCTGAACCAGTATGAGTGCCAATTGTGAGTTTATTCTTGTGCTGATTGCTGCTATTTTATTCTTGTGTATGAGTTATGTTAGATTTTAATTGTTAGTGTTTTGTTTCTGGATATTATATGTTATTTATTTTGATTTTGCCCAGAAAGTCTAATTGGGGGTATAGAAATAACTAAAATAAAATAAAATTTAAAAATTCACATTTAGTCATACTGAAAGTAGAATATAGTGTAGTAGCTGGAATGTTAGATTGGAACTCAGGAGATCTGGAGTTTGGTTCCCATTCAGCATGAAGTGCTCTGGGGGGCTTTGGGCCTGTCCTACTTCCCAGCCTAATCTACCTAGCAGGGTTGTTGTGAGGATATAATGGAGAGCAGCAATTGGTTTATGTAGGCCAGCTTGGGTTCCTTGCAAAAGAAAAAAAAACAGGAAGTAATTGTAATAATAAAGGGACCATAAAAAGAAGAGAAGCCATGAAAATCAACAGCATTTATGAGCACAGTTGGACCAGGATCCCCTTAATGTTCTGAATGTCCCAGAAAGCCCTTCTTCAAGGTTGCTCGTAGGACTGTGGGGACACCTTGCAGGGCTTTGGACGTCAGTGAGGTTCTTTCTGCCTTAGCCGTGTATGGCGGCAGGGGGGATCTGGGCTATCAGACCTCGCTACTGGCTGCAGATTGCTCTGTGCAGTAGACCTCACGACTCACTGAAGCATCACCGATGGCAGCCGTTCTCCTCAGAGTCTGGCTCAGTGAGGACCCTGCCCGTAAGGGCCTGGGGGAGGGTCTGGCTGAGGCAGGAGGAGCCACTCCGGGTCCAGCAACCTTCTGCTACGGGTTTCACTAGTTCTAGCGCAGCTATCGAATGCGTCTGAAAGGCCTTGCCAGACACGGTGCTGAAAGAGACAAGGATGGCACTGAGGAACCTCCCTGGGGTGAGTTCTGGAGGCTGGGTGCCGTGGGCCACTGCCAAATTGCAATACAGTGCCCACACGGTGGCTGCGACGCTCAGAGAGCAACTGGAAAGGGCAGGGCTTGCCCAGGGCCCGTCTTTCGGAGGCTCCTCCGCCATCCCGGTGCAGCTTTCCCCTGCCCTTCATCCTTCGCTTACCTGAGTGCCGATCAGGACGTACGGCACGTGAGGCATGCACACTTTCAGCTCGGGCACCCATTCCTCCTGGACGTTGTGGTACGAGGCCGGGTTGACCACAGAGAAACAGATCAAGAAGACGTCCGTGTTGGGGTAGGAGAGCGGCCGCAGCTGATTGTAGTCCTCCTGGCGGAGAGCAGAAGGAGATCAATGACGGCATGGAAGCGGCAAGGGAATGGCTGGTGGCCTTCCAGACTTGCCACCTCCGGGTTGCTCCGCTGTGCTTGGCTCCTGCAGCGCAGGCCTTCCGAAGAGACGCTGCGCACCTTCCCACCAAGCCTCCCCCTGCATCGTGGACAGACAGCAACTCCCCGAAGGAGTTCCGCCCAAGATGTGAAGGGGCGACTTGCGCGTGCGCTGGTCCTGCTGCAGCATCGCCTCCCACGTTGGCCCTCCTACCAGTGCAAAGAACTGAGGGGAGATTTTGAGCATGGGGGTGTCAGGAACGGGGCCAGCCCAGTTCGCTGCCTCCCACACGTCGTGCTGCATCGTGCCGTCGGCGAGCTCACTGAGCAGGGCCGCAGTCCTCGGACAGATGCAGTGCGGTGCTCAGTGCAGAACTTCTCTCAAAAATGGCAGCCTCGTGTCCTGCAACATCAAAGAGCATCCTTCCGTGTCCCTAGCCCAAGCCCACCCTGTTGGGGGGTTGCCTCTGCTGTGCAGACAGGAAAAGGTGTCCCACATCACAGGGACAGTCCTCCATTTGAAGGGGTCCTCTGTTGGATGACCTGTGCAGGCCCAGCTGGTTGAAACATAAAGTCCCATAAAAAGGGAGAAGGAGGACCTTAAAACTGCAGGTAACAGTACCCAGAACTCACCTGGCCAACATTTCTGCCTGCTACGGGGAGACATAGAATGCTTTTTAGTTATAGTTATTAATTTAAAATTTGCTCCTGAACTGATTAACGAGCATATGCAACTGTGCAAAGGAGTGGTGCTTTTTATCCTCTTTTGTTTGTTTTCCTGATACATCGTTTAGTTCCGTGTCAGTGGCCAACCTAAGAATTTAGTATTGTCAAAAATACAAGCAAGTAGAATCAATGTGACGGAGAGAGAGACACACTGGGTATTTGGCTGCTATCGTCAGTGCTTTTTTTGTCATAGAATGCACCGCAACGGAGTTCCGGCACCTT
Organism: Varanus komodoensis; assembly: GCF_004798865.1. Taxonomy (NCBI): domain Eukaryota; kingdom Metazoa; phylum Chordata; class Lepidosauria; order Squamata; family Varanidae; genus Varanus; species Varanus komodoensis. The sequence continues at coordinate 58,956,494 of NW_025335761.1, forward strand.
TTTTCAACAGATTTTCCAAGTTTTAAAAGTAACTTTTGAAAATGTGATGTTTGGTCCATGCGGATTTGGATCACCCTGTTGAGTGTAGTAGGTCAGCAGCAAAATCATTAAAACGGTGCATGCGCGCTGCTTGTGTGTCGAGTCTGATGCATGCGCACTTCGTCCGCACTGCTTGCGATGGCGCTGCTCGGCTTGTGATTGGTCGTGTGGTCGCGCGCAGAGCTTACTGTGGGTGGCGACCATTATGTTTTGTTACACAACTGTTGTGTGTGCGTGTGTACAGTGATTGACTATGTGCGAAAGGTAAATAATTTCATGAGTTCCGGCACCTTTTTTCTTACAAAAAAAGCACTGGGTATTGTTAATGGCAACGGGTCACTCTCCTGAAGTCCATCTAGATGTTGGTTACTTGATGCTCAGAGGCCTGTGGGGTGGAAAAGTCCAATGTGTGCTCCTTGTGGGGTGAATTAGAGCAGCTTGCAGCTGGGTGTAGCTACCATCTTTGCCAAACAGATCTCTTAGCAAAACCACAAGATGGTACTAGAGGCATGTAGACAATCCAAGCCAGGCCCTTTTGGCTGGCTAGCCGTGTCTGCTTCAAATATTCAAGGCTTTGCCATTTTAAACAGTGAAATGCTGGACATCGGAATGTTTGAAACAAGTTGGAAAAATGGGGTGTGAGATGAACATGCACAAATCGTTTTAGGGCTCAACCTGATGCATGTTTGGATGGGGAAAAGTCCTGGAACTTTTGGGAGTTGGGACTTTTCCTCATCTAAGCATGTATAAGATTTTACCCTGAATGACAAAAGACTGGCTAATGCATAGAATTTCATGCCCAGGAGACTCTGCAACTGTGCACAGGAGTTCAGTGCAGGGGTGTGTGTGTGTGTGTGTGTGTGGGCATGTGCGTTCACCCTTAATACAATCATTCACCCAATTGCTAAGGGAAGATTCTACGAATTCTTTCTACATGGTGATCTGTGCAAAATGCTATGGAAGTGAAAAGCTCATAATTTTCACTCCCACAAGCTGATATAATGCCTGCATTTTTCATCTCAGCAAAACTACGGCACAGAAAATGGAAGAAAAGACGGGATGCAGATTACCTGCCCTGCCGTGTCATACAGCCCAAGCAGATGCTGCCTGCCTCCGACTGTCACCGTCACTGTCAAAGAAAGGCAGAAGTTACAGATTTTGAGATGAGAGAAGGGAAGAAACAAATAAGGAGATTAGAAGAGCCACTCGGAACCAGGCTTGGGAGTCTGAATTGTTCAGCATCCCTTTTGCTCCAAACTCTTCTGTGTAGAGTTGTATGGATCTATTTATTTAATTTTTATTCTGCCCTATAGCCGAGGCTCTCTGGGTGATTAAGAAAAGTTAAAAACACATCAGAAAGAAAGAGGGGGAAAATAGCATAAGACAATAAAATCACAGCAATTGCAGACGGATTAGCACAGAAGTATAGCAGCGGAACTGGATAAAATGCAATATTAAAACTAAAGTTCGAAAGTTAACTACTAAAATACTGGAAGAATAAAAATGCTTTCACCTGGTGCTGAAAAGAACACAGTATAGGCACCAAGTATGCCTTTGTGGGGAGCTAATTCCTTAGCTCTGGTGCCACAGCTGAAAAGGCCCTTCTCCTGGCAGCCACCCTCCGTAGTTCCTTTGGACAGGACTCCCGGAGAAGGACCCCTAAAGATGACCTTACCAAAGAAGGTGGTTAGCCATAACTGGCCCCAAGCTGTTTAGGGGTTTGAATGTTAAAACCAGCCCTTTGAATCAAGGGCCAGGCTTCAACCAGCAGCCAGTGCAGCCGGCTAGAAGAGGACTGGGGCAATGAGTTGTCGTGAGCCGGTCCCCACAAGCAATCTCACTACCCTGTTTTGGATCAATTGAAGTTTCTGGACCATTTTCACAGAAACAGCAGCTCTGTTTTCACAGGCGCATTGCAGTCATCCAAATGAGAGGTTGCCAGAGCCTGGATTACTGGAGCTAGGCTAGGGGAGAAGGAAAATTATGTGAGCTGCCTTGGGTTCCTTGAAAAGAAAAAACGGTGGGGTATAATATAATAAATAAGTAACTAAACCAGATTTCAATTTTTAAACCAGAGTTTAGTTCTACTTGAGCTCTTGTGCATTAGTGAAAATATATATTAGTGCTCATGTGCACCATGCCTTCCTTTAATGCAAATTACCACTAACATGCGTTAACTGATGTGCCGCAGTGCCAATGCACACTTGTGCTAAAGCGCTAGTGCACATTAGTGCAAGTCCACATTTGCTCAAATTTTCCCCCTCCAAAAGTGTAAAACTAGAGGAATCAGTGTGAAGGAACCAGCTTCAGGAAAAACTGGTCTGCAGTAGAATCTATAGCTCTCATTTTATTTTCTGATTTATATCCTGCCTTTTTCCTACAAGGGGCTCAAGGCAGCTTACATCATTCTCCTCCTCCAACTTATCCCCACAACAACAACCCTGTGAGGTAGGTTGGGCTGAGAGTCTGTGACTGGCCCAAAGCCACCCAGCTGGCTTCATGGCTGAGCGGGGACTAGAACCCAGATCGCCTGAGTCCCAGTCCCATGCTCTTAACCACTACACCACACTGGCATTCTCCACACTTATCCCCACAACAACAACCCTGTGAGGTAGGCTGGGCTGAGAGTCTGTGACTGGCCCAAAGCCACCCAGCTGGCTTCTTGGCTGAGCGGGGACTAGAACCCCAATCGTCTGAGTCCCAGTCCCATGCTCTTAACCACTACACCACACTGGCATTCTCCACACTTATCCCCACAACAACAACCCTGTGAGGTAGGCTGGGCTGAGAGTCTGTGACTGGCCCAAAGTCACCCAGCTGGCTTCATGGCTGAGCGCGGACTAGAACCCCAATCGCCTGAGTCCCAGTCCCATGCTCTTAACCACTACACCACACTGGCATTCTCCACACTTATCCCCACAACAACAACCCTGTGAGGTAGGCTGGGCTGAGAGTCTGTGACTGGCCCAAAGTCACCCAGCTGGCTTCTTGGCTGAGCGGGGACTAGAACCCCGATCGCCTGAGTCCCAGTCCCATGTTCTTAACCACTACACCACACCGGCTCTCCATAGAAATCCATTCATTTCGGTCCATTTTTCTGTTTTCCCTGAACCTGAGAAACTGACACACTGGGCAGGAATACCCTGGGTCGGGTTGTTCACTGGTCTCTCAGCATAGTTGCTTCCCAGGCTTGCACAAAATGCTGCAACGTATAGTGCTGCTATCAGGGTTCTCCATCTCATTCCCGTTCCTCAGTTTCCCATTCCCACCCCTGGCCTACGCTCAGCCCACATTCCTTGGCCACTGAGTATTCTCAGGGCTGAATCCAAATGGGGCATTTTCAGGGCAGAAGCAGTCGCATCAGCAAAACCAGGAGGAGGTTGACTCCCTCTCCTCCTGTGATCCCTGGGAGATAAGAAAGGCAAAGTAGATAAGCAGTAGAGACAAGCACAACTCTGGACCTGGGTTCAGGTTTCACTGGACCTGGTTTACACCAGCACACAATCCCTGAGCGACAATTTGCCTTGATGTCCTGCTGGTCACAGTGTTCATGTTGCTGGGTGAACTCTCCCCTCAAAATCAAGCTTTCTGTTCACATGGCTCCTCTTCTGTTAGCCCATCCCCAGGGCAGAAGTGAATTTCACCAAGCGGGTAGCAAAAGATCAACAGAGCTCACAGGGGTCCGGAAGAGAGCGCGTATCTAGAAGACCCCAGAGTCGGTTAGCGACACTTCCCCACCGAGTGTGTTTGGGTTATGTCTGACTGAACACAAATAGCATTCATTCTCCTTCCTGGTCTTTGATTCTGCATGGTTGCTTCTAACCTTTTGGCCTTTGTTTCAGAATATCTAGACATCTCAGTCATGGTAAGAATCTTGGCGTAGGCGCGGTCAGTTAGAGCAAAGCTAGAATACCTGCTCTGCCTTTTTTGCAGTTAATGCATAACACCATTAACAGCTGTTACTGCACCTTATTCACCTACAGATATGCATTTCACAGGCATCTTTTGTAGTCCTTTATTTTAATTTGCTGCTTCCCCCCATGAAGTGGTCTCTGACTGTGAATGGACACTCTCCAAAATATCCTGTCCTTGACAGCATTGTAAGAATGTTGTATTCTTTCATTTATATGGCTTTGTTTTGATGGAATTCACATTAAAGTTATTGTTGTTGTTGTTATTATTATTATTGATGATGATGATGATGGTGTTGTCTTATTAAAGGACACATATCACATGTCCTTGGTGAAGGCCTTTGAGGGAAATAATGCATTTTACAATATAAAATGGGAACCGTAGTGTGTGTGTGCGCTAACCTTCATTAAAGCATCTCCATCTGGGTTTAGGTTAGGAAAACCAAAGAAAAATGCATAAATTGGAAGGTAAGGTATAAGCCAGCCTGATTTGGAAGACTGCACAACTAGATCACTGCTCACAAGGCATGCCTGTGCCTCCTACCTTCTGGGCAACATGAGATAGCCTTAACCCTGGCTTTTGAAACTGGCTGGATGTTTGGTCCATGCACCGAAAGCTCCCCGCTTGGAAGGTTTGTGGGTTTGTTTGGGTTCTGCCCTTCCACTCAGGAGATCCGAGAAGTGTAAATGGCGCTCTAGGCAGCCTCCCATTCAGGTAACCGGCCAAGATCAACCCTGCTCAGCTCTGCAGATGGTTTCCATTAAATGAGTCACCGTCTGACTGAACCGCTTCTTCTCCAAAGCTGCTGAAAAGTGTCTGTTGCAGGAGGGGAAGAGGGTGGGCTGGGGAAGAGCAAGAAGGGCCAGGAGACACGTATTGTACCCCTGGGAGCCGACAGAAGAGATCCTGAAATAGGACCCCTGAAATCCGGAACTGAGCACCCCACCCCTTGGCTGATACAAAAATGGATAAGGAATTTAAGGCACTGACTACTTCAAGATGGGATGAAGGCCACAAATGCAGATGTTTGCCTGGGTTTTTTTAGAGAAACGCATATGCTGCTTTTTGATGGTTTGGACGCAGCCCACTGTGGGCGAAGTTTCATCCTCTGGTTACTCTGCTGCAGGAAGATGGGGAGGCAAGGTCACCTTTTCCTTGGACCCCCAGCTCCTTGCAACTCTCCCCCCACACAAGCTGCTCCTGAATGCTGAAAGCCCCTCCAGAACAGTGTTGGAAGCAGCCTTGATTTATTTATCCCTTCCCTATACCACCCCACTGGGCCATTTACACAGTCCATGAAAACAGGTGATAAAAATACAATAAAAATATCATAAAAACAGGGAAAAGGTTCAAAACAGCTAAGAACAGATGATAAAAACAGACAATATGAAAGAATAATAAAAAGTGACCTGGCAAAACACCTGGAGAGCCCCTACAGGTCCCTGGGTTGCCAAGTGAGCCCCTAGAAACCTCAGAGGAGGGGGTAGCCAAAGATGACAGATTCAACACCAGCCAGGTCCAAGTGGGGAGGTTATTACATAGATGGGGGGCCATGACAAGAAACGGGGGGCTGCCAAGCATCTTTCCCTCCCTTTCTGTGATCTCAGGGGCCTCCAGCACAGAGCATATGGGCTTCACTGGCCTTCTGGGGAAGGCTGTGGGGGAAAACATTTTGTGGGGTGGGAATCCCGGAATCAAACCTCACGTGAAGGTTGCACCTGCAGCTTCCCTGTTCTGCAGCACCTGCAGCTGTACGTGACATGGAGAAGGGCCGCTGGCCCCACAGCCTTCATTTTGCAAGTGTTTGCAGGCCCCCTCTTGGTCCAACTGGCTTTCTAAGACCAGGCTGAGCACAAGAGGAATGCCACAAATGCATTTCTATATATATGTATTTTCTATACCGCTCAACAGCTGGAGCTGTCCTGGTGGTTGACAACATGAACCACCAAGGCAATAGACATAAGGCTTCTTGGGGAGAGCTTACCAAAACTAGGGTGCCATCACCAAGAAGAACCTGTTTCCCCTCATTACCTCACCTCACAGGGTGTGTGAGTGTGGAGAACAGCCTCCAAAGATGATCTCACTATATAGGCATCCTTATTTCCTTTATAACTAGAGTTTTGCTCTCAAAAGGATGGGAGGGAAGGGAAAGGAAGGAAGGAAGGAACTTCTGCTGCAGGAGAGTAGTTATCCAGTTTATTAGAGTAAATAATTGAAGCCCAACAGAAGGAGTGAGTTGTAATTTAGCGTGTTTTGCTACGGCAAGACTGCAGAGAATGTACAAGCCACAGCCAAAGAGTCGCATCTGAAGACAATTGTTTAAAAACCTGCACTGGACTGCATCCTCGGCAGATCTCCAAAGCATGCAGAGTGCAGGAGGACTTCTCAGCCGTGTGGGAGATGCGGAGGACATGGAGATGCTCGGTTGTATGTCCCATAGCAAGATTTCAGAATTAAGGTGTGTGGGGAATTGTGGACGGTTGACACTTGGGAGAGAAAAGGATACTCTGAAATTTCACAGCAGTTTGCCCACTGAGCTAAAGGAGAGGGCAACACCGGCAGTCTTGGTCGGTACACAGCCTTATTGGTTAATGTGGCAGGATAAACCCAATCCATGAATATACATTGCGATCCAGTTCCAAGCACCGCAGACATGCTGCAGCAGCCTCCCGGAACTTGGCACCCTCGTTATTCTTGTTATGATTATCTTGCCTTTATAGCCCATCTTTTTTCCTCTTGTGAGAAACCCAAGGTAGCTCACATTGCTCCATTTTATCCTCGCAACAACAACCCTGTGAGGCAGACCAGGCTGAGAGGGACTGGCCCAAAGTCACCCAGAGTGGTGTTTGCAACTCCTGAGCCCCAGCCCAACAGGCCAAGCACCGCACCACACTGGCTCTCCGTTGTGTTGGACCACAACTCCCAGGACACGGGACAACAGATGAGGCCTAACCCGTGCTGAGTACGGGGAACTAGTGCTTCATGGGATTTGGAAGTGATACTTCTATTAATGCAGCCTAAAACAGCATCCCTTTTTGCAGCCACATTCAGTTTGTGATCTGCAATTCCAAGGTCATTCTCTCTTGCAGTATTGTTTATTTATTTATTTATTTAATTTATTAAAATATTTCTATGCCGCCCCTTGCCGAAGCCTCGGGGTGGCTCACAGCACAAAATAAAATACAATAGAATGCAAAAATAACAATATAAAATTAACAATATAAAATAAATAACAATATAAAAGAAGTCGCCCTGGCCAGATAAATAAGCAAATAATATTAACAATTAAAATGACGCTTAAATAAAAAGGTCTTCGCCTGGCACCGAAAAACAAATAGCGACAGCGCCAGGCGGACCTCTCTGGGGAGCGCATTCCATAGATTGGGCACCACCACAGAGAAAGCCCTCCTCCGAGTACTCACCCTCCTAATTTCTTTCACGGAGGGTTCCCGGAGAAGGGCCTCTCCCGCAGATCTCACGGGGTGGGCAGGCGTATATGGACGTAAGCGCTCGTTCAGGTAGCCAGGACCCAAGCCGTTAAGGGCTTTATAGGTCATCACCAACACCTTGAATTGGGCCCGGACTTCAATGGGGAGCCAGTGAAGCTGAAGGAGGACTGGAGTCATGTGAACATGACGCCCAGTCCCCGTCAGCAGCCTGGCAGCTCTGTTTTGAACCAATTGAAGTATCCGGACCGTCTTCAAGGGCAGCCCCATGTAGAGCGCGTTGCAGAAGTCAAGTCGGGAAGTCACCAACGTGTGTGTCACTGTCACCAGGCAGTTGTACTCCAGGTAGGGGCGCAGCCGATGGATCAGCCGAAGCTGAAAGAAAGTGCTCCTCGCCACTGCTGTCACCTGAGCTTCCAGTGAAAGCTCTGGGTCGAGGAGCACTCCCAGGCTGCGGACCTTGTCCCTAAGAGGGAGTGCAACCCCATTCAGGACTAGGTCAAATCCACCCTCTCCGAAGCCCGATCCACCAACCAACAGGACCTCCGTCTTGTCTGGATTGAGCTTCAGTTTATTGGCCCTCATTGTTGAGCCGAGTACCCCCATCTTGTTGGAATGGCATTGTTTAACTGCAGTTTGTTAGTGGCAATAATTAAATTTTAGGAGTGGCATTTCAGCCTTTTAGAATAGGGAAGAATGACCTGGGCATGGGAAATCACCAACAAATCCATGATTGGAGATGGAGGTTGAGGCCAAGAGGGAACCCTAAAAACCCTCTTGGGATGCAAGGAGCACAGAGCTGTCCACCTGTGAAGGAAGCTTGCTGTGGTGGTGAAATTATTCAGCAGCCCTTGTGTTTAAGTCGACCTATTTACTCATCAGGCTCAGTGTGGTCTGCTCTGACTGGCAGCAGCTGGCTGCCTCTAAATTTTAACTGGAGGTCCTGGGAACTGAACATGGGGCCATCTTCTTACAGATCTGGACGCTTCACCCTCGAGCAAGGCGATTGCCTTCAATGGGAGTCAGATAACTACTATATTGCTGGCCTGTTGTAGAAAATTCTTACAGCCAATCCCCATACGTATATACATTTTAGGAGATGTTATCTATGTATCATGTATGTATGTGCTCCCCAGAGAGATTCGCCTGGTGCCGACGTTATATGCTTTTTGGTGCCAGGTCAAGACCTTTTTATTTACCCAATATTTTAAAGTTTAAATGTTTTAATTATGTTTTATTAATATCCTCAGTTGTGTGTTATTTTGTTGTTGATTGATGTATTTATTCGGTATTTTATATTGTAAGTCATCAAGAGATGAATCGTAATGGATGGGATAAAAATACCCTAATAAATAAACAAACAAACAAGTGTTGCTTTTTGAAGTTGAATTGAATTTGGTAGCAACGTGTAGTATGACATTCGCTCAAAAGATGGCGGTAATCACATGAATGCTGGCGTTGCCATGCGACCGGCAAAGAAAATGGCGGAAGCACCTTTGTCATTTGAGAAGCACAAGACCATTTTGAAGCGATCTTTGAAATTCTCCTGACTTAACACCCGTTGACTTCTACCTATGGGGGACCTTGAAGGATGTGGTGTACCGTAGAAAACCAGCCACACTGGCGGTACTTCAGGAAGAAATTAAAATGGCGTGTGTGGCGATAAAAGTAGACACTTTGGTCAACATTGCGCAAGCAGTAGCTCGCCGTAATCCGAAGTGTCTGGATGCTGGTGGTAACCACTTTGAGCAGCTCTTGTAATTGCAGAAGTCAAACGTGACTTGTATTCATCTTTTGTTATGGGTGTATATTGAGTTTTAATTTTAAATCAGTTTTTCCTTTCTCGTACATTTCTGGCACCCTCTGGAGCGTCCTCCCATCCCTCCCCCAGCATGTGCACAGATACAGCTGCAGGTCTGTGGGTGTCCTGGCTGAGGTGTTTTGGGCATGCCTTCCCACAGAAGGTTGTCCTCTGCCTCTTGCCAGTTGGTGGGCATGTGTTTGCAGTGCTTAGGCGGTTAGGAGGTTTCCTGGCTAGTCAAGCTGTCTGCAAGTTTGCCTAAAGGAAACCCCAGGGCCTTGGCACCTGCCCTGCCGTGCCAGGTAATGGCGCTTGGCTTGCCCAGGGCACCACCACCCACCCATCACACGGCCAAGCTTTTTGCTAGTGAGCTGATCAAAACGTACTGCGAACTTGTGGCCGCTGCAGCATACGCAGCCCTGAAATGTGTACCACATCCATCTCACTTTAAAGCATTGTCAATAGCAGCCAGAGGAAGGCAGACAGATTGACGGCTCAGCAGGTCTGCCGTCTAACCAAGCTGTCTGGATGCTTGCCTGAAGTTGGTGGGGAAGCAGACAGATCTCTCTCCATGCAAGGATTAAAAAGTGTGGGGGACTGAACTTTCTCGGTCTGTTCATCTCCCCATGACAAGACCCACCAGGCGCTTGATTCTTTTTGCCTGACGGTTCTCATTTGTCACTGTGCACCAGCCAGCCCCTGCACGGGTGGGTGTTCATCCTGCTTCCTGGTTTACCTTCCAATTAGTAATTTGTAAGTACCTGCCATTTCGTTTAGGCACATGGGTAACTCTCCCATCAAAAGCGGTGGCTCTGAGAGCTGCTCAGACTCCCAGTTTTAAAAATCCTCGCTGAGCATCCTTCATGCTGGGTGCGATCCCAGAGCCCTCTGACCTTGGATGAGTGCAGGCATCTGCTCTGGGGCAGGAAGAGCCCGGAGGCGAAGGTCAGCCCTGCTCACCTCCTGCCCTGCAACGTGTTAGATGGCCCTCCTTTTCAGCTGCCTAGACATGGAACTTCTAAGTGGAAGGGAAGCGGGCCAGTCACCCATCGGGTGTCTCCTCTCCTGGGGCACAACCCTTCTCCCCAACCTGCCCTTTGGAAAGCCCACAGCAGTCCGTCTGCAAAGTTGTTCTTACAACCTTGGAGAAGCAGCTGGTGAAATTCCTCCTGCACCTGCCACGAGGAGGAAGGGTTTCTGAGCACAGATCCCCAGCTATGAGGTTGGAACGGCTTTCTGACCTCTTAGCTGGGTTGCCAAAAAATCCTTCGGTTGTCTAGCCACATAGACTAGTGGCCAGAGCTTCGCCACATATTTCAGCCATCAGCGGGTATCAGTTTGGGTTGTCCATAGTTGCTCATTTGAGTCACAAATAACAAGCCATAAAGGCCCGTCTTTCCAATCTGTTTTTCAACTGCATGCATACCCATTTCGGTTGCCTATATGTGAGGTTTCCTTGCTGCTATTTTAAGGGGTTTCAGCTGCCATTTGGTAAGTTGGCTGCGTTTAAATTTTATTGATTAAATTGTTTACTTTGCCTTGAGGAAGTATACAAACATTTCACACAGAAGGGGCATAACATTTTCAATCAGAGATTAAATCAATATAAGAGCTTTGATTAATCATGCTTCCATAATTAATTTTGGAAATTATGTTGCTTAATTATGTTTCCACCCTTCAAACCACAACTAAGGCACCATCACAACCCTGTTGAAGGAAGGGCATAATTTCTTCTAGAGTTTGAGGGGTTGGGGCAAGAGGGGCTTCTTCCCAAGATCGGGATTCTTATTCAAAGGGCAGGGCTGTGTGAGGAGTCCATCCAGGATTGGGATTCTGTCGGGTTCCAGGGAACCAGCTTGCAGAGTCCACATTCCTGTTGATTGCACTCACTAGGAATGGATCCCCGTTTAGAGCTTGCTTCTTTTTTGGAAGACTGGGACAAACACACGAGGAAGCCCCTGAATGCTTGCAGGGATGGGATCGGGACAGGGTTCATCCCATCCCCATGGAAGAGCAACGTCACAACATGGCTGGAAGGCGGGTGGCTACGCTGGCCCTCCCTGCCAGTTGTTTGCAAGTGGCCTGCCAGAAAACCTAGTTGACAGTAACGGATCCAGGCTATTGATTAAGTCAGGGCCAGCTCCGATAAAGATGCACAAACCTCTGTGATAGGCAGTTAATGAACAACCCGTCCCCAGGGGAAAGATGCTTCCTAAACCTTATCTGCTAGAGGCTGACAAGCCAGTAATAGGAATACAATGTACAACAAATCTGTGCTTTTCACTGAGGAGGAAGGTGAAGCCCGGAAGACAAATAGAACAACAGCCCTTGACAACCCCTCGCCCGTCCTGGAGCCGGGCCTTGATTTGTTAAATGCTTGGAACGGTGCTGATTGGCAGCGCAGGATTTATATTTCCACATCTGGGCAAAACAGTGTCTTAAGAGCTGCTTCATCACCCTGGCAGGCAGTTGCTTACATGGGAGGCGCTGAAGTGGGAAGCGGTTATTATATTAATCCGTCATCTTCAGAGCACGTTTGCGGCTGCCCCGCAGCCCAGAATGAGAGTTGTGTCGTTGGTTGAGGCTTGTGGGTAAGTCGCGGTGAAGCCCTTCCAAGTGCTTATATCCTTTTTCCTCATCAAAATATACTCAGCTGGGAGGGAAGAAAGTGTGAGAATGGTGCTTCTGGAAGTACATTTTTCATTTTTTTCCTCCAGGCTGGTCTTGTAGGTCAAGGCAGCTCCGTGGTGGGGTGCAAGTTTTCCATGCAGGGTCAATCCCTGGAAATGCCATCCAAAGGATTGCCCCCAGCAAGGCTGAGACAAATCCCAAGAGGCCATAGGAAGACTAATCCCTTTCCTCTTGGCCTGGTCCCCTCAGTTCTTTGTCCACAGAAAGAGGTTGTCTGGATTCCAGGTAGCTCTAGCTAAAGGATGGGGCAATGCGACAGGGCAACCAAAATAATCCTGGGCTAGAACAACTCCCCTAGGAAGAAAGTTAGATTGTTTAGGCTTAGGTTTCGCTTAGAAAAAGGAGAGTAAGGGAGACAGGATAGAAGAGTCCAGAATTAGGCATGATGTGAGGAAAATGGAGAGGGGGACATTTCTCTCCCCTTTGCATGATCCTGGGACTCATGAAGCTGGTTGATGGGAGACTGAGGATGGCAAAAGGAATTCGTTCTTCACACAGTGCATCACAAAACTATGGAACTCACTTCCACAGGAGTAGTGATGGCCACCCATTTGGATGGTTTTATAGGGGAATGGGCAAGTTCGCAGAGGAGAGGCTGTCAGTGGCTACTGGTCTTGATAGTAATCTGCCTTCGTACACCAGTTGCTGGGGAACATGAATAAGAAGGAATAAGCTGCTGCCTTGCTTTTGGTTTCTCACAACCACCAGATGGATGCTTCGTGTGATCCAGACCTGGTCTGCTCTTCCTACCTGAGGCCCGATTATCTCTTCTTGATCATCCCAGAGTGCAGAGCATGGAATAACGGGCTCAGGTCCCGGGAAACCAGGGTCTGACTGGACATCAGGAAGAACTTCCTGACTGTTGCAGCAGTACAACAATGGAGCCAGTGACCTAGGGAGGTGCTGGGCTCCCCCACATGGGAGGCATGCAAGATGCAGCTGGACAGCCATCCGAGAGAGATGCTTTGAGTCCTGCAGTGAGCAGGAGTTGGACCCAATGGCCTCTGGCCCCTTCCAACTCTCCCATTCTGTGATTTTATGACCCTGCAGAATTGATGCCAGTGAGAGGAAGCAGCACTGTGTTAGAAGGAGAAACAGAGTGACTGGATACCGAGCCACTTTGATCCAAAAACACAGAAGAGTCACACGAGCTGGCCATGGCACAAACAACGGCAGTTGCATCGCACATCTGTTCATGGTTCTCTCTCAGGCAGAGGTGAGTGTGTGAGGGACTCATGGATGCAGTGAGGGACCCTAGAGGTCATGTAATCTGTCTCCCAAATGGTGCTGGACGGGCAGTACATGTTTGCAGCACCCCTGACCAGGGCACTGTGGGCTCCTTGGCCATCACAACGAATTCTTCTTCCTTGGAGGTATTTTGGGAGGCGCTGGATTTCCCGCTCCTGTACCTGCAGTAGATTTTGTGCATACAGGTGGCCTAGGGGAATTTGGGAAATGTAGTCCGACACATCTGGAGGATGCCAGGTTGTTGGGTGTGTGTGTGTGTGTTGAGCTGCAGGAACCAGGAATAGCTATTTGCCAGCTTGCAAAGCCAGTTGCTCCCGTTTGCTGTTTCTTAAGTGATGTGCCTCTTTCTAAAGCAAATTCTCTTTGCCTTTCCTTCCAAACACAGTGAGACATTTCTCTCATTTTATAAATGCTGGATCAGCCGGCTCTTTCTACAAAGCAGCAGTGCAAACACGCTGGATGCAAGCGACTGCCTGCCAAAGTTTTCAAAAGTCAAGGACACCCCAGAGAGGAGGTGTCTGGAACACGGGCATCCATTAGGTTCAGCGGAATGGTTTTGCTCAGGAATAATGGACAAACCTTTAACATGATTGATGCTCCTTCAAATAAGGGATAGAGCTTGGCAATCCTCCTGGAGAGGAAAGCCAAGAAATAACATCGCCTGCTCGAGCTCTTGTCAGGCTTCCTTCTCATGTGGTGGAACCATAATTACAGGTGGGCAAACGGCCCACAGCGTGATTCCCAACGAACTCTTTAGGAAGGGGGAAAATTGGGTCCCCTTCAAGAAGTTAAAATGGACTTCAAGCTAAGGGCAGGATGCTGTCCATGTTTAGATGGAGTGCTGGGAACTGCAGGGCCTTGTTCTTCTAAAGATGCACAGGACTGTACCTGGGAAGGTAGGAAGCCTTCCGCTGGGCGGTAGGAAGCCTTCCGCGAGGATCTCTCTTTCTGGTACAAGGCCAGGACATCATTGCTGGGTGGCAAGGAGAGCAGGCCCATCGGGGGCAGGCCATCGCTCAGGGAGAGAGTTCCTGCTTTGCCTGTAGAAGGTCCCAGGTTCAGTCGGGGATTTCATTAAATCTGTCCAGTCCCTTGTTCGCAAACCGTGTGTCATCCACACAGGCATGAATTGGGATGAGTTTTAGAGATGCATGAGGATTTTGCTCCTGCTCCCACAAGCATGCATCAGTGCCGAACACACCCTCCTATTAGGGTAAGTGTGAATTTGCCCCCCCCCCCCCACACACACACGGTAAAAAAATTGTCCGCGTGACTTGGAAAAAGTCGGGCTGCTGCAGCAAGCAGAGGCTGCATTCCCAGAAAGCAGAACCTATTGGGATCTGATGCAGATTTCTCCAGCATCCCTGGTCCCACCCCTGGGAGTTCCAAGCGGTGCAGCGCAAATGTCCTGCCTGAAACTGGGGGGAGCCACTGCTGCCAGTCAGCGCTGCCCCTCCTGGGCTGGGCGGACCAAGGATCTGATTGCTGCAAGGCCACAGCTGATAATTGCACAAATGACTCCGCCAGGCTGTCCCTTGCTTCACACCGCCACTGCAGGGTGGGGTGCGGCACTCAAGAGGCCCCAGTTCGAAGCCTTACGGCCCCCCGGAGGCAGCAGGCTTCAGAGATCTTTGTTCTGCCCCAGCCATCAGGGATCGCAGCAAGAATCAGCACGGAACTATTTCCTTGAGGTGCTTCCCCTCGCGAGCTCCTGGCAAACGCAGAGGCAATGGAAATGCACGCTTTCAGGCTGCCGAGGAGTCTCTGGCCCAGAAAGAAAGACCACGCGTGACATGTTCAGGGCCCCTCAGTGCACGTCGCAATGACAGTCTCCCCTAACGCTGCAACGGAGATCCAAGGAATCTGTCCCTCCGGCGTCTGCAGACAACCTCTCATGCTCGGCTGGTCTTAGAAATGCTTGTGGAATGAAGGCTGTGTGACGGGCCACCTTCTTCTGTTCCGCAGCACAAAAGCTGTTGCAGGTGATGTGGGTCAACCTTGCCCAGCAGTCACAGGGCTCCATTCCGAGTGACCACGCCGTGGACACTGTGTGGGTTTTCCAGGAGTTCATCTGGGACAAAGCCAACTAGATTCCAGGGATCTGGGCCCAGGGAATCCACTGGAGTCCCAGCCCCAGTATAGTTTCCTTCACAATCCCTAGATCAGACCACATAACAACTGTCCTTCATGGGTGGAACATGGGTTCTTGTTGGACCATGTATTGTTGTTGAAACTTGGTGTCCTGTTGTCTGAACCCCAGCTATACTAACAAGCCACGGCTTATTTGCCATAAACGAGCAATAAACAGAACCCATGGTTTGTTGCTAGGTTGCAAACTGTGAATTATTTCACTTGGTTTGCTATTTTGCTGGGGTTCATACAATATCGCAATCCATGTTTCCCCTGCAACCCACACACAAGGTGATCATTTAGTCTGAACCCAGCCAGAAAAGCAGCTGTAGAGCAAATGGCAGTTGAATCCGAAGGGGGTTTCTATAGGAGGGAGGGTGGAGAAGAACACCCTGCTAATTAATCAGCTGGAAGCAAATTGGGTTCCTATTACTGCAAATAATAATGGCAATAGAGCAAACAGCGATCAGGCTCAAAAACAAACAGCCATGCTAATTCGTTCAGCCTACTGATTAAGATGTGCTCTTGCTCGTTAACCCAGTATTTCTCAATTAGACCTGTGAAATCTTCTTGCTCTGTAAAGCCAAACAAGAGGACGATGGCTTTGGACCTGTTTTAATGATGGCGACCTCGCGACCAAGGCCAGGGTGATTTGGAACAAGGTTCTGCAGCCTCCATTAAGCCCATCATTCCATGGTATTTTCCTGCATCAGCCTGTGTGGACACCCGGGTCAAAGTTTTGTGGCTCCATGCCATGCTGTCTGTTTGTTGGATGTACGGATTCCAAATGGCCTTGGCAGTCCGGAGAGGCTGGGTCAAAAACAATATAGTGCATTTTGACAATGACAAATGCTAACACACAGCGGGTCTGAAAGAAAAATACACACCAGAACATGTGGGGAGGCAACTGGCCAGAAAAGAGACAGAGAACGAGAGCTGCATGACCTCAGACGCTTGTTAAACACTTCTCTCTGCTTCAATTCAGCTCATGCCTTTTCCACCTCGATTATATATGTACAGCATACTTAAGTTTACCATCTTACATAGTTCTATTTAGAAACATAGAAGCAGAGCGAGTCAGAAGGTGCCTCCCGGGCCATCTAGTCTGACCTCTGGCTCCAGCCGGCTCCGCTCACAACAGCCTTACCATGTGGACGTCCAGCCCATCCTGGAACACCCGCACCGATGGGGCCTCAACCACCTCCCATGGAAGCCCATTCCCTACCCTCAGGGCCCTGTCAGGAAGTGCTTCCTGGCATCCAAACTGAACCTTGGTTCCCTGAGCTTTATACAAAACAAGCCATGATTAATACAATAAACCATGGCTTAGCATCATGCATGAAAGCAGCCAGGATAAGGCACTTCCCCATGTTTCCTTGAGGAGCAAATTGCTAATGTAATAACTTGACTCAGGAACTCAGAGGACAAAGCTGGCCTCTGCCAAGATGGCCAGTGCAGGGTCCTGCTTGTGTTGGTTGCATGTCCCCAGAATGGTTAGGTTAGGGACAAAAACAGGTATGGGATGGGGTCTTTGGCAACAGGGCTCACGAGCAGACCCTGTAATGGCTGGAGGACGCGACCTTCAAGGACCCAACCCTTTCTCTATTCTCAAACTGATCTTCCAAAATAAAATAAAATAACATCTAGTGGATGGAATTAACAGGGTAGAATTACTGATGCAGGAAACAGCGAATCAGATCCATGTTTTCAGTCAAAAGTCCCCATGCTTGGTTTAAAGGAAAGGGCTGCTTTAAGAAAAATAAAAATAAAAAAGCTTCTATTGTTGTGAAGTCTTTCCAGATCACTATCTGTCTCCTATGGCCAATACATCTCCACTCCTACTTGGCTCAGTGTTGTAAATTTGGGCCAGCAACAAATCCTGTAGGAAGGCAGCCAGCAGAAGATGGTTTCTGTGTTTCCTTGGGGGACAAATTACTGACTGAACAGCATTCTTAAGGAACTCAGAGGACGAAGAAGGAATCTGAAGGGATGGCAACTGGAAGGCCCCGAAGAAGCTGCAGTTGGGACTGGATCTCCCACTGCTATACCCAAAATGCCCCTGCACTTCTCACATGGCCACATGGTGCAAAAGTTATGATGACAGGGCCAAATCTGGACTCCTGGCCTGCTCCGCGTGGAGGGCACTTGACTCGACCACATGGAGGAATATAGGGACAATTTCACAAGTATAATTTTAAAAGAGGCTTTATGAAATGAGACACATGTTTTCCCAGTGGAGAGATGGCTTTGAGTACTTTCCCCAGTTGGATGCTCTCCAGCTGTTTTGAACTGCAATTCCCATCAGTCCCAGACCATATGGCCAATGGGGAGGGTGAGGGGAGGTGCAGCCTGAAGCATCTGGAGGGCACCTGTAGATTTGTGCATTGTAAAGGGAGAAAAAGAGCGTGTCTCTTTCCGAACAGACACGATTTAGCTTATTAAGCCAAGATATGAACTAGTCTTTTGCTCA
The DNA here is from genome assembly GCF_004798865.1 of Varanus komodoensis. Classification (NCBI taxonomy): domain Eukaryota; kingdom Metazoa; phylum Chordata; class Lepidosauria; order Squamata; family Varanidae; genus Varanus; species Varanus komodoensis. The sequence continues at coordinate 58,974,231 of NW_025335761.1, forward strand.
CAGCCTGCTTACTCTTCCCTTTGTGGTGCAATAAAAAATCCAGGAAGTCTTCAATTAACCATAGTTCCCAGTTCTATGTGACCTTGGAAACAATACTTACCAGCTTTGGAACAAGCCAGGATATTCGACTAGGGTTTCATATTGGTTTAATATCCTGGCTTGTTCCAAAGCTGGTCATCATAGTAATTCTGACATGAAACAGGAAACTATGGATTAGAAACACAGAAACAGAGTGAGTCGGAAGGGGCCTCCTGGGCCACCTAGTCTGACCCCCGGCTCCAGCCGGCTCCGCTCACGACATGCCCACCCTCTGCATTCCTGGTTTAACTCTAGCACTACTCACATGTTACTTGTGTGAGTAAAGCAAATGTGCTGCTGCACCCACAGTGACCACATTTGTGGAGAATCCTCTTTTTCTTTTGATCTCTCCCTCTTTGGAAGAGGGTTAGGTTTTCCAAACTGAGGCGTATCTCTTGATTCCATGTGAGCTTCCTGAAAGATCCCTGCCCCACATTTCTTCCAAGTGTCAAGCAAGTGGAGTCGAAATATCAACCAAGCCGTCTTTACACCCACCATGCTCTGTTTCATCATATTGTGTATATCCTCCAGTATTTCACTGTGAAAAACAAGGCCTCATCTCTCACTCTGTACCACCCATAGCAACTAAAGCAAACCGAGCGTCCAGAGATGAGCATAACAAAAATGATCTTTAATTCCCAACAGTTTTTGACTGATAGGTGTCTGAAGTCCGTGAATGGCTCTCTCTGCAAATACTCTGCCCAGATATCACAGACTGCCACTGTACTGTTGAAAGGATGGGGAGATCCCTTAAAATGTCTTGGATGCAAAACACTTTAGAGGCAAAAGATCATTTTTCCTGGAGAATAGTTCCTTGTGCATTTTTCCAAAGTAATGCTTTTCAGCAATTGCTTCAGCAGCTTTTTATTTATTTTATTTTCGATTTATATTCTGCCTTTTTCCTCAAAGGGCTCAAGGCAGCTTACATCATTCTCCTCCCCCATCATATCCCCACAACAACAACCCTGTGAGGTAGGTTGGGTTGAGAGTCTGTGACTGGCCCAAAGCCACCCAGCTGGCTTCATGGCCAAGTGGGGACTCGAACCCGGATCTCCTGAGTCCCAGTCCCAGGCTCTTAACCACTACACCACACTATTTTTATACCTGTAATGCCAGTGCATCACACAAAGCATGTATCAGGTGGGTTCCTTGTGTATGTTTTAGGAAGCCTTGACTTCGAAGGCCTCCTACACGGTCCATTTGAACAGCTGCCCAGCTGTCCAATCCCATTTCAAAGATAAAGAACCACACGAGGAGAGCCAGTGCCAGCTGCGGCCATGGATGCTGGGCTGGACCTCAGGAGTCCCGGGTCCTAAGTCCTCAGAGCCCCGGAGCCAACAGGGTGACTCTGGGCCAGTCACACACTCTCAGCCCAACCTCCCTCACAGGGTTGTTGTTGTGCATATAGGACTGAAAGGAAGAGAATCGTGTAAGCTGCCTTGAGTTCCTTGGAAGGAAAAATGGTGGCATAGAAATTCAATGAATAAATAAAATAAGGTGAGAGAATTGGGCCATGAAATTGTCCATGCACACCAGACCAAGCGCGACCCACTGTCCAGCCAGCCCTCTCTTCCCCACTGGGCTGAGATGTACTGTATTTCTATTTAAATTATACTTCCCATTTCTGTGTATGAATTCACATGTACATGTTTTATGCACACACATGCTCCTTTTTATGCTAGTACAGGTCCTCCTTTGGGGAAGATCCATCAATGGGGTCCTTTGCATCCCTCTCTCTGCCTGTTCACCTTTCCCTGCTGAGCTGTTCCCAGATGGGGAGTCTGTCTGATGCAGCAAATAGAAGATTTGGTACCCTAAGGCATACCGTTCTTTTTGGGGGATACGTATTCCTGACAAGCATCCCATTACTTTGGACACGTCATGAGAAGGCAAGACTCCCTGGAGAAGAACGTCATGCTAGAGAAAGTCAAAGGCAGAAGAACAGGAGGAAGACCAACTGTGAGAAGGATTAATTCCATCAAGGAAGCCACAGTCTGGACCTTGGAAGATCTGAGCAAGGCTCTCATGGATGGGACCTTTTGGAGGGCTTCCATTCACGGGGTTGCCATAAATCAGAGGCAGCTGAATGGTGCCAAAAGCTGGCCGCTGGAGAGGGACCATGTTATCTCCACCTGGCCAGGTGTATGCCAAGAATACAGAGACTGACTTGCTATCTCTGGGTATCTGTGAACCCAAAGGGAGAGATGAGCAATGAATGGCAATACCAGCAAAGAGAAGGTTTTTCTACCATGGGTGTCATGCCCCAAAGACTCTTAAAACATGTTGGCTGAAGAGCTCTGGGCCAGGCCTTCTACTGAACCTTTTTTAAAAAAAATGTTTTAATAACAGTAAAATTTAGAACCCCCCCCAAAAAAAAGAATAAGAAAAAGGAAGAATACAAATAAAATTACAAAGAAACACCAAGAATTCTTAAATGTTACATAGAATGTCAAGTATTTAAGAAAAATCACTGTAAATCAACAATTACTATCCTTTTTATTAAATCACAGATTTGCACTTAATTAAAATTCATTGCAAATTCTTCTAATCTCATACAATTTTCTCAAAAATTCTGTGCTGTGTTTACCTATATTTTTCCATCGTTATTATCCCTCTTAAAAAGAAGTTATATATAACACAAATCCCACTTCTTATTCTCTTTGGCTGGTAATCTTTCTACCTAATTAGTTAGCCTTACCATTACTACATAATCAACCGACAGTCTTCAATAATTAAATTTCTTCTGCTTTCCATTTATTTATTATTTATTTAAAACTTTTTTTAGGCTGTCCCTTACTGTGGTCTCAGGACGGTTTAACCATAAGACAAAACAAAATAAAACCCAGCAACCTAGTCAAAATCTTAACCAATCAACAATAAAACCCATATTAAAACAATCAAACCTTAAAACATTGGGAAAATAAAAAGTTTTTGCCTTGTGCTGAGAAGAATAAAGTGGTTTTAAAATTTAAAGCCGTTTTACCTCTAACCACAGTGATCATGTACACAACAGTCGTTCTCCTGCTTTTGGTCTGCTGAAGGGGTGCTAGGACCAGAATGGCGTTGCAGCGAGGGAGCTCACCGGGCAATGTACAGGACATTTTGCTCAGCGGGGTTAGAATCACTGAATAGCAGAGCTGGAAGGGGCCATGAAGGCCATCTAGTCCAACCCCCTGCTGTTGCAGGACACCAAGTCACACCATCCCACTCAGGTGGCTGCCCAGTTTCTTCCTGAATGTCTCCAGTGTGGGAGAGCCCACCATCTCCCCAGGCAGCTGGTTCCACTGCGGTATCGCTCTGACAGTGAGGAAACTTCTCCTGGTATCTAGCCTGAATCTGGGTAGTTCCAACATAAGCTGATTATTCTGTGTCCTACACCCTGGTATGAGCAAGAAGGGAACTTGACCTTCCCCTTTGTGACAGCCTTGGAGGTCCTTATAGAGGGATAACATATCCCCCCTCAGCCTTCTCCTCTCAAGGCTGAACATGCCCAGTTCTCTCAGTCTCTCCTCACAGGGCAGCATTGCCAAACCTCAGATCACTTTTGTTGCCCTCTGCTGGACCCTTTCCAGACTGATGACCTGCAATGTCCGTCACAATTCCCAGCTCCCCCCCAACCCCCGAGCCAAACTGCAAATCCTCACAGCAGGTGCAGGAGAAATGGTTTTCCCAAACCACAACAGAGAGTTATGAATGATCCGCATTTTGGGGTGGCTTGTCCTTGAATAGGCAACGAATGCCAATTAACTTCAGCAAAGATGCACCTAATGCACAGACACAAATGTGCAACCACAACCGCTCCCTGCCGATCCCGCTGCCTGAGATACTGGACGACCCCTGCCTTTTTCTCCTCTTCTTTGCAGCCTTGTGTACATCCCAAGTGTGTACTTGTTTGTGTCTGAAGGGTCTGGGACAGCCAGACAGGCGCATCATCAGGCTTTTCACTGTCAGATCTGCACAGGTTGAATCGCCTGGGTTCGCTTCCCACTGCTGGTGACGCGCCAGACAGCTTTGTTAGCTAGCAGGAAACCCGACGGTGCTGCCTCTCTGTCCACCTCCTCCGGCCATACTGACAGTGCCTTAAAGTAAGATGGATGTGGTACAGAGCCTCGTCCCCATTGCACAGCAGCAGTTGGGGTGGTGCAGATGCCATTACACACACTTTGCCAAGAAAAGCTGGCTCCCGCAATCTAAATAAATTAAGCAAAATTAATCCTTCTGGCACAGTTTGCTTTAGCTTCCAGTCACCGCTGGGGCCGGACAGGAAGGAGGGGTCCTGCAAAGTTTTGAAGCTTCCGCGCCAACTTCGGGAAGCCTTGCTTGGCCTCTTTTCCCCTTCTGAGGTTTCACTAAGTGCCACCCATTGTTTTCCCAGCCTTAGTGAGTCCTAGAAACTTGCCTTTTAATTTAAATTACACTCCTGGAGCCTATGTGATGTGGATAAGTTTAATGAGTCTGAATGGTGTTTAAATAAAGGCTCCTGGAAGGACCTTCACAGGGAAAAAGTTAGAAAGAGGGATTAATGAAGGGCAAGATATTGTAAAATAATTCAGCTGGTCAGTCCTAGGCACGCTTATTCAGAATTTATTCAGAATTATTATTTCACTGCATTCAGTGGAGATGGTTTGCAACTAAATGTGATTAGGGATGTAGCCTTGTTCAGGTTTTGTGTGTGTTTTTACAGCTTCTGTCTGACAATACGAATGACAAAAGTACCTTATCTTTCCTACACATGTTTGCTGGATCTGGTCCAAGGATGCTGGAAACCCCCAATTCCCATTAGCTAGACCGAAAATCAAAATTGTGAAGGAAAATATGGGATTCCTAACCACTCAGGCTGGCCAAACTATGAGCAGAAATTTGACTGTGGAACAACCTCAAGGACCACAATATTTCCTTAACTGCAGGAAACACACAACGCGTCTCCGTGTGCCAAAGGGTTTTGTGGTCACGGTGAACCTTTTGGTCGTGGCTGGCTGAAGCCGTGTAGCTCACGAGCTGATTTCCTAACACAATCTGTGTGGTCCCACATTGCCAATAATAACTTCCTTTATTCCGTGCAGGAATCTTTTGCCCAGAAGGATTCATGCAATTCCATGCACTTTGGATGAAGGTATGTACCTGAGAGCACAACTCACACATACACCTGGGAATAGTTTTGTTTCAGCAATGCCTGAACAAAGCCTTGATGGCCCCTGGGTGAGCGCACTGGTGAGGGTCCCTACTGTGTTACTCAGCCCTCAGTAAAGCACTTACACAAAATTTGGGTGTACACACCCAGAGAGCTATTTTTTAATCTTTGGAAATGCAATATAAAAGGAGCGTTTTTAAACATGAACTATGAACTGGGCTAGAAAGAACATGACCCACTGCAGTCATTCCTGCTTCCCATTTATTTGCCCAACATTTTAATGCTTGAATAATTTTAATCCGGTTTGATTAATATTAATATCCTCAGTTGTATTTTATCTGGTTATTGTATTCTTTGATTGTTTGAATTTATTGTTTGTTTATACTGTAAGCCATCCTGAGATTGTATAGAATGGGATAAAAATATTCTAAATACATAAATAAATAGAGGGTTGCATATGCTACATTAAAATTCTGGTTTACCCCTTGTTTTCTATGGGCACTTATCACTATTCAATGAGGGTAGATTTAAAAAGGGGGGGCGGAGCTTTAAAACGAAGCAGGAAGTCCCTTCTTCAGGCAGGTCTTCACTCTATACTCATCTTCAGGCTTGAATCTGGGATGTGTGTGAGGGGGATCACCCCTCCCACCCCAGCTGGCCCTTTTATACACATAGCAGCTTTAAAAATAATAAATTGCCTGCTGGGGGGGGGGGCTGCCCCCTTCCCCCCTGGATCTGGGTTTGCTTATCTGTATGGCTAAATGTTGACTGCCATTTGGACTTCGCTCATAGATGAAACACACGGGAAGCCTAGGGCTGGCTCATTTCACACAAAGTGAGTGGATAAAATGATTGTCCATTTCTCACAAACCTAATGAGCTGTGACTGAAAGTTTTGCCTTCCATCTCGAGGCTTGCAAGGGCTAGAGCTGTGCTTTTTAAAGATTTGAAAACCAGGGATCTGGGCTAGCTTGTGGGGTTCCTTATGGCCCCACCGGGCCCTGAGGTTTTTCCAGCTAGGGGGTTTCACAGTGTGTAAAACTAACACCGGGAAAGCAACTGCAGTTCAGTATTTGCACATCCAGTGAAGGAGCCTGGAGCGGTGCCGTCTGATCAGAAGAGAGATTTGGGGGTGGAGGTGATGGCAGGTAGCTTAATGACAACGTCGACCCGCTACTGATGAGATTAGCTTTGGGGCCTTTTGAAGACTCACCCTCATATCTTGCTTCTGGTCTCCATGTGCTAACTTAGCCGTGGTCCAGCGAGAGGCAGCACAGGAAAGGAGCAACACAATCTTGCTGGCTTCTAGCTGCACCAGGGACTGGCCAGGAGTGTCCAGTGGCCAGCGAGAAACCTGTGAGCCATTGCAGATGTCCTCCTGCCCAGTCAGTAACCTAAGCAAGCTGTTCAGGGCATATCCTGAACTGGCCAATCCAGAGAACTGGCAAGGGGAGATTGTGCCTAGCATAAATATGGCGAAATGCACAAGCACCCGTTTCAGTCAGGGACCTCTGCCCCAGATGGGAAGCACTGAGGACAGTCCTCTATTTGATCATCTCAGTGCTCCCAAAGGGGCCGTTCTCCTCTTCCATTTTGGAAGAAACACAGAAACAAAGCGAGTCAGAAGGGGCCTCCCCCTTCCCCATCAAGGGGCCTCCCCCTTCCCCTCCCCCATCAAGTCTGACCCCTGGCTCCGCTCACGACATGCCTACCATGTGCATGTCCAGCCTATCCTTGAGCACCCTCACCGATGGGGCCTCAACCACCTCCCATGGAAGCCCATTCCACACCCTTGGGGTCCTAACTTCCAGGACTTACTTCCTGGCATCCAAATTGAATGTTGGTTCCTTGATCTTGGCTCTGTTGGAGTGTGTCCTGCCACCCTCCGTGTGACATCCCCTCATGTACCTGCATGTCGCCAACAGGTCCCCTCAGAGTCTCCTTTCCAGGCTGAAGAGACCCGGTTCCCTCAGTCTCACTTCATACGGCATCCCCTGCAATCCGGCCACCATCCTTGCGGCCCTGTGCTGCACTGACCCTAACCTGGCTATATCCCCATTGCAACTCTCTCATTGTCACCAACCCCGTGAGGGAAACCTACGCAGAGAAAAGACCATTCAGATTACATGCCATTTTGCGAAGGCCAGCGCTGGCGACGACAGAGCCCGCCTCACACCTTCTGTCGTTAGCTGCACACCTGACTCCCAGGTCCTTACTCTGGCAGTTTCCAAGCGAGTCTCTAACCCGCGTGGAGTCGCCCATGGTGACTTCAGCAAAGCTCCGCTGTGCCTTACACACCTGGCTGGGATGCCAGGGCATTGTTAGCATGAGCTCCCCCTGCTCAGAGGGCTGGAGAGGAGTCAGACATATGCAACATGGCCTGCATTCACAGCACGTGGCTCTGTCCATATCCAGAGCAGGAGGAAGAGACCGCGCCAGAGACAAAATGAGACTAACTTCTGCTTGGGTGATGTCGTCCTTCCTGTCCCTTTTCTTCTCCCATTTCACCTGCAAAGGCAAAAGGGTCACGTGACCTGTTCTGCCCTCTTCTCTCTCCCTCCCGCCACTTGGGCACACCTGGAGAGAAGGCGCATGGCCCACCCGTGCTCTTCCAAGCTAGCCAGCTAACAATGGGCCTTTCTTTTCGGCCAAAAGACCCTGCATGAACATACCAACGTCTTTCCTTCATGCGAGTCACTTCTGCATGCCTGTGCGGAAATAAACCTTTCCACCCTTTCTTCAGAGCCCCTCAGTGGGGCTTCTAAGCAATCCAGGTGCAAGCAGCAGCTGCTGAGCTAAATCCACATTGTGCTGCTTGCTGCTGCCCAACCTGTGCAGAACCAAGAAGACGGCAGGGTCGCAGCAAGAGGCCAGCAGCGGTACAGCGGCCAGCTTTGTCCCCAGGGCCAGCATCTCGGGCAGGCATGGTTGGGCACTTGCCCGTGGGCCACATGCCAGCAGGCTAACTGGCAAAAGCCCCCTGGACTTGCTCCTCCTCCTGCAACTGGTGGGTCCTCCACCTCTGGACAACCTTGGTGGCGAAAAGGAGGAGCCTTGCCAATCTGGGGACCGGGAGCCAGGACTGTTTATCTCCTTGTGCACTGACCGGGTCAGGCCAACCAAAGGGCTCAGGCTTGGTAGAGCAAGCAGAAGTCTCGGCTGTGCTGGTGCTTTGGATGAGCAAGCCGTGATCTTCGTTTTGGCCGGGGCATCCTTTGGCGGCAAGTTTGTGCCAAGCGAGATAACGGAGGAAACAGACTGTGGAGAAGAGCAGGAAGACCGAGAGAGGAGAGCAGCGGAGCGGAGCATGTATTCCTGCCATCCCTGCTTTTGTCACAATGGAAGAGAATTATAGAAACAGAGAAACAGAGCGAGTCAGAAGGGGTCTCCCGGGCCATCTAGTCTGACCTCCGGCTCCAGCCAGCTCTGCTCATGACATGCCAACCATGTGCATGTCCAGCCTATCCTTGAACACCCACACGGATGGGGCCTCAACCACCTCCCATGGAAGCCCATCCCATACCCTAGGAGTCCTAGCCGTCAGGAAGTGCTTCCTGGCATCCACCCTAAATCTTGAGTCCCTGAGCTTTGACCCTTTGGAACACATCCTGCCCAACACTGCAGGGGAGAACAGGTCTCTACCCACCTCCATGTGACACCCCCTCACATGCCTGTACCTCGTTAGCCGAGCCCCTCGGAGTCGTCTCCTCTCAAGGCTGAAAAGACCCAGCTCCCCCAGTCTCTAAGGGGTGAGGGGGGATGTGGCAGACAGAGCAGAGGGTTCCCTTTCTATAGTGAAATGCAGAGATAGATAATTCTAGTGTTGCTTTTTACAGTGCATCTGTGCCCTGTGGTCATTAGGCCTGTCCAGGTTAAAGTGCAGGGGCACAGATCTCAGGCTGCAAGGCCCCAGTGCTTGTAAACCACCCAGAGAGCCCTCTGGGCTACTGGGGTGGTAGATAAATGGAAATAAGCAAAATAAATAAATAAATAAATAAATGTCAGCCCTTTTGCTCATATGGTCAAGCTGCAGATTGGATGCGTGGCAATTAAAAAATAATAGCCCCCCATTCAGTGATTTGTGGGGGCTTTTCTGATGACGGAAAGCTGATTATCAGTCAGTTGCCGGGATGCTCTGAGAAGTTAGTTGGATGAGGTTGAGGGTGTCCAAGGAAAGGCTGGACATGCACATGGGAGGCGTGTCGTGGGCGGAGCCGGCTGGAGCCAGAGGTCAGACTAGATGGCCTGGGAGGACCCTTCTGGCTCGCTCTGTTTCTCTGTTGAATCTTGCAGCATTCCAAGCTGGAAGAAAAGTGATACGAATCTACGCAGGGGCATGTCAGGCACTGCTGCTGTCAGGACGAAATGAGCAAAAGCTCTTTTGTAATATGACTGCTGAAAGCAAGGAAGGTGGGGTGGGGGACTTGGCCTTTGGAGCCCCAGCTTTGTGGCCACATACACCGGCACTGTAATAGATTTTCGTCAACATAAACTGAAAGGCTAAAGTGCATGGGGAAGTAAACGTTTCGCCAGTTGCCAAAAAGAGAGCACCATGAAGGTACCAGGTGACGCTCACCAAGAAGCTTCTTCCATACTTGGGATGTCCTATTAAAAAAGACCCTTTGCTTAATAGCTGCCCACCTCACTTCCTTTGGAGAAGAAGCGCTGGAAACAAGCTGGAAGACCTTTTTATTTAAACGTCATTTGAATTGTTAACAATATTTACTTATTTATCTGGCCAGGGCGACTTCTTTTCTTTTCTTTTCTTTTCTTTTCTTTTCTTTTCTTTTCTTTTCTTTTCAACTTTTCTTTTATAACTTCTTTTATATCGTTTATATTTTTTATTTATTTTATATTATTAATTTTAATTTTATATTGTTATTTTTATATTGTATTGTATTGTATTGTATTGTGTTGTAAGCCGCCCCGAGGCTTCAGCAAGGGGCGGCATAGAAATGTTCTAATAATAATAATAATAATAATAATAAAAATAATAATAATAATAATATGAGAAGAGATGAGCGAAAAAGGCAAAAGCAACATGAAGAAGAGATGGAGGTGGTGGGGGAAACCTGTTGTCATTATGAAGAAGCATGGAGTCCATTTTTGTCAAGTGGTGCAGAATAGTTGAGGGGAAGAAAGGGAAAAAGCAATTTGACGTGCTTCTGCCCCACTTCCTGAAAGCAAACTATTATGGATGTCAGGTGACAAAAAATCTGAAGCATGTACGATCAAGAAAGATCCTTTCAAGTGGGTTTTTGTCTCTCTTGGAGAAAAGGCTATTCTGTTTTCCTTGGGATTTCCTTTCTTATGCAGCAACTTCTCCTTGGGTTCCAGTGGCATCATTCTGTCTCCAAACCAATTGGCCCAGAGCCAGGCAAATTCAGTGTTAGAGGGAATGATTTATTCTCTGTTCAATGTATTTAGAAATTCTGTGCAGAAGGAAGTTTTCTCTCTGTAAATTAATTCTTACTGCTCTATCATAAGTTCAGTCACCCCAATAAATCACATCATAAAAATATTAGCTATTCTGAAATGTCTGCTCTGCTTGGACCGAATAGGATTTCTTTCCCATCCAATCTTCCTGTAATCTGTTTGCAAGGCAGAGTTTGCAAGGCAGGGGAAATGTTCGATGGAGTGACACAGCCATATAAAAGCGTGTTTTTTCCCTCTTTACATCAGGTAGACCTTCTATTTAACTTCAAGGGGCTTGAAGTGCAGCAGCCTCTGGGATATTACTGTGGTACATGTAATCGGAGTGTCGGGAAAAGATGAAGGATGGCAGAAATAAAATTGTTTATTCTCTTTGGTCAACAACTCCTTTGCTACCCTGCCTTCTGTGATTCTATGAACTGACTAGAGATTTATGAGAAAGAGGTTTGAGTTTGGTTTTGACCAGAATCCAGCCAGTTCCCAGGCATGCAACCAAGAGCAAACGTGAATGCAACCTGTACATTTCCAAGCTTGTGATGCAACTCATGAACCAACAACCAAAAAGGTATTTGAAACATATATGTGGAAAATGCTTCAAGACATGTGCAAAGGCACTTTAATCCATGGAATTAATGGAAGAAATGCCTTCCACTGTGAACTGTGGACCTGGAATGAGTACATTCGGAAAAATGCACTCAAAAACACATAGAAACATAGAAACAGAGTGAGCCAGAAGGGTTCCCCCGGGCCATCTAGTCTGACCCCCGGCTCCACTCATGACATGCCCACCATGTGCAAGTCTAGCCTATCCTTGAACACCCTCACTGGTGCCCCCCCCCCCCACCTCCCGTGGAAGCCCGTGGAGGCCTTCATGGAGGCTTTCAGGTGAAAACAAAACAACACAGCTCGCCAACCGAGGTGGGCAAATGTTGGAATAAGCTTTGAGGTGGCCCTGGGATATCTCGAGTTTTGCGGAATCCCGCATCGCTAGAGCGAAGTTCTCCGAGGTGCCTCTGAGGTGGCACATTTCATCTGCGTGCAGCTGTGCGGGTGTCTTCAGCAGAGTTTCTTTCCCATCAGCTGCTGCTCAGCCCTTTGAACTGCAGATTCTAGGCATGAACAGGTGAGCTTCTGCATGTAACTCTCCAGAGCTTCGGGCTCTGGAATCTCTTTTGGAAACGGGAGTTGCTCTCTTGTGCACCAGTCTTATCATCACTCACTAGGGGATCGTTAGTGACTCTGAGCACATACTGACTGCCTCTCCTCGCTCGTATCACACAGATCACCGCAGGGTTCAGGGCAGGTTGCCCAGAAAAGAGGCTTGGACTTGCTCCTTCTGCATCTTGCAGAGCTGTGCATAAAGGCTGTCGATGTGGACGAGGTGGGAGGATTGTCTGAGTACTGAAGGACCTCCCTGTGGCTGAGTCCGGCATGACCCAAGTCCGATGTGGAGTTCACAACAGACTGACTTTTTCTGCGACGTACAGATTCTGCAGACTTGTGGACCAGAATTCGACTTTCCAGAATTGTATGCAAAATTAGTTTACAAAAGAAGGAAAGTTGCTGGAAAACATACTTATATCCAACTGCCATTTTTAACGTCATCTTTCTGTGTTCGTGCGCATGAGCATTTGCTGATTAACTGTCTGCTGGGTAGAGAAAAATGCAAAATGCTACCTGTGCAAACTCTTTGGCATCCTTCTGTGAAGCGGGCAAAAGCTGACCCTTTGGCGAGTGGATGATGGAGCAAAAGAGGTCTGAAAATATGTGAAACCAGTTTGACAGAGAGCCAGGACTCGAGAGATCCATGTTCTTGTTGTCCCTCAGCCATGAAGCTGCCAGTCACAGCCACTTAGCCAGCCCTCCCTTGCAGGGTTGTTGTTGTGAGGATAAAATGGAGAGGAAGAGAATCTTTTTTTTTTTTTTTTGGATTTATATCCTGCCTTTTTCCTACCAAGGGCTCAAGGCAGCTTACATCTCCTCCTCCATTTTATCCTCACAACAACAACCCTGTGAGGTAGGCTGGGCTGAGAGTCTGTGACTGGCCCAAAGTAACCCAGTTGGCTCCATGGCCGAGCGGGGACTAGAACCCAGATCGTCTGAGTCCCAGTCCCATGCTCTTAACCACTACACCACACTGGCTCTAGCAAGTCACCTTGCACTTCTCGCAAGAGGAAGAAAGGCAGGGATAAATATAAAGCAGTAAAAAGAATATGGCCAAATCTGTACATTTCCTAATGTACAGAAACATTTGCGTTTGTATGCTGCCTCATAGGCTGGGGGTTAAGGAAGAACAACATCGCCATAAAACCATAATAAGATTAAAACGGTAACATTGAAAGCAACATGAAATCCAGTTAATATAAAATACAGAACAGGGAAACAAATGAAGCAGCAGAGAAATAGCATGATAAAACCATGATTATTCCAAAAACAAGACCTAAATAACAAAATATTTTCCTGGCAGTGAAAGCAGAATAGCGAGGATTCCAGTTGCACCTCTTTAGGGAGCGAATCCCAAAGATGAGGCGTAATAACAGAAAAAGTCCTTTTTCTTTCCAGTCCCCCCCTTGCTTCACGGGGAGGAGCTCGGAAAGAAGGGCAAACGAGCATTACATTCTCCACCAGGGTCTCCTTTCCAAACAAGGCTTGGCCCCCAGATCTGTATTTTTCCCACCTCAGTGATACTTTCGCACAGCCTTATACTTTTTTTTCTCTTACTATAGCAGTGAATGATATCCATTCAGTTCTATGGGATGAAACCAAAGTATACAGGAGCACTGCCGCGCTATGGGCTGAGTTTTCCTCCTAGTGAATGGCTGGCATTTCTGCCAGGGAGACTCAAACACACCCTGATGTTCATTTCCTGCCTCTGCTCTCCACCACCCTGGGCTGTGACAAAGAAACAGTCCTTCAGGCTTCTCTTGCATGGATGAAACTATAAGTTTCCATCTGTATGGCTTTTGCTTGTGGAAAATGGGCCATTTGTTCTTTTGAGGTCAGTCAAACTTGGAAGCTTCCTGCTAAACCTGATAAAGCTCTCAGGCAAGTGTTTTCCTGTATTCTGCGATTAGCAACCACAGGGCTTTGGGGAACCGAATGGATGTTTAAAAGGAAATGTTTCATTCATCCACCCTCATTAGTGATATTCCCCACTGCTTATTGGCTGCTGTGTTTGCTCTGCCCTCATCATGGAAATTAGAAACACAGGAAGTGGAATTACTCTTGTTCATCCTGCGATGGCATATACATTGTCCTTGCACGATGAGCAAGAATTTATTTTACTTTGTAGAAGCAATTTGTTTGATGTGCCTCATGAGCTCACTTTGACTGCGAGAAAGTATTCCTGAAATTAGGACAAAGATGTATCGGGGGTGGGCTGGTTAATTTCTGGAAGAGGGAAGTGGAAAAGGGCTTTCAAGAAGGTACCTCTGAACTGAGAAGTACACCTGGTTGCGTCCGGAAGAGGCCGATTAGGTGTTGGTGCTAAAGCTAGGCTGCAAGACCAGGTTCAAAACATTGCAGATGTGGATGTCATAAAAAGCAAGAGTTTGACGTAGGTGGGAATAGAGATCCTGGGAGAAAGAGGTACCCAACAAACATGCTAATGCTTCTACTATGCCCCATGCCTTCCATGGTAAATATGAAAGTTTGATATTAATTGTTTGAGCGAGAGGAATTTAGACTGAAGGAACTTAGAAGGAGAGACTTTAGATCGAGAGGAATTTAGATATGTTTGCTACCAGTTGTATTTTTTCTTTTAGAGTGCAATCTGATGTCGTTTGCCCTTGAGGCAAATACAGCTCCTCACATGGACATGCGCTCTGTGTTTCGTCTAGGTGGCCATCGAGGATCATCCAACTAAAGTGCCGTGGAAGGGGAGGGCTGGGGTGCTATTTGTACTCCCCACCTCTCTGGCACTATGGTTCCCCAGCACACCACCAGCAGTGACAGGGGCATGTCCCCCCCCCCCTCAGGCAGTGAGAGAACTTGCCCTAGACCTGCTTGTCATCTGTGATTCTCTTCAGAAGCCACCCCCAAAAAGAGCTGGATCAGTGGACTAGGGCAGGGCCTTCTCTGTGGCAGCCCCTCAGTGGCGCATTTTGCCCCCCTAAAGAAGTGGGCCAAAACATGTCTCTTACTGAAATGGGTGCACACATACAGTTTCCATTCGTTCAAGACCCCTTGGCCAATCTGAAGCCACAAGGTGTTCTTTGAAGGGCCAACACACCTTGGAGCCCCCACTTAGCCCCCCTGGCATCCATGGCACTATGAGGCATGAACACCAGCAGTGGGATGCCAGAGGACTCCTACAGCATTGGACCACAGTGTGTTGTCTCCAGCTGGCCAGTCACTCTTTTAAGATGGACCTTCTGGTCAACCGTAGCCATCAGGGCCATCAGCCGCTGTTGAGAGAAGGGGATGGATTTCTCTAACCCCATTTCGAGCAGCCATCGAAACTCATGACTGGTCAGTTGTGGGGGGAGCACGAGTCCACTGCAAAACCCGTTTTGAGGGTATCCAGTTATGAATCATTCAAAAGTAAAGAGAAAGGAGATTTGTCACCCAAAAAGCGTGCAAGCTAGGATTAGGATGTATTGAATTGCAGTTAAGGCTGCTTGTGATCGTTCATATGCAGCAGTGCACAGGTCGATAGGACTGCTATCTAGAGACCAGAGTGAAGTTTCCCCTCCCCAAATGGGTGTAACCTTGACGCACCCGGCTAAATGGTGCAACAGTGCTTTGAAGACAGTCTCCGCGCAGTGATGAGTTGACAAATCCCAGCTGGATGTTTTGGACTTCAAGGACAAATGGATAAATGCATTCTGGTCCCTGGAGCATCTCTTGAGCCAAAGGCCACAGCATGGTGCTGAAGAGCATGTATTGATCGCTCGATTCATAAAGTCTGAGCGAATAAAGTGCTTTCCTTATGATAAGGCAAATGACAAACTTCCCTGAAAGATGCAAGTTACCATCACTAAAAGCTCCATCTTCTGGTCTCACAGCATTGGCTGGGGTACTGTGGGGTTATCTGGGGACCCAGTTCCAAGGTCCTCTGATCTCAATGCTGGGAGTCCCAATTTGGAGCCACTGCCTGGACTGCTTGCTGTCCGCATGATTTCTATGGGATGACCCAGTTGGTTGTCCCAGTCCCCAACCATTTAGATCCAGTGCAGAAGGCATGACTCTCCAGGCACTGATGCTCTGCAACTCCATCAGGCCTAGCCAGCATCCCCAGTGGTGAGGGATGAAGGGGACTGCAGTCCAGCCACATCTGCCAGGTCATGTGTTCCCCATCCCTGATCTGGAGCTTCCAGGTAAAAACACAGAAACATAGAAACAGCGCGAGCCAGAAGGGGTCTCCCGGGCCATCTAGTCTGACCCCCGGCTCCAGTCGGCTCTGCTCACGACATGCCCGCCATATGTATGTCAAGCCTGTCCTTGAACACCCTCACCGATGGGGCCTCAACCACCTCCTGTGGAAGCCCATTCCACGCCCTCGGGGTCCTAACGGTCAGAAAGTGCTTCCTGGCATCCAAATGGAACCTTGGCTCCCTGAGCTTTGCTCCATTGGAGCGCGTCCTGCCCTCCTCTGCAGGGGAGAACAGGTCTCTACCCACCACCATGTGACACTCTCTCACATACCGATATGTCGCCAACAGATCCCCCCTGAGTCTCCTCTTCTCCAAGATGGGGAGCACCCAGGGCCAGGAACAAGTTGGAAGTAAGAACTGTTCCCCCTGTCTGAGAAAACGCATGCCAGAAAGCAATCGGGCTGCAGTATTTTGCAGAACTGGGTTTACTGGATGCTCTTCAAGGGCAATTCCATGTACAGTGCATTGAGAAATTCCCTCCCTTGGTTAATGAAACTGGCCTGCATCTACGCTTGATTTTAGAGGGGGCGGTGAAGAGGCTTTTGTCCTTTCAGTGCCTCTTAATATGAGGTTGACGTTCTCAGGGCTGCTATTGATAGCTGTCACAAGCGGAATTTGTTTTAATGCTTTAATGCTTTGCCCCCCATTTCCCTGCACCACTTTGGGGGGTGGGCTATGGGCATTGAGCTGGAGGTGGGCTATGGGCATTTTTAAATAAGAAGCAAATAAACATATGCTACTTCTTGCATTAGCTTTCTCTCCTCCAGAGAGGCAATGCCATCTCGTTCTGCCAGGGCCACGTTACTATAAATACATCTGAGACTGTGATGTACTTTGACACTGTGTTAAAATGGACCATATTCCCACCCGAAGAGAGATCGTTTCCCTGCACAAGCAAAAGTGTCCTGCAAGTAAAGGCTGAGGTGCTCCAGTTAATAGATTTCTCCTTGCCTGTCGGGTTCTATAAGGATGTACCATCTCAGCTGACTCTAAATTCAGCACACCTGGGACCTCCAGGCAACCAGATTTCCAAATTATGCAGCAACCTGCATGTGGAGTTGAGAAAAGGGTTTTCATGTGGCAGAGAAGAACACTGTGCCTACACTGTTATGCTGTGATCCACAACGTCCCTTGTTCAGTTTTCATCTCAGACTGTCACTATCTCCGTCCTGACCTCAGTCTGCCAACTGCAGAATGGGGATAATAAGAGTCGGATGTCATGTGATCGTTGGAAGATTGCTGAGAGGGATATCTGAAGTGTTTTGAACTCTGTGAGGATCAATAGTACCTATGCTGTCGAATCCTCAGAAGCCTTCCGAGATTCCTATGCATTGCTGGGCCAAAGTTGGCATGACAGAAGAAATGGCAAAGACGGATCTCTTAGTGGGAGATAAACAGGAAGCTAGAGAAATGCGAGGGTTAAACAGAAAGCTAATCAGACAAACTCAAAGGAGCATGCATGCATGAGGCAGATTGCTTTAGAAGATTCCTCCATATCAAGATTCATATGCTGGGATGTACTGAGAAGAATATATGTTAAGGTTCCATTAAATTATAATATGTAGCTATGCTTTTGCATGCATTAGGATTAAATGTGACTATGTGTGATTGGTTAATGTATTCTCATGCTATATGACATATTTACAGTATGTATTCTTGATGCTCTCTTTGTTTGAACGAATACTGTTACTTTTAACAACAGATTCTTCACTGTGCAGAACAATAATAAATTTTGCTGTGTCCTACAAACAGTAATTATTTTATTGACTTCCAGATCAACAAACTGGAGAATTACTTGCTAAATTTCTCACCTTCTTGGTTTAAAGTGAGAGAAAGCATTCATTCCTGATTTCTCCAACACCATCCTTTGGCTACTTTTGCTGGATAGATTTTTCAGGCCATCTAGCTCACGTGCTTTGGAGGGTGAAAGAAGGAGACTGGAGAAGTTTAGGATATCTTTAATCTCCTTCCATTTCCACCCAATGGAACCCCTGTTTCCACTTTCTTCTTGGTCCCTGTTCCAAAAGCATACATGGAGTGTTGATTTGGTGCAATTGCACCCCTTTGGAAAAGAGGCACGGCCATGCACGTTTTTCTAGTTTGAACAAAAAGAAGAAATGGGAGTGAGATGAACTGGGCTTTGCTGTGTCTTTGGAGAACGTCGTCAAGTCTGGCCATTCCAGGTTCTCCCAAACTTATTTAAGGAATTACCCACTGACGTGATGTTCTTTGCCTTATAGTGTTTCTCTTCTCCTGGAAACATTCGCCAGTCAAGCTTTAGCTTTGCCAAGCTGCCCTCCTTTTCTCTTATTCCTTCCCTGCTTCTCCAGAAGCATGCAAAGACTCACTGCTGCTGTCTTAATTATCACTTTACCAACCAGCTGCGGGACCATGTGATTCTGGCTCTTGTAGTCACCTCAGGTGTGCACCTGGCACCTTATAAAGATGGACACCTGCTGAGCAGCTTAATGAGGCATGGAAGTTGGTGGGCTTAATTAGCTCTGAGATGTGTTGGTCCAAAGAGAAGCAGTGAAACGGGCTGGGTCCATTGCCATCATTTTAAAATATGGGCAGTGTCTGTGGTCTGATTTTCAAGAGTAGCCAGTAAGAGATTTTGGCTTTATGCCTTTTAACATTAGGGAAAAAGCCGGCCACAGTCCAGGTTGGGATGGCAGTGGCAGAAAGGAAGACAGGATGGCCACATGCGTCTGACCAAAGGAGAGAATGTCCATCATCCTCAGCCCAAAAAGGTCTGGGGGAAGCAAAGTTTACTCCATCATCAGATCATAGAACCATAGAATCATAGAGTGCGAAGGCCATTGGGTCCAACCTCCTGCTGTTGCAAGAGACCAAGTCACACCCTCCCACTCAGATGGCTGCCCAGTTTCTTTCTGAAAGTCCCCAGTGCGGGAGAGCCCACCACCTCTCCAGGCAGCTGGTTCCACTGCTGTATTGCTCTGGCAGTGAGGAAGATTTTCCTGATGTCCATCCAGCTTGAATCTGGGTTGTTGCAACTTGACTTGATTATTCCATGTCCTACACTCTGGCGTCAGCAAGAAGAGATCTTGGCCTTCCTCTTTGTGACAGCCTTTGAGGTTCTTATACAAGGATATCATGTCCCCCCTCAGTCTTCTCTTCTCAAGGCTGAACATGCCCAGTTCTCAGTCTCTCCTCATAGGGCAGTGCTTCCAAACCCTGGACCATTTTTGTTGCCCTTTGATGAGCTCTTCAGGGTATCCTTTTATGAATCTCAAAAAGGTGTCACCCAAAAAGAGGACAAAAGAGGATTTGCATAATATTTGCATACATTAATATATATGCATAGGTGCAAATTTACAAATAGTAGCTATGAATAGGAATAGTTTATATCTCATTTCTAGTGGGGGACACTGCCAAGCTGTTTTTGAGTCTGGTTAAAAGAAAATAAACCCAAGAAGAGAACGGAGTCCACACCTCTGGCAGTGTGTTATCAGCACTGGAATTCAACCCATTGCGTGTTTTCATATCATTCTTTCCTGGGCTGCTCCCGTTTGGCAAACTGATTTTGGCATGTGAGTCAGGCTTACCGTAGAAGTCAGCCCATTGAGCGGAACATGAAATCATTTCCAGAAAGCATTCCCATCTTTCTATTGTGCATAGCTAACAACAACAACAAAAATAGTCACATATTTTCTAATACCAGGAGGCCTTTCAAAAACAGGTCATGACACTGAAAGAGCAAAGGTGTTTTGTGAGTTTGCAGTCTGTGACTCTCAATTGCTTTTATTCCCCGTCTACCCCCGCTGCTCTCGACAGGGGATTCAACCATCACATTTCTGGCTTTGCCTTCCTGCACTGCATTCCAAATTGTCCAACCAACCGAGTCCCCACAGGACACAGACATGTGCTTGTCATTCTGGGAACAGCCCCGTCAAAACCTGCCGAGAAACTGCAGTTGCAGCTGTGTGCCACAGAGCCTTGAAGCCCTGCTGGGGTTACTGGGTCCCAGGTGCCACACGGGCAGAAGCTGGCTCAAGGGAACCGGTGAGTGTAGCTGCGGTGCCTTCCCTTCTGAGTCTTCGCAGGATATTTGAAAGGTCATTTCCAGCGCCTGTGAAGTCTCCCTCAGCATGCCCAGAAACAGAAGTCTCAATGGGTCAGCCAGTTTGCAATACAGGTGCAACCCTATGCATGCATCAGCTCGGTCTTTTTCCCTGTCTAAATGTGCATAGAATTGCATGCTACGTTGATGAACTCTTGCAGAATCTCCTGGAACAGTTCGAATCTCCAGGAAGTCCTTCTGGTCATCTAGGAGTCCTACAGCAACCCTGCCAGGCTGGATCCATTCAGGGTGAAGCAGTTTAAATAACAACCACTGAAATCCTCAAGAAAAGGACCAAGCTTAAAGGCTGGATTGCAGTCAAGTTTCCAACCTTCTGATGTGTATATTTCCTGAGCGAGCGTGCAGTTGATAGCAATGGCAGGCAATTTATTCTTACATTTAGAGTACCCAGACACATCATCCTGATCTGCCGATCAGGCGGCCCATGCTCCTTTGCACTACATCAGCTATATCTATGTAAGCAAGCTGTTATAAAATTCAACATTTCTGTTTGGGGCCCTATACATATATAGGGCCAAGCACCCTCCTGCAGTGGACGCTGGGATTGTCACTGTAGTCATATATATATATATATCTCCCCTGTGTAATGAAAAGTGGCAGAAAACCTTATTCAGGAAAAGCAGGACACATCTGTCAGTACAGGCAAAACATAATTAGCAGCAAGCATTCAGCTACTTCTTGTACATAGATATGTACCTTTTGACCCATTAAGTACGTCTTGACCCACATCTCCCCTCAGGACACCTAGTGCTGAAACATCTGCTCCCAGATTTATCTGTACAGCTCTGACCTTCTTGACAAAGTCTTAGTTAATAACCTCGACTCTCTTGCATATCTCCAATAGAACACGAAGTTACTGGCCCTTGTTATTTGGTCATCAGAAAAAACGTTTTATTCTTCAGTGATGACAGGAGCCAGTTCTGACAATGCCAGGCCATGTTTGGTGCTCCGTGAACAAGTGTTTGAAGGGCTTCAGGCTTGTGAGCTCTCCTCTCCTTCGCCGTCACTTCCTGGCTTGAGACAAAAATATCTCCGTAGCTGCATCCAACCCCAAAATGATCACTTGCTCCTGCTCTTAAAACCAGGGCTGTAAACCACACTTTAATAATCCAGGTCTGGGATTCCGATTTGCAGGGCAGGTGCAAACCAGACTTTGGATGATGCCAGGCTTGGCTCGGATTGGAAGGGGAGGGAGTGAAGGATGCGGAGCTCACACAGCCTCGTTCCGTAACTCTTGGGGTGGGCAGGGCCATGTCTTGCTGTCCCGGTGTGCTCCAACCTCCCTTCACCCTTCTGGAACCCATCCCTGAAGTCTGTGCATTGTGTGGAACGTCTGAAAAGGGGTGGTGAATGTGCACACCGCACGATCAGAGCCCCTGCTCAGCTGGGGATGTTCTGATTCCTTTGAGAGTGGGAAGGGCCAGGCCCCAAGGCCTCCTGACTAGGACAGGGGGAGGAGGAAGCTTTGGAAGGTGGGCCACCCTGAGACACTGAGAGGGGAGACACAGAGATGCTTCTCTCAAGGCCAGTTTCCCGAAGTGCTCAGGCAGCCTCTGGGAACAACAGAGTGTGCAGTTCGTGGGAGGGGGCTTGGGCTAAGGGAGTTCTGCAGGGACAGACAAGGTGGATACAGCTCCTGACCCCATGGCCTGACATCAGCAGAGGAGGGCAGCCTGACCGGAGGATTGGTGTGCAGAGAGGAGCCGTGCTCATTTCCAGAAAACCCTTCCCAAAAGAATGGGGCCCAAGCATAGTCATGAGGAGAGTTCCTAGAAGTAAATACTAGATTGGGTTCAACAAACCACTCTGCGCATGCTCAGAGATTTCTTCTGGGTGTTGTGCTTCTGGAAAATGCTTTGGTCCATAAATAATGTTTTGCAGGAAAGGTTTGTGGCTCTGAGTGTGTGAAGGGAGGAGCCCAACTAACCACAGATTATGTAGCCCATCCTGCAAGTTGACAGGTGGATGCAGGGGTGCAGCTTTTCTCAGATGACTTGCTGGAAGCTCAGACCCCGGCAGGTGGGTGCACTGGCATCACGGCCGGGGCTGGCAGGACCCAATCCCACCTCCTCCACGAATTCACTCACATATAGAGGAATGCCGGGACGGGCCCAGGGTCAACCTGTGTGAACCGCTACCTGGTCCCTTACAAAATCCTAGAATTGGGTGGCCAGTCAGACCAGTGGGTCGTATCCCTTGCTCAGCACTCGTCCAACATTCCAGCCTATTCATGGCTCCAGTGTAGTCTGGTTCCTGCTTGTGGACTGAGCTCCAGTTAGGATAAGCCCGGGGACGGTCTTGTGCTGTGGAGGCTGCAGCCATTGAGAGAACCCAGCGAAGGAGGGAGCTTGGCCGGGGTACAGCTTAGTTGGGTGCCTGGCCACGTGCTTACGTTGGTGCTGAACTTTTACAGAATGTTCTCTTTGCCAGAGCCAGGCGGCATTGCTCAGGGAAAGGCCTCCTAGAAAATGGCACCGTTGTGTCCTGGTTTTCCACACTTGATACAATCAAACAGCACTATTGTCTCCACCAGACAAAGCCTGCAAAGAGCTGAATAGCTGCAGTGTGCACGAAAGCTCCATATGGTTCTGAACAACCGTATGGTTGTTTCCTACCAGGGTCACCTAATAGATACAGCTTCAGAAGTCCACTGAGAGCTGGCAGTGGCCCAGTTTGTCAGTCAGCTTAGGGCCTCTTGAAATTTCAGCTGAAATGAACCTGTCACCAAACAGTCCCTTTTCAACACAAAATTACCCCTTGCAAAACTTCCAAATGGTCAAAAAACGAGGAAATGCATCATCGGAACGGGAGGCCAAAGGGTGGCAGCAATGAGCATGGAATGTCCATGTGCTTTTATGCGTGGAGAGGCAAATGCATATACAATTTCTTGAATTTAAATAGAAATAAATTAGATCACATCAGGAAGATTGCAGGACATACCTGGCAGGCTGGCATTAAACACAGCGGGCCAAGCACTTCTCCTGCAATGCTGACGCAATCAGAGCCGACTCACGGAGGCAGAGATGGCAAAATCCTTCCCTGCTCCATACCCCCACCTTCCAGGCAGCCCAGCCTCCCAAGGAATCACCAGGACTCAAAGGTACCAACCAGCATCCACAGCAGGAATTTCAATCCAGTGCCTGTCATTGCTACCTGGTCACTAAAGGGAACTGTATCATGTGTTCTGTGTTGATTGCCTTTTGCTTTTAATTGCTTAAAATTCAGTTTCTTTCCTTCTCATCCTTGTCGTGCTTGATTGGGCTTGAGCACCAAGTCCGGACCTCTTGTGTCCTTCAAGATGGTGGCCAGGCAACCTGTGTTTGTGCCTCTTTAGAGTCAATTTGTCATTCTGGAATTAATTGTTGATGGGCAGTTTCAAGACCCACCTCTTCCTCTGGTTATTCTCTATCCTTAAACTGGGATGGCCCTTTGAAATTGAGGATGACTTCCAATGGTAGCCCTGTGAATAGAGGACTGTCTTCTGAAAAAGAGGACACTTGGCCACTCGGAGCAAGGCTGGCCCAAGACATTTTCCTGTTTGAGGCAAAAGGCAAGGTGCCTCCTTTCTCTGTTCCAGGTACAGGAACCAGTTGGACTGCAGTTGGACCTCCACCACACCTGAGGGCAGCCAGCTCTCTTGAGGGGAGCATGATCCTCACCTACCACCACTTCATGGCAAGTGGCTTCCCACAAACATCATGACAAGTGTCTCCGTCCTTCTGTCCTTCCTATCTGTATCTAATGAGCTTCTACAGAACTTTCAGGGTAACTTACAAAAGCAAGATCAAATACAGGAATGACTGAGAGCATCTTCAAAAATGCGAAAGAAGTTCAAAGACACTGAGGACCCCTGTGGTCAAGCACTTAGAATGCTGGATTAGAACTTAGGAGATCTGGATTTTAGTCTCCATTTGGGCAAGAAGCTCACTTTAGGCCTATCCCTGACTCTCAGTCCTTACCTACTTCACAGGGTTGCATTATGAGCATGAAAAGGAGAAGGCGACAACCATGCAAGTTCCTCATGGTCAGGTTCCTCATGGAAGGAAGACGAAGCGGGATCTAAATGTAAGAATAAATAAACTATAAAGCTTGGGAGAGTAAAATGCAGGCCTATGTGGGGCTTAGGGCTAAATCTAAAACCTCCTCTTTCCATGGTTCTGCGCACAGATGGAACATTTTTCAGCCTTGAGTAGAGGAGACTCAGAGGGGACCTCTTCCTGACATATAGGTATGTGAGGGGTGTCATGCAGAGGTGGATCGTGACCTTTTTTCCTCTGGGGTGGAGGGCAGGACACATTCCAGTGGAGCCAAGCTTAAGGAGCCAAGGTTCAATTTGGATGCCAGGAATTGCTTCCTGACAGTCAGGACCCCGAGGGTGTGGAATGGGCTTCCATGGGAGGTGGTTGAGGCCCCATTGGTGAGGGTGTTCAAGGATACGCTGGACATGCACATGGGAGGCGTGTTGTGAGTGGAGCCGGCTGGAACTGGGGGTCAGACTAGATGGCCCGGGAGACCCCTTCTGACTCGCTCTGTTTCTACGTTGCAATGTTTCAGTGCTTGTATACTGGCTACTTCTTCCTGGGGATGACTTCGGGGAGAATGCCTCCTCTCAGCTCCTGTCTGCTCCTGGCTTCCATGTTTCATTCTGCGTACACAATAGTGAAAGATTTGGAGGATTTCAGGCAGGTTCCAGAGGATTGTGGGAAATCAAACTCATGACTGGCAGCCAGAAGGAGTCAAGGGAATGCTGGTAGTTCTTCCCTCCATCCGCAACATGCATCATGCGGAAGAGGGGAAGCAGTTTCGCCCCCACTGCTTCCAAATGTGGGCTCACCTTCACGGATGTCAGAAAGTTCTACTTTGAGTAGAGGTAGAGGCATCCATTGGCCCATCTAGGTCAGTATTCACTTGAACTGGCAGGAATCCTTCAAGATCCCTCTAGAAGGCCCTCAAAGGCTGTCACAAAGAGGAAGGTCAAGATCTCTTCTTGCTCATCCCAGAGTGTAGGACACGGAATAATCAGTTCAAGGTGCGACAACCCAGATTCAGGCTGGCCATCAGGAAAAGCTTCCTCACTGTCAGAGCAATATGACGGTGGAACCAACTGCCTGGAGAGGTGATGGCTCTCCCACACTAGAGACATTCAAGGTGAAACTGGACAGCTGTCAGGGTGGGATGGTGTCACGTGGTGTCCTGCAACAGCAGGGGGCTGGACTAGATGGCCTTCATGGCCCCTTCCAACACTAGTATTCCATGATTCTATGATTCTGTAAGACCTCAGGCGGAAAACCTTCCTAGGCAGACTACTTGCGATAGCACATACTGCAGTTTCTTGGCCAGCTTCTGAGCAACACGTGTCCTTCTTTGATGGTCCTGTAGGGGCCACTTCAGCCCAGTAGAAGTGGACAACCATAGAACGGCATGAAGCTGTTTGGCAATGGCAGTAACAGCTCTCCACTCAGGAACATGGACCTCCACTCAGCAGTTACGAGCCCTTAGGGTGCTTGGGTGCAAGTCCCCTTCTGGATCTCCCACCCTGGAATGATCGAAGCTGAGAATGTGATGTCTGATCTTTATACAGGTCAAGGAACAAGGCTTGAAAAATTCCTCCCATCTTTCCTGTGCTATATCTTTGCTCTCCACTGTGTCCTAGCAGACTGAGCAGTTCATGTGAGTTTAAAACCCGGAGTACTTGAATTTTAATCACTGCGTTCATAGTATTTTTGCAATTTCTAAAAGTTAGTTTGCATGTGACATGTTAGATTAATAAATGAAATGACTTTGCTTAGATTTTATATAGTTTTGCAAAGAGAAAGATTTATGAAAAGGTATTCCCTGTTTTCTCAAGTTACTAAGCTACTGACATTGACACAGAATTATCACTGCCATTTTTCAGATCTGATTCCTTATTTTTCATTGATGTCTTCTCCATTCTGACCACTGCTTTCTTCTTCTCTCTCCTTCTCAGTCTAGGTTCAGGGAGATGAAGGTTTTCTTTGCTTCATTGCTGGTGATAGCACTTGGAACTGTTCCATTTTAAAATTCTATCCCCTCGAAGGGGAATCCTAGCAATATTGAAAGTGCGGCTTTTCAGTATGTTTTTAAAAATCATGCTTTTTATGCCATGTTTCATTGCTTTTGGAAAATCCAATTCCTTTTCCCCTCCCAAGACAGATCAGGGTCCGTTGTGCCATAAGCAACATGCTTTCTTTCATTTGGAAATGGCGAAATGTAATCATGATTATCCCTGGGATGCTGCCCTGACCAGTTTGGAAGCCCGTGTGCTTTGAAAGTGACCAAAGCCATTCGACCAATTCACAAAGAGCAAGAGCAGAGCTTGCCTGCCCTTCTCAGATCTAGGAACCCCTCTCCTTCTTTGCTTATTCTGACAGTTACGAACCTCTGATTGAGGATCTCTGACGTTGTCTTTTCTTGGAGAGAAATGGCCATCTTGCTCTTGAGGCCTTGATCCAGGGCCGCACTGGCAGTGTTAATCACTTCTCTGGCTGCCTCGGCACAACCGTCGGTTGTGGCGTTTTAAGGGATGGACGGCAGCCAGCCACTCTTCACGCCATTCCTTTTTAAATGAACGCAGCAGCTCACAGATTGGGTCGACATCAGCCTGGGAGGCATGGGCCACTGTAGCCCCAGTTAGCCATGCAAAGACCCAGCTGCGGTCCGGCTCTCTCGTGCTTGCTGGAGATCCGGTCTGTGAATACCTGGAAATTCTTCTTTGTGCGAAACAGGCAAAGTGAGCGGTCGTGTGAGTGGGTGCAGAACCTCTTTTGCGCTGTGGGGGCCTGGTGGTGGGCAGCGTGGCGCCATCTAGACTCAGTCACTACCGGGTGCCCATCCATACCTAAGGCAGAGAGAAAGTGGGCCAAGCAAAGGAGCTGAGCAAAGGAGATCTGAAAGATTCCCACTTCCAAACTGTATTCGTCACACATCTCTAGGCCCAAGCCCTTGTGGCACTGGGTTAAGATTTATGGGGTCTGATGTTCTGGGGGCAAAAGAGGCCATAAGCAATTTGTCCTTGCCTGCAGTGAGTTCTGGGTCACGGCCTGCCATATTTTGATCCAGAAGGTGCTTCCTCAGCCAACTTGGGGTAGTTATATCCAACTTTTTAGCAGTGTGAGCAGGAAGGGATGGTCTAGGTGATGATATTCTATTCCCAAAGAGGGCTGTTGACCTTTTCCCTGGCCTGAGGTGCTCATGGGGTTTCCTGGGTCCTGGTTGACTAGAAGGGGATTGTGTTCACTGCTTTTTAAACATCATAGATCAGAGTCAACCATCATTTAGAATAAATAATAATGCCTGGAAAAACAATCTGGAGGCAGTCACTGAATGGCTTTGGAGGATTATGTCATAATTAGAAGGTGTCTGTCTCCAGGGTTGGAAGAAATAATGAGCTGGCACGCTTAGCTGGTGCCAATATTCACTCTTCAAGAACCAGCAAGCAGGAAATTTTTAGAGCACTTGAAAAAGGGATAATTTCCCTGCCCACCTTCCTCTCAGTTGTTTTAACAAGCTGAGTCAGGGATGGGGATGCGTGGTCCCCAGATGTTGGTGGTTCACAACTCCCATCAGTCCTAGTCAGCCCAGACAAAGTTAAGAGATGGTAGAAGCTGAAGTCCAATGTTTCGAATTCCTGTTGTACATTATCTACCATGCTGTTTCTCTTTTCTGTATGGATTTTCCTTTCTGGGTGGAAACTCAGTTCTGAACAATGAAACTAATGAAAATTTATGGCCATCTTCACCTTCTTTGTCTCCTCCCATGATGTGAAAATGTGTGCCCATTTAGCTACATAGACCAGCATCAAGACATTCAAGACACCGTATCTACTGGTCTAGCTACATAGACCAGTAGATATGGGAGGACACTCACTGACTGACTCACTGGTGGTGTGGACTCACTCAAGGAGGGAGCTGAGCGATAGGGGAGGTTGGTGACCTTTGAGCTGCACGGGGGCTATCTGTGGTTCTGAACTCCAGACACGCCCAAAGACATTACCATGGAACAGCATGGACTCCTCTGACTAGGCTCAAAAGAAAAGCAGCAATGGATAAGGAGCCCCAATATAGGAATCAGCTGACTCTTTTGTATCTTTGCTGAATTTTATTCGATTGCATTGAGAAAGCAAACTTTCCTTCTTCAACTAAGTTGGCTGAAGATATCTTGCTGCTTGAGGTGGAACAGCAAGCAATGCACAAGGTGTGGAGTAACTCAGGCCAGTTGAGTTCTTTTGGCACTTGATACAGAAAATCCCACGAGTGCCTCTTCCCTTCCCTGGCAGTAAAATACTTCTCTCCACCCCCCACCTTTTCAGGTCTTAGAAATTAGGACCAGCTGCTCACAGCTGCTGCTTCAGCTTGTCCATCGTAGGTTCAGTCTTGTTCCTCTGACCAAATGCGGGGGTCCTTCAGAGAAGGTTCAGGTTCCATTTCGGTGACAAAGTTCATGTGATCCCCTGTAGTCTTGAGAGTTTCCTAGATGGCTATAGCCTATTTCTCTCAAATCCCAATTGTCTGGTGGTTTTCTGGGTTTTGTGCAGTTCCCCCATCTCTGTTCTAAAAGCTTGAAATGCATCTGCTAAGGCTTAATTACACCATTTGGCCTTGCATCCCACCCACCACTGAAGCATCACTGAAATGAGATTTAACCCTTGGACTTTCACAGAGACCCAGTCCTAGAGGGCACTCCTTTCATGTCCAACAGGGCCTTGGAGGTCCCAAGAAAGACAACATGAGCCCTAAGGAAGCTGATGGAGCACACAAACCACTGCAGTGGGGCTTAATCAGAAGACTTCCACAGATATTGCTCAGAAAACATGAGAGTTTCCCAGGAAGGATGAAAATAGTACTATGGAAGAATGAAAACAATACCACTATGAGAAGTAATAGTTCCTCTATACTCCTCAATAGTCAGACCTCCCCTGGAATACTGTGTCCAGTTCTGGGCATCAAGATTTAAGAAGGATGCAGAAAAATTAGAAAGAGTCCAGCAGAGGGCAACAAAAATGATCCAGGGGTTGGAAGCACTGCCCTGTGAGGAGAGACTGAGAGAACTGGGCATGTTCAGCCTTGAGAATAGAAGGCTGAGGGGGGACATGAGATCCCTCTCTAAGTCCCTCAAAGGCTGCCACAAAGAGGAGGGTCAAGATCTCTTCTTGCTGATGCCAGAGTGTAGGACATGGAACAATTAATTCAAGTTGCGACCACCCAGGTTCAGGCCAGATACCAGGAAAAGCTTCCTCACTGTCAGAGCATTACGATAGTGGAACCAGCTGCCTGGGGATGTGGTGGGCTCTCCCACACTGGAGACATTCAAGGTGAAACTGGACAGCCAGCTGAGTGGGATGGTGTCACGTGGTGTCCTGCAACATCAGGGGGCTGGACCCGATGGCCTCCATGGCACCTTCCAACTCGACTCTTCTATGATTCAAGGATTCCATGAAATGGAACCTCCCAGGAAAGAAAATGGCTCTCAATTGCTTTAATGAACCCTGCTGAGACACGAAGGCGGCCTCATTCTGCTTGTTCCTAAACAAGCCTGCTCAGGGTACAACGTGGAAACAAATAATATCAAGACGCAAATTATATTTCAGTGAACTCCTGCTTTGTTTTGGGGGAAGAGAAGAGGGGTGCCCTCATGGGGAATCATGACTGAGAATGCATTTAACTCTCCCACTCATGACTTCCAGTTGATGTGAGCACACTGTGTTCTCTAGCACAGCTATAAATCTGGGAAGAGAAGCACAGCCCGGCCTGTTGCCTAAAGGAGTCTTGAGGGTCTTTCTTGTAATTTGGCTTCAGTGTTTCAGACAAGTTCTTCTTTTTCTGTCTGGAGACGGCAAATGACACCTCCGCAACCAACGGCTGCCCAGAGTGTGCTGTATGACGTAACCATGATCATTACATGGTCTTTCTGCTTCTGTAATAAAGGGAGTGGTGGAAAAGAATTGTTTGCCCACTTTCTGCATCAGTGGTCCAAGTGGCTGGCATGTCTGAGCCTCGTTTCATTTAATTTCATTATTTCACTCATTGCAAACTGTCCCAAAGTGAAAGCTCCATCTGCGGTTTACAATGATTAAAACCCTAAAATGCAATAAGTAACATAATATATATTGGAAAGAGGCAATTTTGCACACAAAAATATGAGCAATTTTAGCAATCAGGAAAACAGAACCCTTGGATAGATTAAAAACCTCTTATTATGAGGACAGGCTTCCTCTGTCAAAAGCCTGGGAACAGAGGAATGTCTTAATTTGGCACTGAAATGTCAGTGTCAGACTGTACTCTTGAGCCCATGGTGGTGTTTGCCTGCTTGTATTTGATGTGGCTGCTCTCTGGGGTATCTGGAATCCCGTTGGTATTGATCCTGGGAATTCCATGTTGGGGAGGCCACCACCAACCCCACCCCCCCACCGCCACTCTGCACGTTCCTCATAGGAAGCACTTGGAGAAGGGCCTCACGATCATCAGAAATGTACAGGCAACCCACACCAGTGGGCCAGAATGGGTGTTTCATGGTTGAACCTTCTGGATCGCCAGACTGCTCCACTTCCAGTTTTCTTCCTGCCCTTGATTATGCCAGGGTCTAGTGGACAGAAAGTCCTATATGCACACTCTCTAACTAAACACTGTTTGCAGTAGAAGCCTGCTCAATTGATGGTCAAGAGGAATCAGAATTAGGGAAGTGCAAGGAATATACTTTGGGTGGAAAATCCTCTGGATCCCCTTGTTGCAGCTTCCTGGGCTCCAGTCCACTTTGCAGAGGCCCAGAGTCCAAGCTCCTGGCAAGAGCGCCCCGGGGTCATGGTGCACACTGGTTTCATTCTTGCAAGTGGTTTCATTCTTGCACCCCTGCCACTGACACCCACAGCCGCAAGCAGGGAAGAAGGTCGGCTGTGGAGGGGGGTGCACCCGCTCACTGTGTCCCTTTCCAAACAGAGAAGAAGGTTGGCTGCTGGGAATGGTGGCTGGAGAAAGTGGCCGGTTGTCCAACCGCCATGAATGCTCTGGGCTTCTTCCAGACTTGGCTTACTTCCTTAGAGAGGGACAAGAACCGGAAGAAGTCCAAAGGGCACTTGAAGGTCAGATTCTGGAGAGGCTTGGCACATCCCTAACCAGAATCTCCTCCCCTTCTTTGCCCATGCGATTTAATATTCCCCAAGCAGAGTTGCAATAGCAGATTAGCTGTGCAACTCCATGACCCCTGGATGGTGCTTGCGGGACCACGGGATGCTGTGCGGTCCCTTCTCCAGGGCGGTGGACACAACAATGATCTCATTTTCCTCCCACCCTGCTCACCCCGGGCACCAAGGAAAGCTCCACGGTGGTTTCCTCTCTGGAGCTCAGTGCCATGACCTCTGGAGGAACGGGAAGAGTGTCTTGGTAGACCAAAGCGGGAGAGGAGGGAGCAATTGCTGATCTACCGGACTTACCAGCCTCTCGGCAGCCATCTCTGCCCTTGGCAGCGTGAATCAGCCGGATGCTCATCTTGTGAGCAATGCAGTTTAGGAGGATGGAGAGTTGGGAACAGCCTCTGGTGCAAGAGCCCAGGAGGGTCTGGGATGCTCCGCAGCTACTGATCTAAGAGGCTTCTGCTGCAGGCCAGAGGATTTTGCCCTCGGCTGCCTTCCATAAAAGGACTGTCCTCTGCAAAACAGGACCCATGGCCAACCCAGTTCCATATTTCTTGGATTAAATGCATCCACCCACTTTTGCCTTTGCTACATGTTCCTCCAACATATGTTTCAACTGAAAAAAATCTTATAGGAAGTTTAACATGAGAGAAAGTAAGTTTAAAAATGTGAATGGTGAGAGAAACATTGGCGAGATTATTTAAATGCAAAGGTTTGTGTGGGTTTTCATGTGCATTAAAAGAAAAACAGTGAAACAGATTTATGGTGGGGTAAATATCATGGGTTGGAAAAGGCGGGTTAGGTCAAGATTTAATGTGGGCTGGTGGAAATGGACTCGCCCGCCTCCTCTTTCCCGCCCCACCCTCCACCCCACAGCCCTCCGAAATTCCGCTCAGTCCAGTGAGGAGACCTTGCTGAATGGGGTGACCTGTGAGATGAGGAGGAGCCCCCTAAAATCAGATGGAGAAACCTTCTACTCACTGACATCTTCCAGGAGCGAACTTCTCCCTCCTCTCTTGTAGGAATTAGATCAAGTATCCAACCCCGTCTGACTTGCCCAGCTCTGCTTAAAAGGTGATTAGACACAGTTACGGGACAGTGGTCATCAGGAAGCCCGGCTGGATCAAAACAAAGTCCTATCAATCCGGCATTTTTTCAGAGAGTGGCCAGGCAGAGGCTCACAGGCTCAATGCCAAGCGCAACGGCATTGCCTCGGTCATGCCGTCCGGCCACTGAGGCACATAATTGCCCTGCCTCTGGTCCTGGAGGCAGCATCGAGCCATTGGGCCCAGTGCCCTCGATGATCTTCTCTTCAGGGAATTTGTCCAATCCCCTTTCACAGCCACCCGAATTGGTATCAGTTACTACATATTGCGGAAGTGGATTCTCAGTTTAACCATGTGCTTGTGTGAAGAAGAAGAACTTCCTTTTATTTGTCCTAAATCTCCCACTAATCAGTTTTATACAATGAATTCATATGAGAAGAATATGTGGGCGCATCACAAGAATGCAAGACTCCCTGGAGAAGACAATAATGCAAGGGAAAGCTGAAGGCAGGGGAAGGGGAAGGGGAAGGGGAAGGGGAGGGAAGGGAAGGGAAGGGAAGGGGAAGGGGCACATGGTGGAGAAAGAGAAGGAGAAGATGGTGGAGAAGCAGAAGGAGACTAAGAGATGAATCAATTCCATAAAGGAAGCCACAGTCTTGAGTTCACAAGAGGTGAGCAGGGCATTTTGGAGGCTGCTCGTTCATAAGGATGCCGTACATCAGAGACAACTTGACAAAATTAGGCAACAACAACAGAGTTCGGTTTCATATTTCTTTTGGAAAGAAAACCTCGAGCCTTTACCTGTAAAGGTGGCATCAAACACTCTGAATAAAATAAACAGATGAATAGAAGCTTTACGCTGCAGCAAGGTAGAATATGCCAGGGATGTGTGACAATTTCATTTCAGTTCATTTTTGATAAAATTTACTCACGCTCATAAGTGTCTCCACCCTTGAGATGAAAATATTTAGCAAGTTCAAATGTGGTAGGAACCAGAAGTTACAGATCCAGGCTTAGCTGGTAAGAAGCAGATTATCTGCATTTGATCATGTATTCAAGCACCAGGCTAGGCTGCCCCCTTTTTTTACCACAAGGCCCTCCTCGTTGGCAGAGATGTGGCAAGCAGCCACAACGTGGTTTCCTGTATAATGGGAGCAGCACGGACTGAGCTTGGGGGAGAAAACGGCCTCCATTGCATTCTGATAAGACCTTATCACAATTCACACATTTCTCAATAGTTAGGATAGAAAGAGCTTGAGACTTAAGAACGTGTGGAAGAAAGAGAAATTGACTGGGTTGTCCACCCCTCATGCTTACTCAGAAGTGCATCCGCACTTCGTTTTTGGCAAGGCCCACTCTTAAACAGGGAAAACCGTTAACGGCTTGGGACCTGGTTACCTAAAGGAGCACCTGCGCCCATATTTGCCCTCCCGCCCCTTGAGATCGGTGGCAGAGGCCCTTCTCCGGGAGCCCTCCGTGAAGGACATTAGGAGGGTGAGTACCCGGAGGAGGGCCTTCTCTGCGGTGGCGCCCAATCTATGGAATGCGCTCCCCAGAGAGGTCCACCTGGCGCCGTCATTATTTGTTTTTCGGCGCCAGGCCAAGACCTTTTTATTTAAACGTTATTTTAATTGTTGATTTTATTTATCGATTTTAAATTTTTGTCAGGATGTCTCCAGTATTTTATGTATTTGTACAGATACATATTTATTTATGTGTTGGAAGCCTCCCCGAGGCTTATGCGAATGGGGCGGCATACAAGTATTCCACATAAATAAATAAATAAATAAATAAATAAATAAATAAATAAATACCGGTGCAGCCCCTGATACATTTGCAATGCAATTCGTTGCAAGCCTAGCCTGGGATTCCCGGCAGTTATAGGACTTCTGTTCCATCTAAACATGCCCAGGGCGGCGCCTTCGGCAACTTTTTACTGTGACAAAAACAAATGGCTTCGCAATTAACATGCAGCCATTTGTGTTTCCTCTCCTAGAAGCATGCAGACAAGGAAAACCTGCTTCTGCTGCCCCGCCACCTTCCAGATAAATTAGCCACCGGGCTTCATAAATCTCAACTCTCCAGTTCTGCAGGAGGTTAGTGCCACTTTTCAGAGAAAGACATTAAGAAATTATCCACTCCCTTCACCTCTGCATCTATCCTGTCACCTTTTAATTATGACGGAATACTTGCTGGCAGTTTGCAGATTTATTTTTGGTGCGGGAGAGGTTCATCCTGGGTGATGGTTACCTGCACTGATGTTGACAGGATAATAAGCCTCGTGGTTCATCCTCCAGCCCCCCCCCCGGCAGGATGGTGGGACTCCTGGTGGGATATCATAGAAGCCTGTCCCTTCTAAGGGCTGATCCGTCATGTCTGCATATTCATAACCCGCGTGACTGTAGCAGGAGGGGATGGCCCTTACAAAGCAACCAGCCTGGGAAAACTTAGTGCTTTTGAACTGAGTCCATCTGTACACTCAGCCACTGGCCAGAGAAGAATTCAAGGGCTTTGTGCTGGCTGGCTTTTCTTTGAAGTAAGCCTTGAAAGCAGAGTGGTGAAAACAGCCCTCTGTCTGAAGGACTATTCTGTCCAGTTTAATGGTAAAGTTCAAAACAGCTGTCCATCCACACTTAGCATCTTGATGGCAAGTAGAAGGGACAGGTGTCAGTTCACCTGGAAACAGCCTTCCATCAACTGTATTTTTATGTAAATTGCAACAGTAATTTTTGATTTGCAAATAAACTTGTACATTAAAGATTTTATGCAAACTGCTGTCCTCTAGTGTCCTCCTTTTCAATGATGTGTTTGGCAATTCATATGGAGCGACCCTAAACATGGGGTGGGAACTTTGGCATGTATCCCAACAAGAATTCATAATATTACAAGTTGAACTAAATCAGATCTCTTCTATTCCATTTGCATTGGTTATATGCATGCTAAGTGCAATGAAAGCGTATGAATGGAGCTTATATTTATCACCTAGCCATCACATTTTCAGTGGCAAGAGGGTTGACCTGCTCAGACAGGAATAGAAGTCCTCTCATTGGATTTCTCCTGGCAGCTTCCATTTATTTCCCAGAAGACACTTTGTTCTGGAGCATTCTAGGGAAATAAAATGACGGCCATCACTCCCCCCACCCCCCGGTGGTATTTACTCATTTATTTGTTAAAAGCTTTTCTATGCTGTCTCTTACAGAACGTCTCGGGATGGTAACCTTCCTCCATGGAATAACATCCCAGGGCATTCTGGGAAAATAAAATGGTGGCCACCAGGAAGCAACCAGCAAGAGGACTGGTCCTAATGCTGCCACTACAAGCTGCAAGACGTAATAAAAGCACATGCACCGCACAGACGTGAGTAAGAATCATAAATGTGATTTTAATGAATGGATCAGGCAGCAAATGATTATTCAGAAATGAAGACAAGTGGAGTAATGAAACCGGGAAACTTTATAGCGCACAACCGCTGATCAGAGCTCCAGAGGTCAGGGGTGGCTTCTGGACATCAGAACGGGACTAGCTGAAGTACAGTCTCCTTCCCGTTTAATAGCTTTGGGATGCTTAATATGGAGGGCGGAGCATCCAAACCCTCCCCCAGATCATGAGCCCAGCTGGGGCTGACTAAGAGCTGAATCACTTGATATCGCATCACTTCATGACTTCTGCCTGCGTGGCTCAGAGCAGAAAATCCGAATCGCGGCAATTCCAAAGGTTTGGTGCTAGTTGGCAGCGGGGGGGGGGGGGGCAGGATCCCCCCAGTGGTGCTGCAGCAACTGGGCATTATGTGTGCCTGCATGAAGAACTTGTCCTTATTCCCCCCTTCTCTCCCCCCACCAGCTAAAGTCCAATGGAAGTCCTACTTAGAGGAGGTCACTGAAACCACATTTCGACCCTACGTGGGACTTCCATGGAACTTTCTTGCTTTCAGGTTGAATTTGTTATATGTGGGCTTAACGAGCTTTCTGGCAGGACCTGGAAAGTTGTGATCTGATGAACAGGGGAGTGCTTCATCTAGGGGTGTGGAGGAATCCATACTGGGGCTGGGAATCCATCAGATTCCCCAGGCTTGGATCCCCGGTCCCAGTTCCGGTAGCGGCTGAGTCCCGGTTCTTTGCAAGCACGCTCTGTGTTTGCAGGGTGCTCAGCAGGAATCAGCCCCATTACACTGTGCAAGCAGCATCCCTTTTCTGTGCCATGTTGCACCTGATGGGAAAGAAGGCTGCTCGTGTGGGGCTTGCCAGGAACGGAGCCCCACACGGCTGCTGCCCAAGCGGCATCCCTCTTCCGGGTCCTGTGTAGCAGCCTTGGTTTGCCAGTTGCGTAGCTTTGCTCTGTGAGCATTTCCGGACTTCCTCTTGGCTCAGTTCACTTTCCAAGACTGACCTGAGCGCAAGAGCAAAGTCCACAAGGAGAAGAGGCTGGATCCAGCTAGGTTTCATCCCAATGCTTGCTGCAACACAGTGTTGATAAACAAGCTGAATGATAAGAACTGCAGAACACTTCTAGTTTCTTTCAGATAAAAATATCCGCTTTGCAAGGGATGAATTAGGAGCTATGATACAAGTCCAATGAAGTGCCAGCCAGACAAAGGAAAATACTTCCTTCCACCCTCTGTGCAATCAGCAAGGACCTCGATGTTTAGTGACGGCTGCCTGCTTCGATGGAGGCTGGAAAATGCTGGTGATTCTGTTAGCTGGCGGACAGCTCCCTCCGGGTTTGGAGGTGCCACCGGTCCTAGGTGGGCTGCCCTTGGTCTGAAGGTTGAAGCTTTAAAAGTATCCCGAAACTGGCATGGTTCCAGGAGAGTCAGGGGCTTGCTATAGCTAAGAGTGATTTCCCTAGACTTCTGTAACGCACTGTACATGGGGCTTCCCCTGAAGACGGTCCGAACACTTCAATTGGTGCAAAATAGAGCTGCCAGGTTGCTGACGGGGACGGGGCGTTATGCTCACATGACTCCAGTCCTCCGTCAGCTTCACTGGCTTCCCATTGAAGCCCGGGCCCAATTCAAGGTGTTGATTATGACCTATAAAGCCCTAAACGGCTTGGGTCCGGGCTACCTGAACGAGCGCTTACATCCATATATGCCCGACCGCCCTTTGAGATCTGCGGGAGAGGCCCTTCTCTGGGAACCCTCCATGAAAGAAATTAGGAGAGTAAGTACTCGGAGGAGGGCTTTCTCTGCGGTGGTGCCCAACCTATGGAATTCAGTCCCCAAAGAGGTCCGCCTGGCACCGTTGTTACTGGTTTTTTGGCGCCAGGTAAAGACCTTTTTATTTAAACATCATTTTAATTGTTAAAATATATGATCTGGCCAGGGCAACTTCTTCTTCCTTCTCTTTTCTCCTCCTATATTCTTTATTTACTTATTTTATACTGATAATTTTAATTTTATATTATTATGTTTGTAACTCAATGTATTTTTTGTATTTTTGTATTTAATGGTAATTTATTATGTGCTATTGTATTTCAATGTATTTTATTGTGTTGTAAGCCGCTCTGAGGCTTCGGCAAGGGGCGGCATAGAAATGTTATAATAATAATAATAACAACAACAATAACAACAACAACAACAACTTGCCCCTCCCTAACCTACAGTTTCCTTTAGGAGCTCTATTGCAAGGTGCGTATGCTCAGGCCCACAGGGTCTACCTGGGTTCTTAAGAGGCCACCGCCTTCCCCCTGTGCCCATCTCCCTTCCCTGGACCACTGAGGGTTTGGTGGCTTTCCAGCTTGCGTGTGGTTTTCTTCCCCATTCTACTGGTTGAAATGCCTCTCTGAAGGCTAAGCTGTGGACAGCAAGAGCATGACAGAGCTAAAATATGCTGGTATTTCTGGTATTTGTCACACCCACCAATGGAATGCCCACATGAGCGTCTCTAAAATTGAATCTGGTCCTTGGGGCGAAAGAGGTGCCAAACTCTAGCTCGGTTGGACCAGGCCTCTTCCATGGGTTATGCCCCTCTGCTGGCAGCATCTCCCTGTGAAGGTGAGCTTGGCCTCGTCTTTGCTTACCTTTAGGGAGGCTACTGGACCTGTGGTTTTGTTCTATGTGTTTCAAAACTGGATTAATTTGCTTTCTAGCTATTGGTTCCATCTTGAATTTGGTCAGTTTGTGGAAATATTGTGAAGTTGTATGTTGACTTGCAGGCTCTTTTTGGGCACAAAGACAGGCAGTGACTAATTAAGGGAGGAAGCCAGCGGCACCCACTCGTCCGTGGACTGGACACAGTTGGTGGCACTGTTTTCCCCTGCACGCTCACAAAATCTGCTCCAAAGAGGGTGGCCTTCGGAGGAGATTTGGGGCTTCCCAGGGGTGCAGAGGGGAGGAAGTGGAAGTCCCTTGCGAGATGCTAGTTGGAGTCCATGTGTGCAGAGTCAGGCTCCTCCGAAGTCTAGTGTGATAGCTGGTATGGCATTATGATTAGATTGCTGCGCTGGGAGGTCTGGGTTCTGGTCCCCAGCTAAATCTGAGTTCTAGTCCCCACTCAGCCGTGAAGCCCTCTGGGTGTTTTGGAACAGTCGCAGACTCCCAGCCTCACCTGCCTCACGGGGTTGTTGTGGGGATAAAGTGGAGATGAGGAAGGGGGGGGGGTTGTGCAGATGCTTTGGGCTCCTTGCAGGAAAAGGTGAAAGATTAATTCACCTTACGTCCATATATGCCCAGCCGCCCCTTGAGATCAGCGGGAGAGGCCCTCCTCCGGGAGCCCTCCGTGAAGGAAATTAGGAGGGTGGTTACTCGGAGGAGGGCTTTCTCAGCGGTGGCGCCTAAGTTGTGGAACGCGCTCCCCAGAGAGGTCCGCCTGGCGCCGTTGTTATTTATTTTTCGGCGCCAGGCGAAGACCTTTTTATTTAAGCAGCATTTTAAATGTTAATATTATTGAATTTTATTTGGCCAGGGCGGCTTATTTTATTCTACTGTATGTATTTTAATTGTTATTGTTTTAATTTATTGTGTATTTTATTTGATGTTGTAAGCCGCCCCGAGGCTCCGGCAAGGGGCGGCATAGAAATGTTTAAATAAATAAATAAATAAATAAATAAATAAATAAATAAATAATTCTTTCGTGAGGGTTAGGCTAGTGATTGCCGTGCTACCTAAATGGAACCTCCATGGTCAAAGGCAGTATACCTTGAAGGGCCACTGTGAAAGGGTGATTGTCTTTATTCTCCCTTTAGGGCATCCTAGAGGCACTTGGCTTGATAGAGTGGAATGTAAGATGCTGAACAGCCACAGACCTTGATTTTAACCTACCAGAATCCTAGTTCTTTCCATTTTATTTATTGGCATGTTACTTTTCTATACTGCATAAAAACTGAAGCAAGCTATCTGGGCGAGTTGTGATGTTTAGCTTTAGCACAGCTGGATTTAGAGTAGATGTGGGCAACCTTTGGCATTCTGGGCCCCATTTGCCCCGTGGGGCCAACTTGGGGTTACAGCCCTGCCTGCACGGTGCTTCTGGATTTGCAACTGGCCCTCCTTGTTTTCTGCTCCTCTGCTGCAGCATGGAAGCAAGCCATCGGTAGCAAATTTGGTGATGGGTGGGGGTGGGGGCAGGGAGGGCTGAAAAAGCAGCTGGGGGGCTTTTGGATATATTTACCCACTCCTGGTTTCAGGAGAAGAGAGCTCACTTGTTTCTCTCTTTAGCTTCTCCTCTTTAAGCTGCCCACACAGATGTTTCGCTGCCATGTATGATTCAAAAGGGTAGGCTGAAACTCAAGTTTGTCATTCTACTGAGGGGGGAGGCGCACGTGGCAGGGGATTAGCGGTAGAGAAAACTCTGGCACAAAGGAGTGTCAGGCACCCCCCTCTCCAGTGCCTTTCCTCTCCTCTCCTCTCCTCTGTCCTTCTTTCACTGCTGCATAACCAGCAGCGATGTTTACCCTGAGACATCTCTCTGCTTTTGGAAGTATCTGTAGGATGTTCTTTGCTCCTCTAACGCACCAATCCAAACCGAGGGGCTTGCGAGCAGCTTTTGAAAAACTGGAGGTTTTCTGCTCTGCTCTGGCTCACTTCCACTGCCCCCCCCCATGCCAATTTCGGTCCCACGGGGGAGATCCCGCAGAGACATGCGTGCACTTCTATGCGCAGATATAAATAGCAAGGGCAACTTCAGTGTCAAGAGACTTTTCTATTGTGGTATTTTTGTCGCATTCCCCAAAGGACAAACATTTTCTGAAGCCTTATTAATATCCACAGATTCCCTGCCCTCACAGTCCAGCTGCTGCTTTTTCAAGTGGGAAAAGCTGAGTATTCGGAGAGGCCCTTTCACGCTGGTTCATTGCTTTGCCAAGGACTTGGACAGAAAAGTGGATTTTCTCTCTCGAACAAAAATGGAAGCTCCCGGTATTAAGTCATCTCACACCATTGCATCCTGGCCGCAGAAATGAATTAAGCCCAATCCACAAATGACACTACACTTTTTGCATCCTAGAATCATAGAATAGGAGAGTTGGAAGGGGTTGTGAATGCCATCCAACCCCCTTCTGTTGCAGGACACCAAGTCACACCATCCCACTCAGGTGGCTGTCCAGCTTCTTGTGGAATGTACCCAGTGTGGGAGAGCCCTTCACCTCTCCAGGCAGCTGGTCCCACTGCTGTCTTGCTCTGACAGTGAGGAAGCTCTTCCTGATGTCCAGCTTGAACCTGGGTGGTCGCAACTTGAATTAATTGTTCCATGTCCTACACTCTGGCATCAGCAAGAAGAGATCATGTCCTTCCTCTTTGTGACAGCCTTTGAGGTACTTCTAGAGGGATCTCATGTCCCCTCTCAGTCTTCTCTTCTCAAGTGGGGACATCCTGCTCACTTTGTCCTCCCTTGGATGGTTTCTGGCCCACCTGCATTTGCTGTCTGTCTGCTTTTGGGCCCATCCAAGGTGCTGGTTTTAAAGTATGAGCCTCACATGGCTTGGGACCACAAAACCTGTGGGAACACATCTCCCAACTACTCTGGGGCTTTTCTCGGAATGCCAACCCTGTGGGAAACTTTGAGGGTAGCAATCAGGGAGTGGGGGTCCTTGGTGGTGACTCCCCATCTTCGGAGCAACCTCCCTGCTGCAGCCTGCCTGGCACCAAACTTGCATTCTTTTCGGTGCCAGGTCAAGACAACCCTTTATGCAGAAGCTTTAAAAGATCTTAGTGGTGCAAAGATCGGGCTGGAATCTGGCTCTCCTGTGCTCACCAGCCTGCTTTCCCATGCTTGGCCTGGACAGGGAAGAAGCCAAAATAAATCAAGTCTAGGGGAGAGGAATCCCCCAGGGCTCAGTTCTGGGACCGATTCTGTACAATCTATTTATCAAAGACCTGGAGCAGGGGGTCGCCAGTCCGCTGACCAAATCTGCCAATGATAGCCAAGCGGGGATGGTGGCCATAAAGGAGCAGCAGGCATTCCAGATCCGAAAGAGTCCTGATAGACTGTGGAAGTGGGTGGGGGGCAGCGGGATGATATTCCATGTGGATCAGTGCCAGATCTTGCACTTGGAACACAGGCATAGGTGCCATCGGTGGAGGTAAGTGGCTGGAAAGCAGCACTTGTGAAAGGGATATTCGGGTACTTGGCGACAGGAAGCTAAACCTGACCCGGCAGTGAGACATGGCAGTTAAGAAGGGGAACGCCACCCTTGGATATAAAGGCAGAGGCGTGGCTTCCAGATCAAGGGAGGTGCTGGTGCAGCTCTGCATGGCTCTGATGAGCCCACAGCTGGAGTGCTGTGTCCAACTCTGGGCTCCACATTGTAAGAGAGACAAGCTAGGTTAGGATCAGTTCAGTGCAGAGTGACAAGGAAGACAAACGAAGGGAACACATATGAGACGAGACTCAAGAAGCTGGGTCTTTCTGGCCTGGGGAAGAGGAGACTCACAAGGGATCTTATAGTGACATGCAGGTATGTGAAGTGGTGTCAAATGGAAGAGGGTTGTGACCTGTTTCCCCCCATGGTGGAGAGCAGGACACGTTCCAGTGGGGCAAAGCTCAAGGAACCAGGCTTCAGGTTGGATGTCAGGAAGTTAAGACCCCTGGGATATGGAATGGGCTTTCATGGGAGGTGGTGGAGGCCCCATCAGTGAGGGTGTTCAAGGAAAGATTGGACAACCACATATTGGGGATTGGATTAACGGTCAGCGCTGGAACCAGAGGTCAGACTAGATGGCCCAGGAGGACCCTTCTCACTCACTACGTTTCTGTGTTTCTGTGTTCATGAACACTCAGGAATGCTAGCAGATTCTTTGTGCAGACTATGCTATTATGCAATTCTTTGTGCAAAGTATACATATTTTACAATGTTTTCCTCAAGATACTCAGAGTACATAAATCTTTGTGCAAAGTGTGCGAAACATGGAAGTCATGCATGAAGAAGCAGAAATCTGATTGAACTTGCTTCCTACCAGGTGCTCACACAGATGTTCTGCATGATTTGGGTCAGGGAAGAGAGAACGTGGCCTGGAGTCTGGGGAGCAAATAAAGCCAAGACTGTGAAGACAGCAAAGAAGCAGGATGTTGGGTGACGGAATAGGAAACTGTCGCCCAGGTTTCATCAAAGAAGGCATCTCCCTAGTCTGTTCAGGGAGGCTTTTGTGGAAATCAGGTGCCACCACTGAAAAGGCCTCTCCTTGCTAGGCTCCCATCTCACCTCAGAAGACCCGTTTCATTCAGTGTCAGGCTGATGTTTACTTAACTAGCAATACTTTAGACTAGGTATTGTGATCAATGTTTGGAAGACA
Organism: Varanus komodoensis; assembly: GCF_004798865.1. Taxonomy (NCBI): domain Eukaryota; kingdom Metazoa; phylum Chordata; class Lepidosauria; order Squamata; family Varanidae; genus Varanus; species Varanus komodoensis. The sequence continues at coordinate 59,017,264 of NW_025335761.1, forward strand.
CCATGATCAGGAATTAAGTGTGAACAGCTTGGGCATGAAATGCAGCCAAAGGCACTTCTATGGCTCAATTGCTGTGAGAAGCCGGTAGGGCCCCTGTGTTGCCTGGCAGGAGATTACCAGCTGCAATGAATTCCTTGCCTCGTCCTTGAGATAGGGATTGCTGGACCTTCTCTTATTCTCCCTTCCTTGCTTCCTGGGGAGAGGGGAAGGGACAGGGGAACTTCTGGAACAGAGGGAGAGAAGGGCTCTTATAAAATTCATGACAGAGTGTTGTTCTTGGCTTTCCGCTTGGAACTAGGAGCGTGCAAAGTGTCCAAGTCATCAGTGCTCTGGGCATATCAGTCGTCACATCAGAAAACCCCCTGAGTAACAGGGCGTCAGTAGGTTTCTCTTTTGCTTATGTGTTGATAACTTGCATCCAAATTCTATTCATCCCAACAGATACACAGTCAACTGTATCTCATCTCCATGACAGGCAGTTTTGTTTCTTCCTAAATATTCTCAATTCCCAAGTGAGACACCCACTCCCAACACTTCTGGGAGGACATCCCCCCCCCGATTAAAAACTGGGACACATGCCCAAAACAATGCACCTTTATTTTCTCAACCACCTCTTGAAGAAGGGGAAGGGTCCTTCTTGCGTGGAGAGGCAGCCTTGAAAAATGTGCTTGTTGGGCGTTGTGCCTTACCACTCATAGGTCCAATATATGATTAGGACACAACCAAGCCACACCAGTGGAAGCTGGGCTGCAGAGTCACTTTGGGGTTCAGCCTGAACATTGCAGGAGCCGTCCATGGTGCTGACCCTCAAATCCAGTAGGTTCTTCACCACGGACAGCACCTTGAGACTCAGACCACAGCCACCAGTGGAATCCAGTCCACCAGTCCACTGACATTGGAGCATCAGCCTCACACAGTTGCCGACCAACAGATCTTCCTTACATTTGCCTTTTGAGGTTCAAGACTGTTCCTTGTCCAGGGAGGTGACCTGAAATGTTTCTTTTTATTCCTCCACCCCACAAAATCTCCTAGGAATATTCAAAGATTTTCTTTCCCTTATAGTGTTGAAAGACAGACTGGTTTCTATAACTGCCTAGATTTTCTTGAACCACTACGGAGTTCCTTTTTGGATGTAATTAGTAAAGTTATTGTTTAGTCTTCACAAACTCCTTTCTATCTGACAGGGTGTGTGAAAGATTTATAGCATAGTCCTTCTGGCTGGCCTGGGAGCTGTTAGTTCACAATACGCAGAACATTAAAACCAGAGAACTGGTCATGAGGGGTAGATGAATCTATCACTTGCATTTAGCTTCTCATATTTCAGTCTTCAGTTCACTTAAAACTTTGAGAACTTCTCCAGTCTTATGTTTGGTTCATCCTATACCTTGATTTTTTTAAAATTTGGCATGAAAATTCATAAGCATTTTTGTGCATGTTTCTTTGATTACATACATTTTACACACACACACACACATACTTTGCCTAATATGTATGCTCTGCAAATAATTATCCTATTGCAATGCATGATTTGATTATGGTTTGTCCAATAGACACATTTTTGTATTTTGCAAATTTTGGAGATGTGCAAATTCTGCAGGATAATGGTGTTCACATGGTGGTCTGAAAGTGCAAAATTCATAGTAATTTCACATGAACTGAGGAGACCTAGGGGTGGTCCATAGGATCATTCAGCTTCTCAGCACTGAGGATGGAAAATGCTTCTGATTTCTGAGCTGAGGATCTGTGCTTGGATTCCCAAACCACGCCGGCAAGACAGAAAGAACTATTGCAGCTATTTTCTTAGGCTGCAAAGCAACCCAGGAAGGGGTTTAGTGGGTATTCCGGGGAATGGGGAGGGGCAGAGACCAGCCCCACAGTCCTCTTCCCTCCTCCTCTGATGTGCCAGAACCATCTGCCTAGTTGTTTTGCAAGGCTGGAAGGACAGGAAGCCAGCTTTTTCTGGCCACCCTGCTTCATCTGCCCATAATTCCCCAAGTTTGGAGGGTTACAGCCAGAGATGCAAAGATCAGGTTGGATCTGGCCCTCTTGTGCCTGTCAAGCGCCTGGCCCATGCTCCTCCCCGGCCAGGAAGTGAGCCCAGCGCAGATCAAGTCCATGAATGCTGATGGATTCTTTGCACCAAGTATGGAAAGCACATTATTCTTTGCACAAGAGATACAAAATATGGAGCTGTTTGTGCAAAATACGCAAAGCCTGCAGGTCACGTGTGTGGAAGAGCACTTTGCTTGAACATCCTGAATTTCCTGCTGGTCGAACATGTGAACGCTCAGGGTTAGGCTGACTTAGGGAAGACAGAAAGTAGACTGGCATCTGGGGGGGGGGGGGCTGGCCTGAGAGTATAGCCCCCCAAAATGGATTCCTCGCATGCTCCTATTTACAGACATTCTCATAGAATTGCACCCTACAAAGTAAACTGAACAATTTCCCCACCCCCACGTCCCTACCGATTGCAGAGAAATACCATGAAATGAGCGTGACCCCCATTGAAATGAATGTACTCTACTGTGTTAAGCCGGATGGTGGGCAATCTTTGTGTTCACTTTTCTGCTTGCACGCCCATTCAGTCAGATGGTGGCCAAAGGAACAGACTTGCCCATGTTGCCCCACAGCTGAGCCCCACGGTCCTATGTCCTCATCTCCACGCACAGGATCCAGCCTTTGGCTGACCGCTGCAGATGGGTGATAAGCAATGGACTGCTTTCCACAGCATCGCCATGAGCCCGCTGCAGAACGTCAGGTGCCACTGTGGGGTACAGGCTTATGTCCTCGTGCTCATGAGGACAGTGGGCGGACACATCCAAGATGCCCGCAGTACGCTCTGCACAGCAGTCCTGACGCTTCTCCCATGCTTGATCCCATGCAAAACCTCCATGACGGAAGCCGCTGTAAGCTGGCCCTCGGCTTACGGTGGCGTGCCAAATGCTGACTCACGCGAGCGGATGCACAAAACCGGCCTGCAGCTGGGAGCTCCAGCAGCCAAGACTTTTCCTTGCAAACGTCACAGTCTCAAATGACCATGTGAGAAGTGCATTATTGATTTCCATGGGATTTATGCACGTGCAAATGACAGCTGCTGCCATTTTCCTCTGAAAATGCAAGCCAAGGGAGAAAATGGGTTCAGGAGACCTCAGACCAAGAGCAGGCGTTTGCCGCCCTCTGACCTTGCAATCACAGCTTTTTCTTTCTGCTTCTCCCTCTCCTACACACTGCACTGCAGGGTTCCTACCAGATGTCTTTGACCACAACTCCCATCAGCCCCAGCAAGCCTAGCCAATGCCCATAGACCACCACAGCATGTTCAGCAGCTTTAGCCGATGCTCAGCCTGCCCTGCCCACATCCAGTATCACAGAAGTGGGGAAAGACTTTCGGTCCAAGGGCCACGCTCCATTTTGGAGGTGAAATTGGGGGATGTGTCCCAATGGGGGTGGGGCAGAAGGCAAAGGGCAGGCTGAAAATACAGAAAGTCTCAGCCCAGCACAAAGCCAGGAGTGAATCCAGGGCGATCTTGATAAACTTGAGCACTGGGCTCAATGCAACAGAATGAGTTTCAATAAGGACAAGTGCCAAGTTCTCCACGTAGGAAAAAGAAACCAAATGAATCGATACAAGATGGGGAATACGTGGCTCAAGAGAACTGAAAAAGCAAAAGATCTCATAGTAATTCTGGACAACAGGCGACGCATGAGCCAACAATGCAATGCAGCTGCCAAGGGGGCAAATGCTATTTTGGGATGCATTAGCAGAAGTATTACTTCCAAATCACGAAAAGTAGTAGTTTCTCTATGAAAGCTGAGAACCTTCCTCACATCACAGTTTTGGTCACACTCATGCCTATTTAACAAGCAGGACGCATGCAATGTGCTGAGCAAAACCTGTATCCTAAGCTGTGCTCTCTTTTGGACACCTGCAGGCTGCAAAGAAGCCTAGCCTGATACACCTGAGTGGGATCCTTGGCCAGGTGTAACTGGGGGATCAAGAACACCTGGGGACCATGCAGACTGGCTTGGTTTTACTCTCAGTGGTGGCAGCCAGTACCAGCTGGCTATTCTGTGCCAGGCCTTGTGCCCACAGCCAAGGGGCTGGGAGACACCAGCTCACCCCCAAGGTAGCCTTGCCCCCTATTCCTTGTTTTACATGGCCACTAGACATGATCGTTTGCCCACCTGGTGCAGGTGTTTTGGAGGGGAAGGGAATGATTTGCAGAATAGTGTGCATTGCGGCTTCTACCGTCTCCTCTGCCCATGGAACCGCGGCCTGTGCCCCACGCCCTGTTGCCTCACCAGGCTTGGAAGCAGCGGCTGCAAGAAGGAGAAAGTCAGCATCCAATTCCCAGCTCCAAGGCTGGAGCGCCTTCTCCTACCTCAGGTCTAGGAATCGGAGCATCCTACTGGCCCTGAGATGTTGCCTATGGCCAAGGGCTGGGATTATTTTGGCCTTTTCAGCCCACCCTTTCTGCCTTTCTGAGATTCCTCCTTGTTTGGGCACCTGGTGTGGGAGCTCTTGGCAGGTCAGAGTTTTCCTCCTGTGAGTGTTAAGTAAAAGTTCCTGGCCGGCAGATCTTGCCTTCATCGGGGTCTGTGCATCTCAGTGCCGGCATCCAGACCTGGCAGCATTCAGCCGAGTCTTGCAAATGGACATTGCTTCCTCTTGGAGCTGGCAAGTTGGAGTCGGAGTCGGTTTGGTCTGGGCCACTCCAGGTTGACCCTAATAGCCTCTGCCACTGATGGTGACCAAAAACCTCTGAGCCTAGTGGCTGATGGCCATTGCCATGGACTGCATCTTAAATGTAAGGGAGGTGGTTGAGGCCCCATCGGTGTGGGTGTTCAAGGATAGGCTAGACGTGCACATGGTAGGCATGTTGTGAATGGAGCTGGCTGGAGCTGGGGGTCAGACTAGATGGCCCAAGAGGCCCCTTCTGACTCGCTCTGTTTCTGTGTTATAAGTCTGTCAGTATATCAGTCAATCTATCAATCTGTCAGAGAGCTTCATCTATTGGGGGGTACAGAAATCAGCTATCCGCCCGCCCACCTGCCCGCCCACCCACCCATCCCTTTCTCATCATCCAACCCTGCTTGTCATATGCTTACGTAAGTAGCTTCTGTGATCACCACCACTTACATATAAATTCTTTATTATTTAGAAACAAAGAAACAGAGCATGTCAGAAGGGGTCTCCTGGGCCATCTAGTCTGACCCCCGGCTCCAGCCGGCTCCACTCACGACATGCCTACCATTTACAAATATACAGTTTGATTAAATTAAATACCTAAGTGGTTCATGAATGATATTTCCATCCCACCCTTCCTTGAACATACTTAGGGTGCTTTCCCATCCCTATTTTATCCTCACAACAGCCTTGAGGGGTAGGCTAGGCTGAGAAATAATCCACTGACACCCAGTGGATCTCATGGCTGCTGGACTGATTTGGGATTTAAATCAGGTCCGCCGAACCCTACTCTGACCCTATAGCCAAGAGGCAGACAGTCCGCTGCTCTCGGGACTGTTTTGGACTACAATGTCCATAATCCCCAGCCCAAATGGTCAATGGTGAGGGATGATAGGAATGTTGTCTGCACCATCTGGAAGGCACCAGCTTGCCTGTGCCTCCTCAGGCCACTGTTTCACACCACCTCCATGCTTAACAATACTTCAGTATATTATAGAACAATTTACTCCTTAAAAATCCAACGCTCTGGCACATTTCCACCTCCCATTCCAGTCCATTAAGAACAACAATAATAAAAAGACATTAGGAAAGTCCATTAAACGAGGGCTCACTGAAGGATCTCCATTACCCCTAAAAATCCAGTTTTCACAGGCAAAAACCCCAAAACAAAACTCTGTTTCAGTGCATGAATCATTTACCACTAGGGAGAGACTTACAGTGAGCTTGATAAAGGGGGTGGGTGTGTGTTTTAGATTTCAGACGCCTGAGGTACACACTGAAACTGTTTAGGAGGATAAAACAGCCCACGAAGGCTGGCTAGAGTCGCAAGCCAGATCTGACAGGTGGAGCACATTGGGGCCCCCGAATGCCAAGCTTGGGCATTTCCGCTTGCACTTCTGTTCTCTTGCTGGAGAAAGGAGCTGTGAACGACTGGAAACTGTGGAAGCAAGCTGGGGCAGGGAGATGTTGATGGGCTGCAGCTCCCATCATCCACGACCGTGGGCCTAGCACATTCTCCATCCTTGGAATAAATTTTTCCATAGAAAAATCTCTCCTGCCAGAAAGGGGGAAAACATTCAAAGGGGATTGTTTGGTATTTCTGGCGACTGAATTTGCCGTTCCAGGGTTCAGTAGCGAGGAGTGTGGGTAGAGAGATTTCAGTAGAAGGGACTGGGGAGAGGACAGGAGACAAAGGTCTATTCTTGGATGCATTCAATGAGGCTCCCCATTGTATGGGCATTTCCTTTGGCCATCTTGAGGCCAAAGAATCACAGCTCCTCTACGCTGCCATATCCACGTATCGCCCATATTCACCTCTGCCCCAACGGCTGTTGACACGGACACCTCGCTCAACATCGGAGGCCTTCCTCCAACCGCCACCTCTGAGGAAGGCTCAGCTGGTGGCGACAAGGACAAGGGCCTTCTCTGTGGTGGCCCCCAAACTGTGGAACAATCGCCCCACAGAGGCCTGCCTTTCACTATTTTCCAGTGTCAGGTTTAGACAGCCCTCTTGCTGAGGGATTGACCAACTCCAAACGGCACAGGGACGGGAGCGGGGAGGGGTTGGGGGGCAGTACCAGCCGCGTCTCTTCAGACCTAGCACTTTGGACTGATTTTCGCTGTTAGGCTATAAACATATAGCTTTTAATGTGGTTTTAAAAATTTTGCAATATATAAAAAATCTATATTGTTTTATTGTAGTTATTACTGTTGTTCACCACCCAGGGAACTATGGCTACTGGGCATTATTGAAATAATTAAAATAAAATAAAATAAACAAATAAATAAAATAATAACACACCTTCTCCTTCATGCTTTAAGAATCGTCAGTGATATCCTCTTCGTGCTTACACCAAACCCAAAGCCTTCTTCCTCAAAGCCCCCAGTTCTTTGAAATGCTCCCCCATGGAGGTTTGTTTTGCCGCGACACAACCAATTTTTTTCTTGCTTTGCTCAACTGAGACTTGGTTTTCCAACCTGTGGCTGCCTGTGGGAGTTACCGATTTAAAATAAACCTTCTACTACTGCCATTACTACTACTACTAGATGCAGAGCAGCTGCTGAGCATGTACTTCCCAGTTTCCAGACCATACATTCTACCTTGTAAGTTGCTTTGAAATCAGTGAACAAGTGATGCATAAATAAAGGAGATCCCAGGTCCAACATCATCCTTTCCCCACATCAGCTAGGCAAGGCAATGAGGTTGCTCAGGGTGCCAATTATTTTCCCCCACTGTTAAAAAAAAAAAAGGATTTGAGCCTTTAACATGCCCCAAAACTGCCCCAGGGATGCTCCAAAAGTTGCTTGCAAGGACACCTGCTTCACCAGGGGATTCCAACTAGTGGGTCACTCTGTCCCCGAGCCAATAAAAGGGCACGGGGTCCCACAGTCCAATCAGAGCACTCGTCAGGCTATGCTGGGGGAGGAGCTCCCGTCCCCCTGGCAACCAAGCCTCGTGCTTTGGGCACCCCCAGACTTTCCATCCAGCCAACAAAGAGGCAAAGTTTGCAACTATCTACACGTTCCACAGAATAGAACAAGAAACAGAGGAATTGGTTAGAATTCTAGATTCTCCCACTTCAGATGTGGAATCCTGTTTTGCATCCCCACTGCATGAATAACGAGAATAATAATAAAAACAGCAATGACACTTCCGTGAGGAATGAAATGAGCTGCGTGGAACAAGAGTGTGGCTCCGTCTGCTCGCTCACTACGTGCTTGGCTCCTTTGCAGAAGAAAAGATTCATAAGTATGACTCACCCTCCCATTTGAGACATTCCTAACTTCTCACACTTCAGTCTAACATCGTATTCTGTGCAATGAATATGTCAATTTGGATAGTATTTACAATTTATTTGTATTTAGGGGAATGGCGAGCAGGCAGGCAGGCAGGCAGGCTGACTGTGAAAACAGGTTAGCACTGTCTGCACCTTCGGTAAATAGATTTCGGAAGCACATGGCCTTCTTACCTGCGTAGTGGTCGAACACGGTAGGTACGTATTCCTCTGGGAAAGCATCGTTGGCATAACTCATCAGCAGGCAGGTTTTGCCAACAGCCCCATCACCAACCACCACGCACTTCAACATCTTCTTCGGGCCACTTTCCGGGTTGGGGTCCTCTCCCTCTTGGCTGCTCATCTTGGTAGATTCTGGGATCCTTCCCTCCTCCTTGTTCCTCCAATTTTTTCAGGGGCGCATCTAATCAGTCGAACACAAAAAGGGGGTGTGAGGTCGTCTTTGGCTTCTTCCTGAGTTAAGTTTTGTCACTGCCCGAGTGATGGACGTTCATGAAATCATAACTTTCGATTTGCAGCCTCTTCCAACGTGATCCTTTAGAGCCCGAGAGAAACATGCGAGGGAATAAATAGACGACCAACAAGCGTGTTAGCTCAAGTCAGGAAATCTTCATCTTGGAGGCAGAGGCTTCGGTATTTCACACAGCTTAAAAATAGCAGCAGTCCGAGGAGTGAAATGCCTTCGCTTTTTCTCCAGATTGGCCTGAAAAAACAGGGATTTGAACTAGATCCATCCCATTTTCCATTCCTTTCCAAATAGAAGCGAGGGAAGCCGGAGGGATTTAATGGAAGCGGTTTCTTTCCTCCTGGCTTTTTTCTCATGCAGCCCCTTTATTTTCTCCGGCTTGCTGTATGTCAGGAAATCATGGGTTTCCTGCTGAACTCCATATTAGGATCAGTGGGGCTCATGAAGGGCTCCAAACAATAGAAGCTCTGTGTGTGTTTGTACGTTACAGGAACTCTGCCAGGACATGGAGGAAGAAAAACACTAGAGGTCTCCCTGCAGGCTGAAGTTCAGTGGTTTCCTGCTCCAGAAGCCTGTCCTGAATGCCGTCACTCCAGAGGTGATGGGACCGGTGCCGAAATGAGCCCTTTCTATGTGTCGGGACAGCCTTTTCTTGGGAGCTGGCATGTCAGTATAAAAGGATTGTCAGGAATACACACACACACACACACACACACACACACGTTGGAGACGTTACCCTTGGACTGACCCTTGTGAAGAGTGACTGCAAACATCTGGGATGCGTTAAGGAGAGCTGTGGTCCTTCCAGGGCACGGCTGCACCAATTCTGCATCTTCTCTGGTCCTGCACGGTTGCTGTGGTGCTTCCCCGTAGGCATCAGCTGGCCGGAGATGCTCCTGCCTCCTCCAGGGATGCTCCATGATTGAATGTGCTTTACTGTGCTGGATTTTAGGCACCTGTCCCACCAGCCTCTAAACCAAGTGGTGGAGCTCCCATCCCCAGCCCCCAAACATAGGGAAGTTGCGCCTTTCCTTGGCCATCCTGAACTCCTGGTGAACCCTTTTGTGCAGAGGAAAGCGTCACATGGCATAGTATTATTTTAACAGGTGACATGAGCATTATGTAACCTTTCCCCATTGTCACCCAGCCCAGGTTATCCATCCCTGGGTTACCCTAAACCAGTGCTCTGACTGGTGCTTTTGGCACTCTGCAAAGAGCCAGCCTACGGTCTGATGAAATTAACATCCATAGCAATCTACAATTCCCAGGAACTGCTAGAAGAAAACCACATGCCCAGAAATTTAACTTCCTTAAATTTAACAGGCTCTTTAACATATCCTGTGACTTTAACATATCTTAGCTATTTTAAATTGTTTCAATTAATTTTTAATTTTCAAACATTTCATTGTAAGATCTTCATTTGCACAATAGAGATTTAACACTTCCTTTAGGAAGCCCCAGAATGAGCAGAAATTCCTGTGCTTGGCTTGGGACAGGCTGCAACCACCACCAATCTGCCTTGCTCCAGAAAAAGAGCATTCTGGAAGTTCATCATATTCAGGAGAAAATGAACTCGAGGCTTTAAATGTTCAAATGGGAAGGAAGCAACATTGACAGAGTGGTCCAAGCTTTGCTCTGAGAGTTCTCAAGAAAAGAAGTGTTTAAAGAAAATGTGTGGAAGAACATTCACTTCCTCCTGTGTAAAGGCAGATGCGAGATCAGGGCCATTGCAGGTTAATTGGCCCAAAGGCCAGCTCTCAGACTGATGTGCTCCAGATGAGTGGAATTTGTTCACATAGTAACTGTGTGTTTGTCTGTGTGTGGAGTTGTGGCATCCATTCCTAATATATGGGCAGAGTATCTCTTTGCACAGACTAGGGTAGTATGGCAGCCTAAATTCAACAAGCGTGGTGGATACTTGTTTTCAAAGGGTGTCTCCTTATAAAAGCATAGAACGGAATGCAAGAGACACTCTTTGCTTGGGGAAAAGTCTCTTCACACACTCCGGCCAGCACCTTGTTAAAAATAAGCAGCAGGGCAAGCTCCTGAGCTCAGGCTTGGAGCGGCCTGTAAGAATCCAGTCGAAGAATTCCCCAAGCAGAAGGATGGGATTCACACCGCGGATGATCCTGGCTTAATGTAGTGAACATCTCCAGAGGCTGAATGGTGGGTGGAATGAAGAGACTTCTAAGCCAGATAACCTCCTGCATGGTGCTAGCTTATCCTCACCATTTTTGGGGGTGACACTTCTGGAAGTCTGCTGGCACGGACACACAGTGACTTCTCTTTATTGGTCACCTCTGTTCACCAGATATTGGGCTAATTGCTAAGGCAAAACAACAATGTTGCATGTATATTCCACCTTCCTTCCTTTCGTGAGGAACCCAAGGCAGTTTATGTAGCTCTATTTTGTCCTCAGAGCAACAACCCAGTGAGGTAGGTTGGACTGAGGGGGAGTGACTGGCCCAAAATCATCCAGTGAACTTTATGGATAAACTTGTCAGGGGATGCCCCCCCCCTCGAATGTCTATTGCATGGAGATAAGAACTTTTTTTCCTGCAGGAGATGATGGTGTGGCCTGCAGAAGAAGGTGGCAGGCCTGATAGGGAATTACCACGGGCCGCATCTGGCCCATGGGCCATAGGTTCCCCATGCCTGCTTGATTGTGAACCAGATGCTGTGCCTCGGAAGTCTAGGCAAGCAGTCCTGCTTCCTGCTGGAGGGCCAACATGGTGGAGAAGGGTGTGAGGTCCAAGGGAACTCCCTGCATTCGAAACAAACACTCTGTGAACACATGGGATCCAGACAAATAAGCATCAGACTGTGCATGCATATACACATGGGAAGGGAAGCTCAGAAGCATGGAATCATAGAGCTGGAAAAACCATGGGAGCACCAGAACCTGTACAGAACTGGCCTCTAGCTATAGATGGAACTGGCATGTCCAGCCAACTTTGCTAAGCTGGAAAGGCACGGGCCTGCAGCTGGATGGGCGACCACATGTGGAAGGCAAGAGGCTTGTCTTATGGGCCCCCCTCCAGCTCCATTCCATTCCTTAAGCCCAATATTGTCAACACTGGCTGGCAGCAACAGTTCTTAAGATTCTCAGGTGGGATTTTTCCCCAATCCTACCCAGGGGCTTGCACCAGGGTGCTTCTTCAGATGCTCTACCACTGAGGCGAAGCATGTTGTAATGGGATCCTGGAGGTCATCCAGTCCAACCCCTGCTTGATGCAGGCTCTGCAGTACAGGATTCTGGTGGAGAGATTGCAGCCAAGACAGAGGAAGGGTACACTTAACCCTCCCCTGTTCTTTCTGCTTCCCCCCCCCCCCCGCCCACACTACTCCATTTCATTCCATCCTCGTGAAGTTTCACCACTTCCAGCTCCCCCCTCCTAAATTATGTGTGCAACACACTATTCCACCCTGACTCTTGACTGGGCTTCCTCTCTGCCCCCCACATTTTGAGGACGGCTTAGCACTGTGGCAAATAGTCCAGACCCTTGTTTTGCTGAGGCTTCGATCGTTTTCTGTGAGGGAATGAATGAACGGAAAGAAACCCCAAAATCCCATTCACCAGAAACAATGCTGCTTTAGTAAGCAGGAATCTCTGTGTCATCGGGAGCAGTGTGCTCGTTCTTGGGTAATTCGCCCACTCGTGATCTTCGAACAGGCCAGACTCCGCTCCCTGCGTACCAGAGAGTGCTTTCCCCTGTAGCCCACAGGGGCCTTTGGAAGGGAGGCTAATCCCACACAGGATTAGTGCAGTGGGTCCCAGTGCCCAAGACCAAGCTCTTCTGGCCACTGCAGTGCTAGCTAGCTCTTTCTCCCCTTGCCACGGTCACCGCTCCCCATTCCTTCTCCAGGGGGCCCAATCCCCCAAGACGAGACCAGTCGAGTTTCTGCTTCCTTGTTCTCATTGCTGCTGGAAAGGCCGCAACAGCAGCAAGGCGAAATGGCACGGAATTCTTGGGCTCCAGCATGGACCCCTGGTGAGATTTGAGCCTTGGCAGGTGCCCAGCAAAGGCTGACTTTTGGTACTGAGCATCTAATAAGGCCACCGTCTCTTCCCGGACATTGGAAGAGCTGCTCCCCATCAAATGGATCAAATGGGTGGGATCCCTTAGGTCACCTCTGCATTACTCCCGGCTCTCAGGATGGTAAGAAGCCGGTGGATTGAACTGGGCAACTGATATTGATTGGCAAAGATCTAGAATGTACAAGACATTGCAAAGAAGGTGTGAGCCGGTAGTGAGAGACCTGGTGTGGTGATGAGAGCATTGGACTGGGGAGCTGGGAGATCCAGGTTCTAGTCCCCACTCAGCCCTGAGACTCACTGCATGCATTTGGGCCAGTCACAGAAGCTTAGCTTGACCTACCTCACAGGGTTGCTGTTGTGAGGATAAGCGAGAGCTATGTAGTCATGCTGGGTTGCTCACAGGAGGATAAAGGGAGGGTGGAGGGCAGGAGAGCCTGGAGGAATGTTGTCCGTGGGGTCATGATGGGTCGGGCACGACTTTGTGACTAAACCAACAAAACAGATGCAGTGCTTTGGATTCAGGCAACCCTAGTGCAGGGTCAGTGAACTGCATGAGCTTCCAGACCCGTGAGCTGCGTGAGCTGCGCACAACTGGGACTGTGCAGCCGAATTGTCCTCTCGTTCTCTTAAGGCATAAGGGACCTGTGTGCTCACAGCGTTCGCTCCAGCCTTCGCGTCATGGCATTCTACTGCCAAGCAGCTGGTGCCAGACTGTTCATTCACTACATTTCTATTCCACCTTTCCTCCCAGGAGCCCAAAGCATCGTGGACAGCTCTCCTCCTTGCCATTTTATCCTCACAACTACCCTGTGAGGTAGGACAGGCTGAGAGGCCTTGAGAAGCCCACAGTGACACCGCGAGCGTCATGGCCAAGTGGGGACCTGAACCCGGCCTCCTGGGCCCCAACGCTGTAAGCCCCTTCATCACGCCTGGCCAGCTCGATTGGCTCCTACCATGGGCCTGGTGCTGCCTGCCAGCTGCTGATCCTGCCACAGCATATTCTTCCCTGTGCTTTGGACTATCCGCAGGGAAATATGCATCTTGTCTCCATGGGGTTCATCCATCGAGCCCTCATGCAAAAATGCAAGAAAGACACCTGGAAAAATCAGGTATTCCCTGTGTCCAGGCAATTTTCTCAGAAGAAAAGGTCTGTCATGAGGCAGGGCTCCTCCAAAGCTTTCTTGCAACGCTTGTTTGCAAAGCTAGCTAGCTTGCTTGCATCCATCCGTCCTTCCTTCCTTCCTTAATGCTATAATAATAATAATAATAATAATAATAATAATAATAATAAAATAGATTTATATCCCACTTTTTTCTTCTCTGTTCTTCTTTATTGACCAAAGTGTTTTCCAGAAGCACAAACACCCAGAAGGAATCTCTGAGCCTGCTCGGACTGGTTCATTCAACCTAATCTAGCGTTTTCCTCCAGGAACTCTCCTTACGAGCATGCCTGGGCTGCATCCCTTTGGGAGGGGCCTTCTGAAAACAGGAATGCCCCTGCCCTGCTGACAATGCACCATGCAGTCAAGAGCCCTGCCTGCCTCCTCTGTCTCTGAGAAACTCCCCTGCTCCAGGTTCCCTCCCACCAACGGCACGTCTTGGTTGTTCCTAGAGGCGGCCTGCGCACCTGAGGAGTCTGGCCTTGAGATGAGCACCTTTACTTCTCCCACCTCAACATCTGGAAGTGACCCACATTCCAAGGCCTCTCCCCATACCTCTTCTTCCTCCTCTTTCTCCTCCGAAGTCCAGCCTTGGGAATGTGCACCAAGAGCAGCCATCTGTCACTCCCAACAACGTCCTCATTGCCCCCACCCACCTGGGCACCAGCATGGGCTGAAACTCCTCAAGAAGGTGTATCGCACAATTGCTGGAAATCCTGTCCTGAGCAGGGTGGCATAAAAACAGCAGTTCTGTTAGAAATCATGCGAATATGTCCTGCTTGCAGTCCTGCATGCAAACACGAGCAGGAGTGCTTTTTCCGAGATCTGGTCACACAGCCACAACTTTGCAATTGCATTCCGTAACGGCATTTAAAAATGCATACTTTAAAACGTGCATTAAAAAAACCCACTTTCATGCTTGACTCAATAAAGGGACTCTGAAGTTTTCCTGCTAGCGAGACACACTTTCGCCATGTGAAAGAGCTGAAAAATAGATTGCGAATGCGAGGAAGCTGCAAGCTTCAAAGTGATTTTCAGAGGATTTAGGTGAGCCTGAAAACTACCAGTTCTTCCATCCCTGCTTACGAGTACATTTGATCTCCTAAGGAAGCCACCTGCAAACACAGCCCAGTTGCGGCTTCACAGCTGATACTGTTATAACTGCTGAAGTGATCAGAGTTGCTCAAGGACTTACAATGACATGTACTGAAGAAAGAATCCCACCTGGTGTGGAAAGGATGTGAAAAGGCACTGGAACCTTCTCTGCCGCTCAGTTCTTAAAGCAGGACTTTGGAGCTGCTTTCAGTCCAAGGCCCAAATTCAGTCAAGAGCCAACATGGTGCAGTGGTTCAAAGCACAGGTCTGGGACTCAGGCAATCTGGGTTCTTGTCCCTGCTTGGCCCAACCTACTTCACAGGGTTGTTGTTGTGGGGGTAAGATTGAGAGCGGGAGTTCTTTGTAAGGAAAAAAGGCATGCTATAAAGCTCAGGATGGTGTAGTCACATTCCATTGTGTGTGTGTTGGGAAAAGTTAGATCAATCCTGGCAGAAAAACAATGCTTATATGTGCCTTTGTGTTATAAAATCAAACCTGCACTTCTTTCTCACTAAACACCAGCTTTCCAAGCAAAGTCACTGTTTAATACTGCTGTTGCCTTAAAAAGATGGCATTCTTAGCTAGGGAAGAACCTGTGTTCTTATCAGCTGTAAAAAACTGAAATAATGCTGTTAATTTGTTTCTGAATGGGCCCACCTAAACAGAGGCAAGCTCCTGCTGAGTTTAAGTTGCCAAACCAGACTTCGTAAATGCTTCCTCCATCAGACACATTTGCATGTGTGAACAGACAGAACTGGCTGACCTGAACTGTCAAGAATTTTGCTAGACTGTCTTATCAGTACAGCAATCAGTAATGTTTTCCATGCTATTGTTACCAGTATTTCTGATTGGTTTAGAACATGTCATGCCTAAAGACATCAGGATGCTGTTGTACTAAGATTCTCTGGAAACTTAACACTCTATCTTGTGTACGTGACTAGCAGGTTCTGAAATGCTAGGTGAAAACTTGCAGTTGAGTTTCCCTCTGCTCAGTAATGCATCATCGTTTGTAACTGCAGGTATCCTGGGGCTCTGGACAATAGAAACATAGAAACAGAGCGAGTCAGAAGGGGCCTCCCGAGCCATCTAGTCTGACCCCCGGCTCCAGCCAGCTCCGCTCACGACATGCCCACCATGTGCATGTCCAGCCTATCCTTGAACTCCCGCACTGATGGGGCCTCAACAACCTCTCGTGGAAGCCCATTCCACACCCTCGGGGTCCTGACTGTCAGGAAGTGCTTCCTGGCATCCAAATGGAACCTTGGCTCCCTGAGCTTTGCTCCGTTGGAGCGTGTCCTGCCTTCCTCTGCAGGGGAGAACAGGCCTCTACCCATCTCTATGTGACATCCCCTCACATACCTGTATGTCGCCAACAGATCCCCTCTGAGTCTCCTCTTCTCCAGGCTGAAGAGACCCAGTTCCCTCAGACTCGCCTCATACCCCATCCCATGCAAACCGGCCACCGACCTTGTGGCCCTACACTGCACTGACTCCAACCTGGCTATATCCTTCCTGTAATGAGGGGCCCAAAACTGAGCACAATACTCCAGTTGCGGGTGCACCAGAGTCGTACAGAGTAATAGTAATACCTCCCTCGATCTAGAAGCCACACTTCTGGCTATGCAACCAAGGGTGGCGTTCACCCTCTTGGCCACCGCATCACACGACTGACTCATGTTCAGCCTGCAGTCAACCAGCACCCCGAGGTCCCTTTCACAAGTGCTGCTCTCCAGCCACTTGTCCTCTAACCTGTACTTATGACAATAAAGCAGCAGAGGTTCAAATGACTGATCTTTCCCATGAACCTGAGTTTTTATTTCCTTTTCACAAATTGAAAACCGAGATTCTGTCATATGCCAGAGCAAAAGGGGGTGCAGTCAAAATGAAAACCGCTGGCCTAGGCCGCTTGATGCTCCTGCTGC
Source organism: Varanus komodoensis (assembly GCF_004798865.1). Lineage (NCBI taxonomy): Eukaryota > Metazoa > Chordata > Lepidosauria > Squamata > Varanidae > Varanus > Varanus komodoensis. Next base: position 59,033,929 of record NW_025335761.1, read on the forward strand.
TAGCAACTAAGACTTACAAGGTGCTTTTCAACTTTTTAGAAAGGGGAGGATCCTGCACAAAAATCAGGAAAGCCCCCAGCTATTGCTGAACGGGGCAAAGGGGCTGGAAGGACTGGAAAGGTGTGGCAGCTTGCGGAGCGGGGTGGCTGCAGTTTCTCATGGCCAAGAGGTTCCCCGCTTCGGTCCTAAAAACATAGGCAACCTGTTCTGCATATCTGGTCCTCTAAGAGCAGCCACCCCAACCTGGAATCATAAAGAAGTGTGGCACATGCTTGCTGGCAATGATGGGAATTGCAGTGCAGCCCACCTGCAGGACACCAGCTTAGGAAGGCTGGCTGAGCCGCATCGAGATCGCAAACAGATGTGTTCCGTCCTGAAACATTAAGCGTGACAGACAAACGGAACATGTAGAGATGCATCTCTCCGTAAAATGGCCCAATGGCAATATGTTGTGGCTTGTCTGACCTTCAGCTTTTAATGATGCAATTCTTCCTTTGACCAATATTATATCAAGTGAATTGCAAAAGGATTGCTTGCTAATTTGCAATGGGGTTGGGGGGCGGGCAGCTGAGCCATTGGGGAGGGAAGGGAGCTGGGTCTAAGAATGTGTGGTTATTTCTGAAATACACTGATGGTGGTGCGCTGGCTTGCTTACTTGCGGAAAACAGCTGCGGCCCCTAGAGCGGAGCTGTCTCTCCCTATCCAGCTGCTGTGCTGTGGCCTCACAGCTTTAATTTTAGTTTTCCGTGGCAGATGTGATGATACACTGGGATTTCTGAGTTCACGCACCAGTTGTGGGAATGGCCCTATTCTTGGATTCCCATCAGAGTTCTTCATTTCCCCATAAGGTCTTTCCTCAGCTCCAGCCTTCCTCCTCCTCTGGCTTTCCCACCTTCTCAAATGTGTGCGTTCTTTTCGCTTTTTCTCCTGTTAGTCATGGACATCTTTATGATCTGCTAAGCTTTCCCCAAAGATCCCCTTGTTTAAAATGCCTCCTTCCTTGGCGGCGATGTGACAAAAAGCCTCCGAATCAGGGCCCCACTCGCGCATCTCAGCTTAAGTCCCGTGTATGCGCAGGGCCAAGAAGGCCTTGGCAAAGGTCATCCTGCCTGGATCCTGGGCGCCACTGCACAAATGATGTGAGGCTGGGATGCAGGACAAACTGTGGCATGGAGCACGGAGCACACCTGCTCAGGGCTTCAGCCGGGCAGCCCAGCTGCCCTTTTCCCAGAGACTCCATGGCATGTGACCAAGAGGTGCGCACGACCCCGGGCTCTGACTGGGCGCCCAGCTCGGTACATCCGAAAATGGCCTGATTTGGCTGGGACCGATCAGCTGCCTGTTTGAGGCTTTCTAAATTCCCACTATTACGGGAAATAAAAGCCAACGAGAAGAATCAGAACCTTTCCCTCTGTCTCAGAACTGGGAGCTACTTGCTGGCCTGTCCGTCCTTTCACCGCACAGGTGCTTAGCATCTCTCCCATCCCTGAAACGCAACTGGTGATGAACTTTGAAGGGAGGCAGTGGAAGCAACCTGGAGTGGCCCAGGTCTGCTTGGGCTTCTCGGTTCATCTATTTCTGGTAGAACACCGTTCCCCGACTTGGGCCCCTGAGATCTTTTGGGCTGGATTTGGTCCCAGAGACACTCTACATGGAGGCAAGAATGTGCCCCATCAAGAACCCCGCCTGATCCTGCTGTGGGATGACTCCAATTCCTATCTCCCATACGGGGCTGTGGGTGATGGGAGTAGTTGTCCGCACACATTCAAACGATGCCAGTTTGGAGGAGGCTGCACTAAGCTATGGCCTCTTGGTAGCATGTGTTGTTAGCTGCGAAGTCGTGTCCAGCCCATCGCGACCCCATGGACAACATTCCTCCAGGCCTTCCTGTCCTCCACCATCTCCCAGAGTCCACCTAAGCTCACACCAACTGCTTCATTGACTCCATCCAGCCACCTCATCCTCTGCCGTCCCCTTCTTCTTTTGCCCTCAATCGTTCCCAGCATTAGGCTCTTCTCCAGGGAGTCCTTCCTTCTCATTAGGTGGCCAAAGTATTTGAGTTTCATCCTCAGGATCTGACCTTCTAAAGAGCAGTCAGGGTTGATCTCCTCTAGGACTGACCGGTTTGATCGCCTTGCGGTCCAGGGGACTCGCAGGAGTCTCCTCCAGCACCACAATTCAAAGGCCTCAGTTCTTCGGCGCTCAGCCGTCCTTACGGTCCAGCTTTCACAGCCATACATTGCAACTGGGAAAACCATAGCCTTGACTATAGGCACTTTTGTCGGCAGGATGATGTCTCTGCTTTTTAGTATGCTGTCTAGATTTGCCATAGGTTTCCTCCCCAGGAGCAAGCGTCTTTCAATTTCTTGGCTGCAGTCCCCATCTGCGGTGATCTTGGAGCCCAGGAAAATAAAATCTGTCACTACCTCCATTTCTTCCCCATCTATTTGCCAGGAAGTGAGAGGACTGGATGCCATGCCTGTATAGTCCATTCCCAGCTGTGATGAAATTTGAACTTAGGACATTCTGTCTTGGAGCCTTCCTGTGAACGTGCCAAGCTGCCTTGTCCTGCTCCTTGCCCTCGATACACCTTCCCCCGTGTGAGCAACACAGATTGCATCGGGGTTTCAGGCACGAAATTCTCAGCCCTGCCCGCACACAAGGACTTTCACCACTGAATCATTTTCCCTCCCCATAACTACAGCCCCCCTGCCATCATAGGGGGAAAGCTTGTATTTCCTGACTGTGCCAGGTTCATTTGCAGAAATGTATCCTTTAGAAAAATGTATTTTGGGAGAAAATCGCATGTTCACGCTTGGGTCGAATGCAGGGAAATCACACATGTGGGTGTGGACTTTGGAACATTTGCACCCAGGTGTGGATATTCCACATTTGAACAGCAGTGGAGGCAGGGCAGTGAAACCAGGTAGGGAGTTTGAAATTAGGGATGGGCGACGCAGATGGGGCATCAAGTGGGGATTCCAAGAACCTCACCAAGCTCACAGCTCAGTGAGTTCCCCCATTCCCAGCTGCATTAAAGACTGGCTGTGTTGATGATTTCCCCAACGCGGTGCTCTCCAGATGTTTCAGACATGTATTGTGACCTTCCTCTCGTTCAATAATTCTGGGTCAGATAAACCATGTGCACCTCTCCGTAACATGCGCTATTCAATGGTGCAAACATCCCGCCATTTCCTGGAAAGGGGCCCATGCCTTGTGAGTGACCCGGGTTGAGGTCTTCTGAATGTGCGCTTAACCTACTCACAAGTCACCTAATGCCTCCCTGTTGTCTCCCTTTGCTACAGCTCCCCCCACCAAAAACCCCCTCCCCTACCTTGTGCAGGGTGAAAGAAGTGAGGAACCGCCCTGGTTCCTTTGCAGAGCATCTTCTCTTATCAGAGACAGAGCTGGCCTGTTGCCAGGAGGCAGCGGTCCTTTTTAGGATTCAGAATACAATAAACCCACTAATGGGAGAAGGTTAATGCTTTAATTAAGCAAGAATAAGCCAGCGCTGCAGAGGAAAGCGCTGCACGGTAATTGCAGCGATGTTTTCCGAAGACAGATCATCAGCTTTGGACGGGGGCTCCCATGAAAACAGGACAAAGAGCGCGGCCTGAGTAACTGCCTCTGGTCTTAAGCAGCACCTTTGGGGGGCTCGGGGACTCGGCTCGGCTTGAAATCTGCACCCTGGGAATGTTTTGGGCACCGGTGCACTATTCTACTCAAGGTAACCCATCTTCTGAAGTTCTAGTCGACTGACTTGGCTTGGTAGGAAGCCAGCACGGATACGAGCTCCGTCCCAGCTACGATGCTAACAACTACCAGCGGTGGCGGAGACGGTCTAGAGCTGAGAAGGAGACATCTGTGCACCACTATTATCCTTGAAATAACCGTTGCCTTCTGCATCTTCGCCACAGCTGGCGAAGGTCCCAGGGAGCAAGCCCATGCTGCAGCTGGTGGAGATTACGACGACCATGCACGAATCTCCTGCCTTCCTTCCACGGGCAAGAAACTCGGGCAGGTTGCAACGTTCGTTTCCTCTGCATTTTTAAACAATAACATATAAAGCCCTAAACAGTTTGGGGCCTGGTTATCAAAGGGAACGTCTCCTTCCCTGCCAGCCTGCCCAGGCCCTGAGACCCCTGAAGAGGTGAGGAGAGCTACTGTGAGCAGGAGGGTCTTCTCTGCCATAGCGCCCCAATTATGGGGCTTGTTCCCCAGAGAGGTGCGCCTGGCACCAGTGCTGGGCCAAAACCATTATATTTCCCCAGTCTTTAAATTAACAATGCTATTTTAATTAGTTGCAGAAAGTATTGTCACTTGGAAGTTTTTAACTGTTGCACTGGGGTAATAATGGTGTGTGTATATATTTTCTTCAGTGAAAACTGTCTTGAGATTCTGTAACGATTTGATGGTATATAAAAACTGTAAAAAAATAAGTAATTTTTGGCATCTCAAGAACACCCCTGTAGGGGAGGTTAGGGTGTGAGCAGCCCAAAATCACCCAGAAAGCTTCATGGCTGAGTGGGGACGAGAACATGCTTGTCCTGGGTCCCCAGTCCAACGCTCTGACGGTCACGCCAGTATGTCTGCTTTCTCCTGTAAGTTACCTGGTGCAGAAGGGAGGGGGCAGCGGTGGCAGCGGAATGGGTTCAAGACTGGGTTGGGCTCACCTCTGATCTACTTATTGGTAGCAGAATATCGTGAGGACTGTGTCCTTCCTTACCTTCCTCATGAGGAGGGGAGTCAAAGAATGTCTGTAGAGCGTGCGCATGCAAATTCCCTTGACTGGTTTTTATTTGCTTGCTTGCTGTTCAAAATCCCTATTATACCTGACGATCAGGGTCAAAATGTCCTTTGCCACATATTAGGCTGGCTGGCATTGTCCTGACGTTTGTCACAGAACTGCAAACCAAGCACTACAAAAACAGCATTTCCTAGCTTGCTTTTCCATGAAGTCACCTCTAGGTGGCACTGTGGTAAAACAGGACAGCACAGCTACACCAATGGAAATAGCACTGTCTTTTGCTTTTTGAAGTAATAGCTGGGCTCACGTGTCACACTGAACAATTCTACACTGTTTCTATGGTGTGCTGATCTTCACTCGACTTACCAGTTAGAGAATCATGGGGTTACTTGGGCAGCACAGTTTCTGACCTCTCAGCCCCCATAAGCAGCGCCCTCTGTCCTCTCCCTATTCTTGTCTAGGAACCGCAGCGGCATCCTACTGATTGGTCCGCTGTGGTCCTGAGCCAAGTTCTCCCTTCCGAGTGTTCCTGCGAGTCTGTGGTGCTTCCCGGCTGGTCCAGCTGCCGCAGAGAGTTTTAAGAGCTGTCAGAAATGGAAACAGTTTTGCTGCAGTTCCCCTTCTTTCCCCATGTATTTTTGCACTGCCTCCGTTTCCAGAAGGTAACAGGGAGAGGGACACATGGCCCTGCCAACGTGGCTTGGGAATAAAGCGATGGATGATGCGCCTGTTCGAGGATGCGGCCGAGGGCAGCTGTGCTCCAAGGCTTCGAGCAGCCACTTCTGCGGCTGCTTCTGGGAGGTCCAGGATGAGGGCGGCAGGCAGCTACGGACAGGACGCCTGGACCGGGGTGCAGACACGGGGAGGAGACCTGCACCAGGGCAGAGGGCCAGAGGCAAGAGGCACTTCCTGGAACAGTTCGGGGTCAAGAGCCAGTGAGACTCTCCATTGAATCTCATTTTTTGACTGGGTAGCCTCCCAAATGGATGAAGGGAACACTGTGGACATAATCTACCTAGACTTTAGCAAAGCTTTCGACACAGTGCTGCACAACATTCTGATAAGCAAATGAGCAAAAACTGGACTAGATGGAAAAGCTATTACGTGGATCCAAAATTGGCTGCTAAATCAGACCCAAAGGGCAGGTGCCAGGAAGACCGCCAGGCTCAGGAGCCAGGTGCGGTCAGGAAGGATGGGTGCAGGCACCTGGGCGGGCAGGCAGGGCCTGGCTGGAGACGAGAGCAGAACAGGGGCAAGCTGGAGCTGGGTGGAAGCCGGGGAGGCAGGCGAGAACAAGGCTCCTGGCAAGGCAGTGCAGGAAGGCAGAGCACGAGGAAGCCGGCAGGGCAGCCCGAGTTGCCGTGGCAGGAGGGCAGTGCCGCAAAGCCTTTGGGGCTGCTCTCCGGGACCACCAGCACTGCCCCACAGCTGCTCCCCGCAAGCGCCTGCAGGGTGCTCCCGGGGTGGATCAGGCTCTAAACTGATAGGTCCTGCTGTGGGACTGCAGGGTGTTTCCAGACCAACCATTGCATTACATTACATTACATTTTTATACTGCTCATAGCCAAAGCTCTCTCGGCAGTTCACAACATTTTAAGTCACCCATCCAGATTTCAGCCAGGCCAGACCTTGCTTAGCTTCCAAGATTAGGCAGGATCAGGCACTTCAAGCTATACAGAACCATGGCAAGACATTGATTCAGGGACTGGATGACCAGAAAAACCACAGTGAAGTGTGGAAGCCCGAGAACACTCCACCAATTCTCTCCTTAGTTTCAGGAAACTGATTCTACCAGGCTGCAACTCCAGAACTTGGACTGGTCAGCACAGTGGTACAGTTTCACCGTGGCTTCTGGGATCATGTGGGCTCACCCAATGCCACATCTCCCTGCTCTAAAAACGGCTCTCCAAAAGTGCCATTTAAAGGCAGAAGTGAAACTGGAGGGTCACTGGCTCCCTTCTGGGGCCATAAACAACCATGTGAAGGGAACTGCATCAGGGCTGCACAATGGAGCGTGTTCATGGAGGAGCTCAAGAGCACAAGGAAGCTCTCCAGCCCATGTGAAGTGGAGTGAAAGGGATGGCCTTGCAGGTATTCTCGCCGATGAGGCACAAGAAAGCAGTCTGAACCTGATTGGTGCTCCAGTGCATGGGAGCGGCGACATGTTCCTCCTGCAGAGAGAGACCCACAGGTCAGCCGACGCCAGAGGAGCCACCATGACCATGCTCCACAGTGGGAAAGCGGGTGCACAGTCTCTGGGAAGCAGAGAAGCTCCAGGAAACTGGGAACCGTGGCTGCAGTGCTGGGGGCAGACCCCTGGCAGTGGACTCTGTGTGTGTGTGGGTGTCCGGGGGGGGGGTGGTTCCTGGCCACTCTTGCGCCACATAGTTCATGGGGGGGGATGACAAGGGAGGACCCTGCCCCTCAATTGCTGCTGTCAGGGTCTCCTTACCAATGGCAAGAATGAATTACCAGGAGTCACAGGGAAGATTGAGTTGCCTTGAACCCCAACATTTTTCCTGGGGAGATCACCCAGGCCCCCCGGAGTCACCCGCAGCACTCTGCTACCAGGTGGTCTCCACCTCCAACTACAAAATCGCAGCCCATGTGCAGACATTTTTATAACCTTCCAGTCGCGTACAGAGTATTAGGTTTCCAGATCATGTCAACATAACGGCATCTTGATGTCTTCATACACAAAACAATACCCTAACTTGATCAGAAATGCCCGTGACAATAGAATAGAAAATTTCCCTGATTGAGCCTTATTGACAAATCAGTTCAGTGAATTCCTGACAGTTTGGATCAGCCTGTTTCTCCTTAAACATACAGATGTGTCTGATGGAGGAACCATTCAGAAAAACTGGTTTGACAAATACACTGCTCAGGCACTTGCCTCTGTGGAACTAGATGATTAAATGAGTCCATTCAGAAACAAATGGACATCTTTGTCCCTGCTCTCTGCAGCTGATGGGAACACCAGCATATCCCCACTGACAGCATCAGCCTCCAGCAGCTTCTCAGTCCAGCTAAGAATTCCATCTTTTTAAGCGAACAGCAACGCTAAACAGTAACCTGGCTTGGAATTCTGCTGCTTTCTGAGAAAGGGGTGCAGGTTTGATTTGATAACACAAAAGCACATATAAGCTACCCTTTTCTACCTGGATTTCTCTGACTTTTCCCAACAATACTCAGTGGCGGTGTGTCCATTGCATGGAGGTACCTACTTCTCCGTGTGCCTCCAGCATGGAGATTCCCAGTTCTTTTTGCATACAGGCATTTCAGCCAATGTCGTCCCTTCAAAAGCAAACGAGGAAAACCTAGAAGTGCCATTTTCAGGGGAAACTTGGCCAAGTGGTTTATGGACTAGGAGAATGAATAATTAAATGTGAAACAGTTCACCCAGAAAGGCAAGGCATGCCACTGGGCCACTGTGGAGAATATGGGGGAAAAGGACCTGAGCGTGGAACCCGAGGAAAGCAGTTCAGCTAACATTCGCAGCAGGAGAAACACCACAGTTTAGGGAGCATTTAAAAATGCAGATTTCCAGCCCAGTGGCTGTGTGTGGAGCTGCTGCGAACTGGATTGTTTGCCTACAGCCTTGGGTAATTGCAGCCAGGGAGGTTTCAAACTCTCAGTTTACAGGGTGGGTTCTGAGGTCTGTTGCACAAGGAATTTGCTGGGAATTATCAGAGGCGATCTTTAGTTCTTTGCTTGTTTCTCCGCAGTAGTTTGCAGAGGGCTGCGTGTGAGGTGTGTGCATGTGTGGGGAGAGGGAGCAAAGTTTTACCCCCCTTGAGAGATGGAGCAAATCTCAATGCACTCTGAACATGACATATATACCCTCTTGCCCCTGTCAACAATCTGTGAACACAACTATGCTGGGGGTGTACAATCCAAAGAACATTTACAGTCTCTTCTGACATACAGTGTGTAGGTAGCTCCCGAAGGGACTGCCAAGATGGGGTGGGTACAAGATGCTTTCATAACCTTTGAGCTTCATACGCAGATTGGGAGAAGGTGGGTATCAGAAGAAAACAAGGGGGTGGAATGGATTAAGACAAAGGAAGGACTTTCAGGGTAGGGTTACCTTGGCATATCGTATATGGGTCTGACAGGTATATATGGGTCAGATCAGGAATCCCATCTTAAATCTAAAACTGTTCTTTCAGTGTCAGGCTTTTGGCAGCTGTATAATAGCAGAGTTTTTGCTCGGTTTATCCTAACACCTCCATGGATGAAGTCTGTCGCTTTCTGGACCGCTCAGCTGGAGGAGAAAAGTTGTCTTTTAACCATGCAGGGGGTTCAAGGGGCAGTGATACTTTTCAGCATAGGCATGAGCAGCAGCTGTTTACTTCTGTGTGGAAAACGTACAACTCTGGATAGGGGCTAAAGTTGCTCTGGTGAGTCCCTTTCTCGGGTGGTAGAAGACAGACTTTGCTTTTTCTCCCTTAGAGTGTAGTAAAAGAGGACAAGACTTGGAATTGCTTGGCATCTTCTGATTTTCACTTCTTGGTCACTCAAGAGTGTTACCAAAGGTTAGTACCAGGATCTACAAATGTGTCCATTACACAGATAAAGATAATTATTTATACGGCACTCTCTATGTGTGTGTTACAAATAATGAGAAGGCAGGCCCCTGCCCCAAGGGGCTTACAATGGACTCAAATGCAAAGGGGAATCCCATGTTCACATACAACAATGGACGTGGATTTACAGTTAAGGGACAAGAAGGGGATTCAAAAGTGTTTACCCCTCTTGGAGGATTATTTTGCACGTCTAAAGTCACGCCTAATTTCCTCCCTCTTGGTTGGATGGGTCGGTCCTTCTTGCCTTGCAAAGTTCGTCCACAATTAGCGCTTGAATATTATGCTAATATTTCTCGGAGCTTCACGGCGCTTTCCCCGCCGGCTGCGTGGCTGCTGCCGGGCATCCCGCTGCTCTCTTTCTCCCCCTGGTGGCCAGCAAGCGAAACGGCAGGCAAGGAACCCGTAGAATTTGCGTTGCCGCATCCAGAGCTCCTGTCTCGCAACTGGGAACGATGGGGACTGCAGTCCAATACATCTGGAGGGCGCCAGGTTGGGGAGGCTGCAGCAAATAGGCAGCCGTGGGGAGGCTAAGCAGGGCTGCTGAGTCCATCCCGCAGTTGCTGGTTTGCCTGTCAGCTCCTGCAACGGTGTTATGAAGGCGGAAGTGACCCCTCTCGTCCAGAGACAACTCTTGGCTCAGAGGGGCCCGGCTACAACCCTGAGTCTGGAGGGCTTTGGGCAGCGCCATGGTGCTGCTACCAGCAAAGGTCTCCATCCAAACCGACACGCCGAATGTCTTCAGCACAACTGAAGTCCGGGCCCAGTTGAAGGTGCTGGTATTAACCTATAAAGCCCTAAACCGCTTGGGACCAGGATACCTGAAGGACCGTCTCCTTCCCTATATGCCTCTTGCCCCCTAAGATCTGTAGGATAGGCCCTGTTCCGGGAACCCTCTCTGAAGGAGGTAAAAAGGGCGTATAACCTGGAGAAAGGCCTTCTTTGTGGTGGCGCCCCGACTATGGAATGCGCTTCCCAGAGAGGTTCGCCTGGCACTGACTTTATAGTCTTTTCGGCACACGGTAAAAACCTTTTTATTTACCTATTATTTTAAGGATTGTGGAATTTTAACTTGGTTTTAATACATTTACAGTCCATTTTGTTTTTTGTTTGTTATTATATATGTTGTTTCTTTTTTGTTCTTAACATTGCAAGCCATCCTGGGACGATCTCCATGTAGGACGGGGTAAAAATATTCTAAATAAATAAATAAAATTGCCTGTGTTCTTCCCAGGCCTGAATAACGATAATAATGAGCACTTAGGTAGCACATTGGAATGTTCAACAGAGGACACCCGTGTATTTGAAGGGCTGCCAGAGGACTGTCCATTCTCTGCGGGCCTCCTCTGTTTGAAGGAGGCTGCCTCTCTTGCGGCAGTGGCTGCTGGCTCCAACGTCGGCGAAGTGGTATAGCCACTGAAGGTCTAAGGAGCCATACATGCCGCTGATCCCTGCCCCAGTCCCCAGATGAGCTCAGCTAGCTTCTGAAAAGTTCAGACTGAAACCCGGAATGGATACACCCCAGTTGCACCAGTGCTGTCCTGCCTGATCCCAGCTCAGAGATCATAAGCTGTCTGAACGGCCTGCACCTGAACGGGTAGCCACAGAGGACCATGGAAGGCTGAGCTGCACTGTGCTTCTATTACAGTGATCTACCTCTATGCAGATAAATGGGGATTTTTACATGTCATGGAAAGCGGGGTCCTCCTCTGAGTAACGCAAAATTGGCCACCCTGCAGCGCTCTCGCATTCAGAGCACGGCCCTTTGGTCGAATGCAGTGCGAACCACCTAATTGTGCTCCTTTGTCTGGCAGCTCCACTTGGAGCAAACGTCTCGCATTGAAGAAGGCCGTTAAAGCAGGAGCTCGGTGATGCACAGGCCGGTTCCAGCAGCGCTTTCTCCTAATTAGCTTGCCGAGGCCAAGAGCTCCCTCGTCTCTGTTTTCCTATATATAGAAAAAGGCCATGGGTGGTGTGTTTCTCTAATACTTTCCAAGTCTAGCCCCCCTTTCCAAGCGGAGGCTGCCCTTCTTACAGCCTCGACGCCGACCTCTGCATACCTCGTCTCCTCTGATCTTGAAAGCAAAGCAAGGCCAGGTGTGCTTAGAACTTGGAGGGGAGACTGTCGGGGAACAGCAGCTGCGGCAGCCTAAGGAAAGCGGCTGTTTAACATGCAGGGTCCCAAGTCTGATTCCCGGCATCTCCAGGAAGGCTTGGGAAAGAGCCCTGCCTAATTCAGTGCATCATCTTTGTTGTGGTTTTCATTTCTATACTACCTGATAGCTGAAGATCTCTGGGCAGCTCACAGCGATTCCTAAACATGGGCACATTAATAAAAATTGTTGTTTAGTCACAAAGTCGTGCCCGACCCATCACAAACCCATCGACAACATTCCTTCTGGCTCTCCTGTCCTCCACCCAAGCCCTCACCCGCTGCCCAAGTGACCCCATCCAGCCACCTCATCCTCTGCCATCCCCTTCTCCTTTTGCCGTCAATTGTTCCCAGCATCAGGGTCTTCTCCAGTGAGATTACAAATAAAATATATGCTAAAATGAAAGTATGTACAAGTTAAAACAGCTTAAACAATTTAGACAATATCCATCGAAAGTAGACCTGTTAAAACAGCAGACATATCTCATCATATGCTATTAAATGCAGCTGAAAAGATGACAAAGATGGTACCAAGTAGGTCTCAGTGAGGAGACTATTCTATAATAGGGGGCCACCACGGAGAAGACTCTGCTCCTGTTGACTCACTTGGCAGTTGGAGGAAGGCCTTGGATGCGGATTGTCATGGCAGGGTAGACCAAGGTCAGGAGAGGAATTCTGCCAGGGATCAAGGTTCTAAGCCTTGCTGAGCTTTATGGGTTAGAACCAGCACCTTGAATTGGGCCCGGAAGCATGCAAGGCTGCCAGCGCATGGTGCCAGTCTGTGTCAGAGCCCCACATGCCTTCCCACATCCCTCAACACTAAGAATTTGTTGTCCCTGGGAGCAAGGCAGGATCTTTGTGCCTGCCAGGGGAGAGCTGTGTGGCTGGACTGGTGGGGAATGACACCAGCTTCAGGGCTGCGTCTCTCTGGAACTTTGCTCCCTCTCAGTGCTTCCCCAGAGGGGGCTACGCCATAGCTGGAGAGCCACTGGTCTTCAGGAGATTAGCAGTGCCATCTTATATATGTTTACTCTGAAGTAAGCCTCATTGTGTCCACTGGGTCTTACATACTTCCAGGTCAGTGTGCATCAGATTTCACTGAGGTTCACTGATGTGGATTCCTATGAACTCACCATAATGCTCTCCAACTCTGTTTACCAAGGAGAATTTATGTCACTCCTGAGAAAACCCTGATGCTGGGAACAATTACCTGCGAAAGAAGGAGGGGATGGCAGAGGATGAGGTGGCTGGATGGAGTCACTGAAGCAGCTGGTGTGAGCTTAGGTGGACTCCGGGGGATGGTGGAGGACAGGAAGGCCTGGAGGAGTGTTGTCCACGGGGTTGCGATGGGTCGGACGTGACTTTGCTAAACAACAACAACAACAAAAATTTTGCAAACAGGAATGGCCAGATTTCCATCTGCTTTGTGCATCGGATACTCAGAGGTTGGCAGCTCAATCCTATGAATGTCGACTCTGAGGCAGCGATGAGGGAAAATTTCCTCTGTCACAAATCAGATTCCTTCAATCAGATTTCAGGCAGAGCTCCTCCTCAATCACTGCACAAACCAAAACACACTTCCATGAGGATGATGGGACCTGTGATCTCCTCAACATATGGAGGAGGTCAACACCCCTGAAATAGAGGACACCTCAAACAGAAAATTGTCTTCTGTACAGCAGGACACCCGGCCACTGCATTGCATTGCATTGCATCTAGTGAATTTCCTGCTGGCTTTTATCTTGCTTGTTACTTTGGTTTTATCCTGTTTTATATGTACAGTTTTATATTGTTTTCCCAGTGCTTGAATTTATTACAGTTTTATGCTTTGTCACAGCTGCCTGGAAAGCTTTAGCTAATGGACAATATAAACATGTGATAAATGTTTAACAAAACAAGCCATGCTGTACATTGTGAGTCTCCCTCCCCTCCCCGCAGCCCCACCCGGCATCTGCCTTTCCCTTAGAGCAGGAAAAAAGAAAAATCCCGGAGGAGCCCTGAGCTAATCCCAGAGGAGCCCTGAGCTTTGCCAGGAACTTGTGCACAGCCCCATAAATGAGCCTGTTTAACTGTGGATCGCTGGATCCAGGGGTCCCAGTTCAACAGGTAAAACCTGCTACGGCCAGTATTTCAGCTGTGCAATTGAGAGGCAGTATTTCTGTGCAAGGAAATTCACCTGCATGAATGGGGACGCGGCGGTGGGTGGGGAACAGGCATGAGGGATGAAATTAGGAGTGGACAAGTCATGCTGCAGCTTCCAAGCCGGCTGGATCTGGGCGCTTGCAGCGTGAGGGAGAGAAATGCGTGAGGCTCTTCCCTCGAATGCCACCAGGGGCGCTCCAAGTTCCCCTATCGACAGCCCGCATCTCGCAGCGGCTGTGAAGTAGCTTTGCCAGGGCTCGCTTCCTTCCCCTTTCCATCTGGCTGTGCCGAGCAGTTATTCATGGATTTGTGTAGCAGGTCGCAACATGTATTGTGTGTGTGAGTGTGTGTGTATAAAAGCTTTTGTTAAATTGGATTTCTTTTCCTCTCCCAGGTTACCAATCTCCCAGGCCGATTTGCAGGAATCCTTTTGAGTTATGACAGTGCATTATTGTAAAAGCACTGCTGTTCTTATCTTTGTGGCCTTGGGGTCACCATGGACTACATATGAGGATTAACATCAGCATAGCCCTTGAGCAATTTATAAAGACAGACGGAGCTTTACAAAGCACGTGAAAACAAGTAATTCCGATCTTTGGGGCTGTTCCTCCTCCCGTTCGTTCCGGCCCCTGGAGCTTGTTGGCTATTGAGGTCTCCCAAGCAAATGTGGAGGAATGCAAGAGAGCGTGGTAAATTTATTAGCTAAATCTTATTTATTTATTGCTTTATGGTATAAATTTAGCATAAAGCAACAAAACGGCAGCAATTGCAACTGAATCAGTGCACAGGCATAGCAATGGAATAGGATAAAATGCAATATTAAAACTATTTAACCATTGAATGCAATATTTAAACCATTTAACAGGTAAGTGGTTAAACAGTTAATACTGACAGATGGTTTGGACTTACAGAGACTTGCACTGTTTGGAATCACAGTCTCTGACAGGTGTTTCTCTCAAAACTACCTGTTTGTTCATTGTCTCAGGTTCTCTCCAAATATCTCCTCTAAAGGATGCTTGGAAGGCAACACGTGAAAGGGCCTTCAAAGTGGTGGCCCCTTGGTTCCAGAGCAATTTCCCCACCTAGTGCCTCCACTGTTATCTTTCCGGTGCCACATTAAGACCTTCCTCTACTCTCAAGCACTGTAGGCATAAGGTTTTTAACCAGATCCTGGAGTTTTTAAACTTGCTGATGGTTAAAATTATGTAGGGCTGTTTGTTGTCCATTTCTATGCTTGTAAATAAATGCTTTGGATTCCATACCATTTTGAAGGTTTTTAATCACTGTAAATTGCATGCAGAGCTTTGGCTATTGAGCAGTACAGAAACAAAATAAGGACAGGTGTATCAGGCGAAAAATCCCGTGCCAACACCATCAAATCCAGGTTGCTGAGGCAGAGAAGACTTATTGGAGTGTCAACAGTTAAAAGCATTCTACTTTAGGCAGCTTTTCCTAGAGTTGAACTATACCTGGGAAATTGCTTGAAAAATTGTGCCTATAAGTACCATAGACCAAAACCTCAAAGTTAATTAATATTTTTTTGGAAAAGAAACATAGATGTGGCAACTCACACTCTGCTCTTTCACTTTGGGTGCCACTGTTAAGCACCCTTGGGAAAAAATCTCTCCTGGAAAATAAACCGAATTAAAACCTGTAGGTTTTCCAGCCTCCCCGAATTCTGCTGGCTTTCCTCCCCACTGAAGATTTCACACCTCTTGTCTTACCTTTGCCAATGGCTCCTTGGACACCATGTTGCCTGCACCCCGTGGAAGCATTTTGCACAAACCCAAAGTTTGTGCATTGTGCACAAAGTCAGGTTTAAATGCACTTAACCCATGTACAACATTGCGGCTCATGTGCGCACCCAATGCTCAGGTATCGCACCATCCGTGTGCTCAAGTGACAAAGGCATGGACCTGGACATTCAGTGTAGGAAAGCACCATGCACCTGATTAACCTGCATCCCGAGGCCAGAGGAAATCCGTCTTCGTACCGTGATGTCGGGCTCTGCTTTTGACACTGAAAGCCACATGTTTCTATCATGCAGAAGCAGCTCCGTTCTCAGGGGGCAGCCTATTTCAGCTGCTGTGAAACCGCTGTGGCAGAGACATATTTTATGTAAAAGCCCTTGCCTGATTTTCTTCAGCAAAATAAATACTTAGCACATGTTCTGTGCCCTTGGCACATTCGTGTCATCCATTCCTGAGCTGCCTGGCCGCCTTCGTTCGAACAGGAATCAGGTTCATATTTAATGCATCCACTGTCTTTGCTGCTCTCCTTCTAACCTCTGGTATTCTAGTGTCACAATCCAGGGATTAAGATTTTCTTGCAAAGAATATCTTCCACCCTCTGGTTTTTTCATTGGCTGCAACACAGGCCTTTAAGCTGGGATGGCAGTATTTGTGTGCATATGTGTGTTGTGTGTCTGTGTGTGTACTTTAAGGGTCAGAACAGATGCAATTCTTGAGATTCACTGAAGCTGCTCTCTTGGGGAGAAGGTCTATGCAACGAAGGACCACTAAAAGGCACACACAGGAAACGCTCTCTGTGCCAGGTCCAGGTTATGAGAACCTCCTGCCTTGGGACGCCCCAGGATCTGCTTCGAGGGAATTAAATTGGGGTTCTTGAAGGCTTCCGTCGAAACTGAGCTGCTTTCTTCAACAGCGTGGGTGGGAGAGCCCAGACCTGAAGCCAGCAGGCTGGCTGGGGAGGCAGGTAAGGCTGAAGGGCACAGGCTTTCTCCTGCAGTGTGTGGCTGCCACCTCCCAGAATTTGCCACCTGAGGACACCCGCAATGTCGACTCATTTTCAGGCTGGCCCTTCGGTGGGGAGCCAGGAGATGGCTCCTCCAAGGCCACGTGCCCTGGTGCATCTCTTGCCAGTCTGCGATGGGAAGGACTTCTCTCAGGGCTAGGGGCCCATGATGGCTCCACCGGCTGGATGGGAAATCTGTGCAGGCCAGATTAGGTGTATGGAGCGGAGGTTCTCTGTCAATGATTTGTGGGGATGTGTCTCCCAGAAAGTCCACCTCACCAGGCCCATTTAACCAGTGATGGAGACACAGTTAGAATCCCCAGAATTGGGCATGCTTGAATCAGTCTGTCTCCAGTCCATGTGATGTCCGTACAGGTTAATTAATATGTCTGTTCTGTCCAGTTTCCATTTTAATCTGCAGCTTTAAAATTGCACAGGTATTTGCATTTCAATTTGAATATATACATATGTATTTTAAATCAATTTTCTCTCCAAACATGCCTTTCTAAGGAAGCATTTCTTTCTTTGAATGAATTTTAAAGTGTGTTTGGATTGTTTTGGAGAGCTGAGAATTGTTCTGGAACATTTGAGAAGAGCAAATACCAGAGGCTTCCACTCAGAAGTAAGCTCCATTAAGTTCAATGGGATCTAGTCCCAAGTCAATGAGTACAGGGTTGTAGCTTAAATTCTATTCTCTGCAGTGGCGCCCAACCTATGGAATTCACTCCCCAAAGAGGTCCGCCTGGCACCGTCATTACTGGTTTTTCGGCGCCAGGTAAAGACCTTGTTATTTAAACATCATTTTAATTGTTAAAATATATGATCTGGCCAGGGCAACTTCTTCTTCCTTCTCTTTTCTCCTCCTGTATTCTTTATTTACTTATTTTATACTGTTAATTTTAATTTTATATTATTGTGTTTGTATCTCAGTGTATTTTTTGTATTTTTGTATTTAGTGGTAATTTATTATGTTCTATTGTATTTCAATGTATTTTATTATGTTGTAAGCCGCCCCGAGGCTTCGGCAAGGGGCGGCATAGAAATGTTATAATAATAATAATAATAATAATAATAATAATAATAATAATAATAATAATCCTCACTGGAAGCTATGGATCAGTTCGGTGCCTATGGAATGGTCAAAGATGGAATTCCTTCCAACTGCCTCACTTTTAGGAAACCATCAAGCCACCTTTCCCATTGGCCAGATCTTCTCCCAAGTCTCAGAGCATGGCTGCTTATTTTTTTCTCTTCCCTTCCCACCCTCTTTTCCTTGTGTGTTATGACTTTTCAGATTATAAGCATCTGAGCAGGGACTGTTGGTCAGGCTGCATGCCAGCTTTTCCAGAAGCCTTTTTGCCAATTTGATCTGTTTGTCTTTGGCAGGTTACCTTGGCCACTCCAGGGATTTTCATAGTCATATTTCTCTTAATGCAAACTATATTTAGAAATGGGCAGATGTTTGGGCATCTTCTGACCTGAAATCCTTGCCTCTGATTCCTGATTAACTCTATCCTGCCTGCTGCAAGAACTCTGATAAACCTATGAATTAATTAACTAATTAATCAATCAAAGCCTATTCTTCAACTGAAAAAGAGGCTCTGAGGGTAACTTGCCATGTTCCTGCCATCAGGCTCATAATCTAAAAGGCACAACGCAAAAGGAAAAGGTGTTGGGAGGGAAGAGGAAAAAGATAGCCTGGCATTGTTTTCTTAGCTGCAAAGCTCTTCGAAGTGATTCTTCTGGCCTGGAGGGATGAAGCAAAGTACCCTCAGTGAAGCTCCTTCTCTTGCTGATGTCTGGACCAGGTTGGTTGCTCCTTGCTGGGATGTTCTTCTGAGGAAGCAGGCCGTGGATTACAAGGGAAGATGAAATGTGCTTTTGATCACATTTCAGTCCCACACACCACATCTAGGAACCTGTTTGCAAGATCCGAATGCACATAATTTCCATGTAGGGTAAGAGACTGGGCTCTGCATGGAGCAAACCCCGGACCTTCTCTTGCTTCTGCCTTTGCAAAGTGCTCTCATCCATCCTCTGTTCTTTTGCATTATGGGGTGTAACGATACTGACTCATCTCACAGGGCTGCTGTGAGAATTCCAATGAGGTCGTGCAGCAGCAAACCTTTCAGCCCCCGAAAGTACCCTACAAATGTCCCCCCACCCTATCTGAGTATACATTCCAGGAGCCAAACCACAAAATGCGTGCTTTTTAAAAAGACGCTTCTTTGCCTCTTGCCTGCAGTAAGCTATGCTCATTCCAGACCTGTGTTTCCATTATAAATGGTTATGTTAGTTAAGTATCCAGTGGAACGGCAAATTAGGGACATTTTCCGTGTTAATTAATTAGTGATGCCAGCCGCTGCAGCATCCTCTGCGGCTGCCAAAGCATTACTACGGGAGGGATCGTATGGCAGGGGATCCAGTGTCGATCTTGCATTTTACCCATAGTGTGAAGGAATCAAAAAAGGAAGGGAAAAGGGTGGAGGATGAAGTTTTGATATTTGGGTGTTGGGAGCTGGGCAACGGCTCTGCAACTCACCCGTGGGCAGGGGGGTGTCTGCGGCAAGGATGTGCTCTGATAGGGCTACAGATGGGTAGCTGGTGGCCCAGGCTGGTGTGTTGTGATGTGGTGTGGTGCGGTGTGGTGTGGTGGGGAGAGGTTGGGCTGGGGAGCTGGGCGATCCGGGTTCTAGTCCCCACTTGGCCGTGGAGCTCAGGGGGTGGCTTTGGGCCAGCCACTCACTCTCAGCCCAACCCACCTCGCAGGGTTGTTGTGAGGATAAATAGGCGCTAGGTAGGCTGGCCTGGGTTCTGTAAAAAGAGAGAAGGTGGGATATCAATGCAATGCTATCGCGATGACGAACTGCCCAAAATGAGGACAAAGAGGACTTCACCTAGTGCAGCAAAGGGTATGTTGGAGCCAGGCGAGCCCCTCTGGGATGCTTTTCTGCAACGGGGTGCCACCACTTTGAAGGCCCTCCTCTTAGGAGCTCCCCCCCCCCCCACGCACACACTTCTCTGTGCCAGGGATCCCAGGGATGAGTACTGAGGAAGACTGAGGGTCTGGGCAGGATGGACAAAATTCCTGCCACCGCTGGCTGGTGCTGATGAGAGTTGACAACCGGAGGGCTCAGGTTTCCCGGAGGCAACATCCAGGATGATATCCCCAAAATATATTTTATATATTTCTTTTATATATTTTATTTTATTATATAAAATATATTTTATATATTTCTTCTTTTATATTTTTATTTATTTTATATTGTTAATTTTAATTTATATTGTTATTTTTGTATATTGTATTTTATTATGTTTGTAAGCCGCCCCGAGGCTTCGGCAAGGGGAGGCATAGAAATGTTCTAATAATAATAATAATAATAATAATAATAATAATAATAATAATAATAATAATAAATGCATCATTGAGGCTGCAATGCAAGCATACCAGAAGCCACTTCCATTCTGTGCAGTACTGCTTATTTCCTCTAAACAGACGTGTCCCAGATGCAACATGGCTGCATTATTTACGTATCTCTTATAGTTTCAGTCCGCCCAATAGCAACAAATTATGCGGTTGGATTAATGAAAAAAGAGTAGAAGAAAGAATAGCGTGTAATAAGGTTGAACCACACAGAACACTGCAGCAAGTGCAGTCCGTGATTCATAAAAGCAGGGTGTCAGCACTGAACCCCTAAATCTGAACTCTGAGATCCAGTCCTGCACCTCCTCAGCCCCGTTCCAGTTGTATCTGTGCTATTGGATTTCTCCTTTTCTTGTGTGCTTAGAATTCATTCAGAGATGCCCACAGTTTGGTCGGTATCAGAAAATAACATTGCCGTTGATGCTCTGGAAGAAGGAAGAAGACGAAAGGGAAGAATGGATCCCAGCTGTAGACCACAAATACGATTCCCATAAGCTGCAGTGGATTTCGTTTTTCTTGTTCTTCTGGTGACGGATTCAAAATATAGGAGTCAGACCAATTTGGTAGGAGAGTTTGGAAGGAGAGATAGACGGAGAGGAGAAAGCCACATTTTTGCTAGTGCGTTCTGAACCGTCTCCAAGCCTATTATTAAGCCATGTTTAAGGAGAGGGGCTGGATCTAAGCCTTTGACATGCTTTCTCCCACCTTAAGCATAGTCTCCGGTCTTCACCATCTTGTTATCCCCTGAATAAGTTTGATTTAGGGACAGGGAACCAGCCAAACTTAAGCTTGTGGAACCCGAATTCCATCTCAGAGTCCTTCTGATGGGTTCGTAATAGATTTTGTGAGCTTCGTGTCTTTCTTTTCGTGCACATTTCCCAAATGTTCGCATCAGTTGTGCTCAGCCTTGAAATGTGCACGTTCTTCTCCCATTGATTGAAGTGCATTCATGCTCATTTAAAAATGCACACTTAGAGACACATTTGTCCAATGCCTGCGCATTGTTGAATGCATTCTCTTTTGTCCTCAGATCATATTGAAGCTCAGAAACACGTGGACTTGCAGACTGTGCCTGTGATTGGATTCAGTCCAGAAAGTGAGAATTTTGAATGTAAAACCTGATCAAAACTGAAACTAATTTCTCAGACATCTCCATGTTGGCTGGGGATGATGGGAGCTGTATTTATACTCATCGGGAGGATGGCAGGTTGGGGAGCATTGGATGAATGGGACACATCTCATGAGAAGCTGCATTTAAGATAGAAGAAGCCAGGCCAAGCACGCCTCCTGTTTGCCTGGCCCAGAGCCTCTGGCCCAGAGCAGGTGGGAGTTGGGGCTGCTGGCTAGTTGCACCCCAGTTCATAGCCAGTGCACCTCACTTTGATTTCCCTTGCCCCGGGGCATCGTGGGATGCTTGCTGGGCTCTTGGGAGCAGCTCCAGTTTTGTTCTGTGACAAAACGGGGTGTGCCAGTCCTTGCAAAACAGCTGCGTGTTGTTTTCATGGGGTGGAGCCCAGCAGATGGATTCCTGAGGTGGAACGGATGGTCAAACAGCACATGATATCGCAGCTCAGGATGTCCGAGAAATCCACAGTGCTTTCTAGTGAGTTTGGACTTCTGCAAATCTGGTCTGCAGAATTTGTTGCAGAATGACTTAGCTTGAGTTGCATGGAAGCAACCGACTAGTAAAGCGGTTTTTTACCCTTGCAGGAAGAATTTGCACTTTGTGCTAATTCAACTTTTTGAATGTATTTTTGAATTGTGTATTACCAAACCAAACCAGATCACAGCTTGGAAGGGAAAATAGATAAAATTACCTAAAATATTACAGCTTTTTGGAAATTTTTAAGAATTTTTTTAAAAAATCTTCTTTTAAGAAGATGCACAAGACTAATGAAGTAGATGTTATTAATCCCTATTGTGCTAGAGCAGAACAACGCATACCACAGTTGTAAAAAATATTTATTTATTTATTTAAAACGTTTCTATGCCGCCCCATTCGCAAAAGCCTCAGGGCGGCTTACAAAACAATTACACATAAACTTAAACAAAGGCAGCCTAAATCTCTACTTATTTATCCATTTGTAAATGAAACCTAAAAACTGAATTGAATGTTTCATTAAATTGAATGTTTCATTAAATCCTATTTTATTGCAGACGACCATTCATCCTTCCCATGTTGTAGGGTTAGAATCCGAGCCGTCAAAAGCGTGTGGAGAATTCCATTTACAGTAATTGTGTATTAAATTCCGTGTGATGGGTAGGTAGACAAAAATGAGAATTCAACTTTGCTGATGCACGATAGCATTAATTCATATTTGTGCAAATGTACAGTCACAGTCAAGTGCACTAACCAAAATGTGCATCAGCACGAGCAAAATGACATTCATCTGCACCCTCAAAAATTCAGATTCCATTAGTGAGCAGATGGTGGAATCAAAGATGCCATACAATCCATGGCAAACAATGGATTTAACAAAATCCATTCATTCCAAGTTAGAGCTCCATGGTGAATCTCCCCACACCATTTTCCTTTTAGAAAAGTATCCAAGAAGCCACCCAACTTGAAGCAAGAAGGGGGTGTCAAACACCCTTTCTGAACATTGGAGGGAATTAATCCAGATTAGTCTTTGGAGCATCTATTAGTCAGGGAAATGAATACATGCTTTAAAACCCATGAAACATGGATTCATATTCCAACTCAACCATGAATTCATTTGATAGACCACTTATAATAGCTCTTCATGCATTAAATGAGATAATAATATTAATAAAAGCCTATTTTCCAATTTTTGCAGAGCGGGGTGATTAATGAAATAATCATAGTAAAGAACGTTGTATCATAAAATGCTGCCTATGCATGATAATCTTTTCTAGTAATCGAAACACTCTCTGTTTAAAATACTATAAAATGCATCCAAAAAGCTGGAAGAAAAGGAGGGGGCTCACTTGCTTAAAATGAATAACCATGTAAGTGATTTAAGTCTATTGAAAGCAGAATGTATCATAAGTTTTCCCGTCTTCGATACTCTGCTTTTGGAACTGAAGCCCTGCTGAAATGGCACGGATGCCCCTTAAAGTGAAAGGTCTCGTTTCTACTTCAGTATAATGTTGTAAGTGTGGGGTGTTGGGACAGGAGTGGATTAACAGGGCCAGAAGGACTGAAAATATCCTTTGATAGTCCCAGATCATAGTTACCAAGCACATCTTTTAGTAGGGAAATGGGAGGTGATGTTTTAAGCATCTTTCCTAAGATTTCTGAATCTTTTTAAAGATTTTTAAATAAATGACCAAATGAGCCAGATGCAATCAGAGACTGAGAAAGGCACAGCACGGTGGCAGATTATCTGGTTGGCTCCTGGTTCAACCCCCGAAAATTCTAGAAAGGGCAGGAAAAGCTGCTTGAAACATGGAGACCTGTTGGCAGCTTGTGCTGACAACCTGGGCTAGGGAGACTTGTGGTCTGTCTTGGGCCAAGCAGTTTCCAGTTTTCCAAGAGACAGAGGGCTGAGTTTGGACATTGTAGGGAAGCATCATTTGGGTCTCTCTCTCTCTCTGTGTCGCTGGGTTTCCCCTGAGAAATCTGAGATGGGAGGAACAGATGTTGGACAGTATCTGTTGGAGAGGTTAATTTGTGTCTCCCTCTCCACTGTTGAACCCGTGCATCTGGTTGCATGTGCTGGAAACTTCACAACGGGGTTCTTGCAATACGCTGTATGTGCAGCTGCCGTGAGGCTGCCTTCTGGTGGCAGGTGCTGCAGAACGCCAGGGCGGTGGGCTGCAGCTGGCTAGGAGCAGGTGACAGCTCTTCCGAAAGAGCTGAAGGGGCCGCCTACAAGCTGCCAGGCCATGTCCAAGGTGCTCATGCGGACATCGGAAGTCCTTTGTCAGCAACGTTTGGGGGCTGTGGGAGCATCTGGCACTTTGAGAAACAGTCTGGGGCACTGCCACGAAATGGCTGCCAGGAGGGGCATGGCCAAGGATTCCCGGCTTGCTCCCGAGGCTGAATTCAATGCAGAAGCGGGGTCTGAGCCCCAGCACACTCAGCGGCTCCTTCGAAGTCTCAATGTTTGGCCCCAGCAGAAGCCTCTTTCACAGCTGACCGTCAGAAAAGGTGTTAATTTAAAAAGGGAGGGATAGTCCACCTTGGCGGGTGCCAAGAAAGGGGTCCAGGCTTACTGGAAGCCATGGGCCTGTGTGGCTTACCTGTGCCCTGCGTGGCTAAGGACCTGCTCAACTGATGGGACACCTTCTCCCTTCTGTATCTGCCCCGGTGCTAAGATGGGGGAGCCATCGGGTACCTGCTACTGCTACCTCTACTCAGCATGGCATACCTTCACCCCAAGAAAAGGTGTGTCCGGGGCTGACACCCCAGCTGCGGGACAGCCTCCCTTCTCCTTTGTGGGCTGTGCCAAGCCTTACAAGCTTTCAACACAAGCCAAAGCCCTCCCCAGTTTCTTTGTTTTCTCTTTAGCCCAGGCTGGGAGTCCTCCATGGCAGCCCTGCTCAGCCCTGGTGCATTCCAGGCGGTGACTTCCTTGGTGGAATGGCTCCGTCTCCTGCCCCAGCCCTAGGCTGAGTGCGTGCTGTACAGGCAGAAGGTCTCAAGCACAGGGATGTGCTGCCTCCACTAGCAGGAGCAGTTGCCCTGCAGACCCCAGTCGCTGGAGAACTGGAGCAGGATGGGGCTGTTGCCCTCCTGTCCTGCTTGCGGGATCCCACGGGCACTTGGCTGGCCACTGAGTTGGACCAGATGGCCCCTTCATCTGATCCAGCATGGCTCTTCTCCAGTCCTTATGTCCATCTAGCCCAGGACTACCAACACTGACCGGCAGCAACAGGTTGTCATGCAGATTTTCTCCATGCAAAGCATGTGCTCTACCACTGAGCTACACTACCTTTCAGGGGCAGTGGTGGGAAGAGAGCTGCTGCTGGTCCGAGCAGGCAGTGCTGGCCTTGATGGACAACCCGGTGCACTGCGACTTCTGTGTCACTTGTCCGGCAGCCTTTCCCAAGCTGCAGGTCAGGGGATGAGGCCAGTCCCATAAATCATGCAGAGAGGCAGAGATCAGACTCCTCTGTGAGTGAGAACCTGGACTCTGTATTGATTTTTTCCCTTTTCCTATCATACCAGCAGTAAATCAGTTGCAGCTAAGTAGGGTGCATGGCTGCAATACAGGAAGCTGCCTCGAGAGCCGAAGCTCTTGGACCGCCTGTCCTAACGATGTCAGTCCTAAACAAGCAGCTCACCAAGGGATCAGGAGAGGGTCCTTCAAAGCACACATAGCAGAAGAGAACCTCCTGCTTTTGTAATGAGCTTGGAGTCTGCACATGCCCAGAGGGAAAACATTTGCGTGCTGCTGTCTGCAGCCCAGAGCGGCAACTAACTGGATCGTGAAGCCGCAGGGAGGAGATGGCCACCACTTTCCCACCTCCCTAGTGAACTTCCAGCAAGGCCACCTGCCGCTGGAGATGGTCTGGACCGGCAGCTAGAGCAAATGTGCCCCGTGTTCCAAGGGGATTCAGCTCCACAGCTGTTTCCCGGTGACATTTGCTCTGACTCAGGAATGTCAGAGGAGAATCTGCGTGTTCCGGCCCATGTTCTTTGGATGCATATTTTTATTGTCTTCTAATGCCTTGTTTTTATGGATTGTTGCAATTTGTTCAGAGAGCTTCAGCTATGGGGTGGTAGATAAATTAAATTGATAGTGATATTAGTAAGCCGTGGCAGCTTTGTGGATGAGGACGTCGTGTTCTTTAATGTTTAATCTAACTTTTGATGGGAAGAACCTTGGAAAAACCTTGTTAATGGGAGTGCAGCAGCCTCTTATATATCACTAACTGGTCAAGAGTTGAGGGCAGAGGATGGGAATAAATGGCAATTTCTCCCAGTGAAGGGATGGCCTCAATGGAGTCCCACGGGGTTTGTTTATTTATTTATTTATTAAAACATTTCTATGCCGCCCCTTGCTGAGGCCTCAGGGCGGCTTACAACATCAAATAAAATACAAAATACACTAAATTCTGTATTGGGTTCTGTATTGGGACCAATGCTTTGAAAACCTATTCATAAATGATCTGGAATTAGTAGTACGGAGTGAGGTGGCCAAGGTTCCTGATGACACTAAACTTTTTGGGGTGGTTAAAACCAAAAGAGATGGTGTGGCACTTCAAAGGATTCTCTTTACACTGGGAGGATGGGCATCAAAATGGCAAATGTAGCTCAATATACAAATATAAAGCTTGTTGGGGCAAAAAAATCCGAACTTTAAGTATGCGGTGATGGAATCTGAGCTAGCAGTAGCAGAGCACAAAGGGTTCTTGGGGTCGTGGTGGGCAGCTCCATGAACATGTCCGTCCAGTGCTCAGCTGCTGTGAAGAAGGCAAACTCCATGCTAGGCATCATTAGGGATGGCACAGAAAACAGAACTGCCAAAACTGCATCACCCTTATACTGATCCTTTGTGCAGCCACACTAGGAATATGTCAGTGTGGGGCAGTGGTTAAGAGGGCAAGGCTGGAACTCAGTTGACCTGGGTTCGAGTCCCCACTCAGCCATGGAGTTAATGGGGTGGTTTGGGGCCAGTCCCAGGCTCTCAGCCCAGCCTCCCTCACAGGGTTGTTGTTGTGGGGATAAGTTTGAGAGCAGAAGGAGGAGGACAATGATGTAAGCTACTTTGAGTTCATGAGAAAAAAGTAGGACTTGCATCTAATAATGAATAAATGGATAGGTTATATTGTGTTCCATTCTGGTCACCTTACCTGAAAAAGGACATGGTTGAATTGGAGAAGGTACAGAGAAGAGCAACAAAATGATCAGGCAGCTGGAGAGGCTGTGACAGCCAGAAATGTTCAGCTTGGAAGAAAGGTGAGTAGGCAGAGTCAGGACTGAGGTGCCTAACATTATGGATGGTGTGGAGAAAGTGGAAAGGTTGACATTTTTCTTCCTTTCCCATAATGCTTTAACCGAGGGTCACCCTCTGCAGCTGACTGGGGGTAGTCTTGGGAAAGATAAAAGGAAGGCCCTCTTCACACAGCGTGTGGTTAAACCATTGAATCGACTTTCACGGGATGTCGTGATGGCAGCCATCTGGATGGCTTTAAAAAAGGGCTTGGACAGATGGATGAGGGAGGGGGCTCTCCGTGGCTGCTGGCCATGTGCTCCCTCCTTCGCCAGAGGGGGCCTGCCTGCCTGCACCAGTCGCTGAGGAGCCTGGGCAGGAGGAGGCCTTGCACCCATCCTGCCTGGGGGATCCTGTGGGCAGCTGCTTGGCCACCATGCGCAGAGTGCTGGGCAGCATGGACCATAGGATTCTGTGGTTCTATGACCTTTGGTCTTATCCAGCATGGCTTGCCTTACTTTCTCATGGCCAGATCACCTCCCTTTGACATCTGCAGGAGTGGACTGGGGCTAGCAGGCACTTTTTCGAAGTCTCAGTCATCTGTGGATTTTCTAGATGGTGTCATGGATGATATTCCCAAAACTTCATCCTTAAAGGACCTGAACTTCTCCTCCTTTGGAGAAGAGGCTCCGGAGTGAATGGCTCAGGGAGAAGATCTGTCCTGTGGAAAGTAGACATGGATCTTCCAGCTCTTGGGGCCCAGATATCCCCCACAGATCACCCCCACCCCACTCTGTGCAGAGGTCACCCAACTGTCTTCTGCCTCTGAGAATTCAGGGCATGAAGAAGCAAGCATGCAACATCCACTCCCCTTTGCTAAAACAGACCCGAAAAGCTGTTCATCAGTGTGTCGGTGTGGCCGGCCAGCCGCAGTGCAGCCAAACTCTTACTTAAACCTGCGTCTTGCTCCGCTCCTTGTTGGAGCAATGCACAGGCAACTCTGTCTGGCTTCCACCTCCGCCTGGAGCAGTCTCTGGCTTCATCGGAAACCAGGTCCCTGCCAAAGATCTGGTCCAGAGCAGAATCCTGCATCCAGGTTGCATGGCCCTGATGGACCGCACGCCCTGATTGCTGATGCCAGTGTACTACAGCCTTTCCCAATGGCCATGTTACTGGGGATGATGGGGGTTGCAATCTAGCTTGGCTGTAGGTCAGCTGGGTGGGAAAAGGTGATGCACAGAAAATGCCGAAACCGCAGCTCCTTGGGGAAAAAGAAGGGACACAAGGGCCACCCCGATGGATGCAACAGTGCCGGCTGCTCTGGGCTGTTCCCGGTGCAAGCAGGGTAGACCCGGTTTCCAGAGCATCTCAGATACAGAGGCCTGACTGCCCTCAGCTTGCGAAGCAAGAAGCCAGACTCATGATGCTGCCAGTGAGGGGGAAGCCGGGTCAGGGATGCAGAGAAAGTCTGCATAGCAATTAAAGTCCAGCCTGACTCATTGATTCCAGAGGGGCTCTTGCTATGAAAAGAGGAGAGAGAGCAGATCTGGTTCCCAGAAATAAAACAGACAGAACTGCAGGGGCTGTTGAGCTCTCGTGCCTTAGCTCTCCAGGTCTTTAGCCACCTGCAGCTTGCATCTTCTGGATGTTACCTGAAGGCCATTATGCCAAAGAGCTTCCCCAGAGTCCCTTGCTTTGCTTGACCTTTCAGGCCAGTGGGTGGGCAGTCATGTCCTTCTGAGCAGTTTTGTCCTCTTGTTCACTCTGAACTTGCCGAGACTTACGAGAGATGCACAAAGTCAATGTTTCCTACCAGGGGCCTATTAGATGCGTAGAATTATCCATTCATCCATTCATCCATAATCCATCCATCCATCCATTCTCTCTATTGCCCAATAACTGAGACTCTCTGGGTATTTTCCAACGGTACGTTAAAAAAAGTAGAATACATACCAAATCAAAACTTCATCAAAAGCTTACCATACAAATTTTAAAATCAAATGAAAATCAAAATTTTAAAATATAACTTAAAGAAAATCTTTGAGTTTTCTTGTTGTAAATCTTGTTAGCAACTAACACGTCCCAGGAAAATTAATTAGATGCCCTGCAATAGAGGACAGTCTTAACCTGGCACTGAAAAGCTAGTCAAGTTGGCTCCAGGAAAGCTTCAGTGGGGAGCTTGTTCCAGAGGTGGTGGGGCCACCGACTGAAAAGGAACTTCTCCACGTTGCCACTTGATCACTAATGTAATGTCTCCTTCCATGTACACCTCCCTGAACCTTAAGATCGTCCGCTGAGGTTCTTCTCTGGGCACCTTCTTTGCAAGAGGGAAAGGGCCTTCTCATATCACCCTGCTCAGGGAAGGGCCTTCTCATATCACCCCAACTATGGAATCCCAGATGTCTCCCCAGCGCCTGGCGCTGACATTTCATTCGTCTCGGTGCCCGTCTGCACACAGTGTCATCTTCATCGCTTCCCTTCCTGCTAAAACAGCCTCCTGTAAACTGGAACCCTCCAGATGTTCTGGATGACAACTCCCATTGGCCCCTGCCAGCAAGGCCAATAGTCAGTGTGGATGGGAGTTATGGTCCAAAGCACCTGGAGGGCTCCAGCTGGAGGAAACTGATGCTAACATAGATCAGGAGAAAGAGACACAGAAATGCTGGATTTAATTTCCTGATCAGGTATTATCTTGGAAACTTTCTTTCTGTTCCATCAGCAAATTTAAATTTTGGCTGGTTTTGGAATATTTGCATAATCCATATTCTCTTCTCTTCAGTTCACATTGATTGGTTCCAAATTTGGCTTTACGTGCACTTCCCTTGGATCTTTGAGTGATTGATGTGCTGCTCCAAAGGCATTGTCTTGCTTAAGTTGTGTTTGTTCAGCTGGGATCAATATTTAATGTCAACTACCCATCAGTAACAAGTTCCGGAATGACAAAAGCAGCGCATATCAAACTTGCCTGTACTGAAAAAGGGGAGGGGACAGGATAGAACTGGGAAAATATCTTCAGTTTCCTTACAAACATGTTGAGTGCGGGGAGGGGGTCAACTTTCATCTGAGTTCAATTTGAACTGAAACTTAAAGGAAATTGATAATCCTGGGTTTCCCCCAATTCTACCTGCAATAAAATTTCTTGATCATTGAGCTTCTGTGGCCCCAGGCATTGCTGTAGGGTTTTTATGTTTGGAAAAAAGCCTTCTCTGCATAGATCCCTTGGTCTGCCTTCCCAAACTTCTGTTGGCACGTTCTGGAGGTTTTGGACTATAACTCCCAGCATTCCTCACACTCACACTGGCTGGGGCTGATGGTAACTATATCTGGAGGCTACCAGGTTGGGAAAGGCTGCCCCAGCTAGATAAGGAGTGGTGCATGTAATGTGCATCTAATGTGCCAGTGGGGGGGCCACTCACTTCCCTGTTTCCCCCATCCCCCCCCCTTCCAGTGCTCATAAGGGTCGTATTAGAAAATGGTAGTATTACAGAGCAGCTCTTTGCAAGGCTAAATAGAGAGGGCAGGTCTTGGTTCTCCTGGCAAGTAGCTGATATGTGTTGTTTCCACTTCGTAAGGAGGGTCTCCTTCATGCATGGTTGCATCAGGGTCCCGAGGTTTTCTCTGATAACAAAAAATGACGACAATATTTGCTTCCTTCCTTCTTTCCTTCCTTTTCCTAGTCTTCTTCCCCCTTCCTTCCCCCTTCTTTCTCCTTTCCCTTCTTCCCTCTCTTTCCATTTCTATCTTTCCTTTTTCCTCCCTCCCTCCCTCCCCTTCTGCCTGCCTTTTCCTATCCCTCCTTTTCTCCCTTCCCTTTTCTTTCTCACCTCTTCTGTCTTTCTTGCTCATCTATCCTACCTTCTCCTTCCTTCCTTCCTTCCTTCCTTCCTTCCTTCCTTCCTTCCTTCCTTCTTCTTGCCCCCTCCCTCCATACCAACCCCTGGGGCATAATACCAATAAGGAAAGATCATCTCCCCCCACTGCTTCTTTTAAAATACAAACCTGCTCAACAAGGCATTGCTCAGATGCACCCAGTAAGAACTGGGGAAAAAACATCCCACATGAGAAAGAATGGCATGAACATATCAGGGTCTCTCCAAATAGCCACATCTGAAATATGCAATGCAAATGTAGGCTGTGAGCTGCCTTGGGTGCCTCATACTGAGGCAGAAAGTCAGGATACAGATACTTAAGACAGATAAAACTAATCCTTTCAAAAAGCACCAAGGGAGATGCATGGCTTATGTCCCGCCAGGCAAGGCACCGTTGTCTCGATGTGAACGTCTTTACTGCTTCCTTGTGCCTGGATGCACCACTCCCCGAGCTCCCCGCTGGCCCACCAAGGAGGCATCAAGGGGATCCCTGATCGAGTGCTTGGGAGATGCTACATAAGTGTCCCTGGGTTATGTGAATGGAGGAATAGATTCCCCCGGTTTCCCCTAGGGCGTCTTTCACTCCCTCTGCAGCCCAGGGCTGACTTCTAGGACTCTGGGCTTAAAGTCTGCCCTCCTCTTTCCCCTTCAGTGCCTGCTGGAAGGCTCAGATCAGCACCCAAATTCTGCAGGCTAAGGGGGCCATCATCCTTCAAGGGGTGTCTGTTCAATGAGCCAGAGTAGAGTTTTAAGGCTCAGGAAGGGAAAGAAATGAGGAGATGTATGGCATTGCAGGCTAAGGAGACATCAATCCTTGGTGTATTTTCCTGGAACCTCTGGAATCATTGCAATTTGTGGGTCTTGATTCCAGGCAATCATGGATGGGACAGGACAGACCTGCATGGCTGTCCCTCTGGGTATCCTTCTTTACTTCGGTGTAAGCTCCAGTAAAGCCACAAAGAAATGGGCAGAGGCTCAAGTTGGAAGATTTCCAGAGGAATCGGCCTCGTTGTTCTGACAAGTCTCCCTCCAAAATATAGAAAAAGGGACATGTCTTAAAAACACCCCCTTGCCCCTAAGAAGTGATAGGCTATGATCAGGCCCAGGAGCCTTACGATCCAAGCTTCTCCTTTCCAGGAAGGGTCAGTCTTATGCCTCAGAGAAGACCCCAGGCAAGGACCTTCCTTCTTGCTCATCTCTCCATGCCCGATATCCAGACTTCTGCTTCCCCCTGAACATGACGCTCCCACAGGCTGTGGCCAAGCGCACTCCCTGGGTGACTCGCGGCCAAGCCCTGATGCTCAGCTTCGCGGGAATCTTCCGCAGATAAGATGGAGCGAGGGAGGGCCGCGGAATCCCGCTTGGGTTGCTTGGAGTGGAAAAGAGGAGAGAGCGCAGCAGCGACCAACGCCATGCCATCAAATCCAAGAGCGAGCCTCGTTCTGACCTCTCGGCCCTCCGCCCCCGACTTCTAGTCTTCCTCTCCCTTAAGCAGAAAATAAAGTTGTCCCTTCCTCCGCGCCAGACCAACTGCAGCTTCCCCCAGCAGCCTCTCGCTTCGCCCTCCCCTCCCTCCCTCCCCCCCTCCCTCGCCCTCCCCTCCCCTGCCCCCACCCCTCCCCTCTCTTCCCTTTACAGTTTTTCCCCTCTCTCTTTCCGAAACAAGCGGCCGGCGCTGATGAATTATTCACCCTCCTTCTCCCGTGGCGGAGGAAGGCGGGCCGAGCTCCCGGGGCAGCTCTCTCGCCTCCAGAGGCGCATCCCCGGCGCACCGAGGAACTTTGCGGCCGCTCCCGGCGGCCGTGCGGACAGGCAGGTCCCGGATCGGGCCGGCGGGGAGCGGCGCTCCGCCCCCGGGCCGCCGCCGGCCGCCCCC